>NC_088933.1:4085000-4295000 GCF_038396675.1 Hydra vulgaris
AAAAGCAGTTTTTGTCAAGTGTTAACTTCTGCATGACAACTTTTTTTTAACTTCAAATCAAAAATGCCAAGTTCTGTTAAAAAACACGATGACTGTAGGAAAACAGTTTGTTTCCTATGTTTGAACAAATGTACTCAAGAATTGACAAGTTTTTTGATTGAACAAATCAAGAAATCAGTTTCATTCACACTTGAATTTTCTGACTCACGAGTTCCAAGTGGAATATGCAATACCTGCAGGGTTCTTTTAGGAAAAAAGTGCTAAGGTGAAAATGTGGCTCTCTCAAAACTTTATGATTTCACAGCAGTCCTGGTTAGACCAGAGACACGTGGTCAGCCTTGTGATTGCATTATTTGTCGAATTGGTCATTTGAAAGCACTTCAAAAGTACCCTTTGGACAAATCAGAATCTTCAGGAGCTTCACAAAATCAAAGAAGAAGTTCAGATTGTCGCACACTTGTTGCAAGAGGAGTATCACACCAGAGCAATCAGTACACCCTCAGAGAAAATCTTAAAGAACTTGCTTCAAAGGATCCAAAAGCCAGTGAACAGATTGCATCAACTGTTATCTCAGCAAAACAGTCCTCACCTCATAGAACTGTGAGAGTTGCGCAAAGTGGTGGAGGCCGTCCTATGCCAAGTACTCCAGGTAAAGGGAATCTTGCCTAATACTTCAACAGTAACAGTACTACATAAAATGTTTTTGATTTTATTAAGGCCACTGCTTTTTAAGTGTCTCAAGTTGGTGTTTTTCAAATTTCTTTCCTTAAGGCCCTTCAAACCCCAAGAGACTGTTTGGTGATGTGCCACTTCTACGAGCTCAAGATCTTGTCTGCATACAAAACAACACTGGACTGTCAAACAACAACATCAAAAAACGTGCATCTACATTAAACCAAGTCACAAATACAAAAGTTGTCGAGCCAAGATTTAAAGAAAAGTTTCTTGACATTAGAAAGCAATTGGCAGACCACTTCTCACACAAATGCATATCCATATCAAATGACAAGCAGCAGTCCAGAAAACAAATTGTGGTTCACTGCAAAACCTGTCTGAGCTTCTGAATGATGTCTAGTTGCAACCTCATGTTCAAGGTGACTGCTGGTGAAGTGGGCATCGATGGTGAAGGTGGTTTCCTTAAAGTCAGTCTTGGCATTCAAGAAGAAGAAACAAGACTTCCATCCATTTCACCACCAGGCAGAAAGGCTGTGTTATTTCAAACACCCAGGGACAGTGGAGTTAGGCGCCAAATTCTCTTTGCAGTTGCTGAAGATGTTCCTGAAAATTATGATAACCTTAAAATCATCTTATCTTTAAGTTGTCCAACTGGAGTAAACTTTTCTTTGTCCTGTGACATAAAGTTAGCAAACCTTGTTTGCGGGCTTCAATCCCATGCCAGCTCTCATCCATGTACTTGGTGCAATGCATTTCATCGTAACTTGTCACAATGTGGAAAAGTTACGGTGAAATTCAATTGCTTCATTTCAAGATTTAGATCTGGACCACAAGAAGGCCAAGCAGTTTCAAAATGTTGTTCATGATCCACTCTTAGATGTGCATGACTCTACTTTTGTTCTTGACAAGATCCCACCCATGGAACTTCATATTTTACTTGGTGTAATGAACCATTTGTTTAAAACACTGAAAGAAACCTGGGATAAAGCTGATGAATGGCCAAAAGCACTTCACATCAAGCTTCAGCCATTTCATGGAGGCCAGTTTGCTGGCAATGAGTGCCGAAAACTTTTGAAAAATGTTGATCTTCTTCAAAGACTTGCTGAAGAAGACTCAGCATTCCAAGTTTTTCCATGGATTGATACACTCAGAAATTTTGATGCAGTTGTGTCCTCTTGTTTTGGAAATCAGTTGCAGAGTAACTATGCTGAAAAAATCACAAAGTTCAAAAATTCCTTCCTTATTCGCCAAAGGCAATTTTGCCTTTGCCAAAATTTGCCAAAAGCAAGTGTGACCCCTTAAGTTTACATCGTTTTCTTTCATGTCAAGGAATTCATTGATCACAGGAAGTAATCTCTTGGCAAGTACAGTGAGCAGGCCACAAAATATTTGCGAAACCAGCCAGAATATTTGCGAAAACAGAATATTTGCGAAACCACCCAGAATATTAGCGAAGCCTACAAAATTGTCTTGTTAATTTCAACAGCAAGAACTTGTGAAAGCATTGGCTCCTCTTAAAAACCTGTTGAAATTTTTAAAGAAAATCATCATTTTGAATTTAAAATTCTGAATAAAATTAAAGGAATGAACTGTTTGTTTTTTAAATTTAATATGTAGAAAGTGCTGTAAAGAAATTTTTGATTACATAAGAAAAAAATAACCTTGTATTTATTGAGAATAAAATGTTCAGAAAAGCAAAAATTGTTTTATTATGATTCTCAAAGCAGTCAACATACAATTTCTGACTTATTTTTATGTTTTTTATTATAAGATAAAAAATGTTACATTTCCAGCATTTTTCAACTGTTTTGACTGTGCTGAAAACTTCAAAGCGAATTTTTTTTCTCGGACGGTCATAAATGATTTAAATTTTTGGATTTTTCATATCAGGAAGGTGTGTATATTGTTCCCACCACAGGGTTTTTCCGGTGCTTTTCGGAGTAATTATTCTCATTTTCGGACAAGTGTGTACTACGTATATTTTATACTTTATGTTTATGATATTTATATTTGTATATCTTTACAGCTAATCTGCGATTAATTATTTGTAAAGACTTTGTTGTTATAAAATAAACATATATAAAAGAAAAAAAAAAAAAAAAATTTTCTAAAACAATCTTCGTTTAAGACATGTGGATTATCCAATTTGTACAGCAACTATAAAGTGGAAGAAATTTGCTCTTTTTTTGGCCCCAAGTATGTGTGCTTTATAAGTCAAGAAAATTAAGCTCGGATCCCAATTGAAAATAAAATTGTTAACAAACAAGCTTCTATATTAACGCATATGGAATATCGGGTTTCTCTTCCTGATCATGATTGAATCATCGTCGTTAAGCACAAGCTCATCCCGTCTCTCTACGCAGGCATCAAAATCAAACCAGATGGGCTTGGAAAACCTGACGCAGTTTCCTATTTCGGTCCCACTTATGTTGCATTTTGATCTGGAAAGCATTCAACATTGACAGTGTATGCTCACGGATTGGACTTTAAACGACTTTTGACTCTGCCAGAGTTCGATTTCATTACAAACGACCCTTTGACTTAGTTGGTTAAAGTGGTTGTCTTCAGTGTTTATATTGCGGGATTAATTCTCCCTCATGATCCTTATGGAACTCATATAGATTCGCAAGTCAGAAGGTAAATTATACTTTGCCTCCCAAATCATGTTAAAAAAATAATGTCAGCATTACTCATTCCAATTTTATTCACCAAATGGCTATCACCCTTTCGCGAGTAAGACCTGTTCGTATTGCCACCAAGCGCAAAAGAGAGTTAATAACCGTATTTGCGGAAGAAGAGAACGCGGCCTTTGCTGAATGGTTCGATGAAAACAAAATCGAAATGAGAGCCCTTAATATTTTAAATAATGCGCCTACTTCAGACGAATTGATCTGCCCTTTTCCAATTATATCAATTGACAATTATTTTAAACTTCCTTGGATGGACAAAGAGTGAGGGAAGTTCATATGACACACTTTGATTAAATTTAATATATAGAATAAGAGTAATACAACATAATTTTTTTTGTCCAGGAAGGCCTACAAAATCAAACAACTGAAACAAACGTGGAAATACCCAATAAGCTACTGAGTTATACTCAAACACAAAAAAAATGTAATGTGAAAATTCTCAATAAAAATGATTAAAATAAAAACGGATTTTATTTTAAAAAATCAGGAGGAAAGAGGGGGGGGGGTGGGTCTCTTAATTTTATGACATCCTTTTTAAGGGGCTTAGGAAAAAAGGACAACCGGTAGCGAAGGAGGTGAGGATTATAGGGTATCAAAAATTATCTACAAAATGATGACGTCCTTTAAGGAAAGCAACAATGACTAGTTTTTAACTAGAGGAGTGACACCTAACCTATTTTTGTAAAACTATATAAGTTTGCAGCATTTCACTTTTTGGTTAAATAAATGTATAAATGTTTTTGAAGACGCGCTTTAGCTTTATGCGATAGCTTTAAAAAGCGGTAAGTATAGATAAGGTAAAATAAAGCGGTAAGATTTAGAGGATGTTTTTAGCAATACTACAAAATTTTGAACAAAAATAGAAAATTTATGAGAATTCTTTTTTTATTTCATAGGTTTAACGTCTATGTTTCTACATTTATGGGGTTTGGATAGGAGTCAATAATGTCATTTTTTATTTTAAATGACATGGATTTGCTAAAGCAAGTTTTTACAACCCGGTGCGCTTTTAGGCGTCAACGAGTTTTGCAGGTCAGGAATTTTTAACATTATACTATCACCAAGAAATAAAAAAAATAAAAACAAGGAGTCAAAGGAATCAAATTACACTGTACAACAATTTTCAACTTTTTGAAAAAAACAAGAACCAAATTAGGTTATCTTTATTAATTCAGACGTGCTGATTCCAAATATGTAATCGATTATGCTGTAGCACGTCACAATTTTTTGTAATAACGATTTAAAGATGTAACGTAAGATGCATTTTTCTATACATATGAATAAGTGTATGAACATATTTATTATCACTTTTAACACAAATTGTTTACTTGTATTTAATTGTTTTTAGCCTGGCGTTTGAATGCTGCATCGGGTTCATCGCGCTGCAAATTCCAGCAGTAATCTGCAAGCATGGCGGGGCTCCACTTTCCCTTGTATCTGCTTTCCATTGTGGCAATACTCTGATGAAAGCGCTCGCCATTTTCATCATATACATCTCCATTGACAGAGAAGAAGGAAAGATGGGAATGAAGAAAGTGGAGCTTCAGCGACATGTTATAACCCAGTTGTTGATAGGATGCAATTAATCTGTCTACCAAATCAGCGTAATTTGGTGCAATATGTTTTCCAAGAAATCCCTGGCACACCCGTTTAAATGCATCCCATGCTGCAAGTTCATATTGATCCATCGTTCTCGAAAACGTTTCATCCAGCATCAGTTCTCGTATTTTGGGCCCCACGAAAATGCCCTCTTTAATTTTGGCGTCACTGATTTTAGGAAATTTGGTCTGCAAATACTGAAATGCTGGTTTGTCGTAATCTAACGCCTTTACAAACTGTTTCATGATACCAAGCTTGATGTGAAGATTGGGCCAGATGATCTTCTCTTTATCCACAAGAGGTTTATAAATGAAGTTATGGGAACCAACCTCAAATGTTTCTCGTTGTGGCCAACATTTCCTCATATAATGTTCTGATTTCATCCTGCTGTCCCATTTGCAGAGGAAACACATGTACTTAGTAAAACCAGCCTGCAATCCATTTAGTATAGCAACAACTTTCAAATCTGCACATATGGACCATATGTGATCTCTGTATTTAATTCTGTCCAGAATAAGTGATATATTCACATAGCTTTCCCTCAGGGTTACCGAATGTACCGAATGGAAATGGAAGGCAGCACATTTCCAGTATGCAGTAATACTGCCTTAATACTATAAAGTTATGCGTCAATAAACAAATTCCACATAGATGAATCGTATTGTATTCCTAGATCATCAAACAATCCACTGATGTCATTACAGAAGCAAAGTTCTTCATCCATAGAGAAGTATTGCTGCAGTTCCCGTGATCGCTTTCTAAATGACGACACTCTTGCATCACCAGCCAACAGATGCCACTCCTGGAGACGTGATGCCAGCAACTCACTCTGTTGCTTTGTTAAATACAAATCTCGAACGAGATCTTTCAGGTCAGATCCTGTTATGAAGTGGGGTTTACGCTCTGTATCTTCTGGCAACTCGTAACTATCATCGTCATCAGTATCCTCGTCTGAATCAGAACTGTCCGTGTTTGGGATTTCCGATGGAGGTTCAGGAACAGGGAGTTCAGCCGAATGAGGAACAGGACTAATAGCTGAAGGTAGATTTGGGTACGCTATAGCTTTTTTACCCTTAGATTTGCGACCTGATATGGTAACAGAACAGAAATAGCAATCTGAGCAATGATTTTGGGGTTAACGCCTCACCATTGGCACCCCAAATGTTGGTCCTCCACCAGTCCTGTTCGCCCACGACGATAGTGAACTAGCGCACCTCACACAGCATGCATGAAGCGCCCAGTTCTTATCCTGGTCGCCGACTTTGCAACCAAAGTATAGTTCATATAGTTTTTTCACATGTGCTGTCAATCTTCGTCTGCATCTCTTTAAAGTCAGTTCGCCACAAATGTAGCAAAAGTTGTCGGCTTGATTTTTACAAGTTCTGGGCATTTCTTGTTTCAATACACACTGTATTATATCTATATATTACTTGGCTAACTGTAGTTTATCTAAAATAAAACAGACTTAAATTTAGTCTAATACAAGGTTAAACAAATGCAAATAGGTATATGATAAAGAAATGCTAATAAATAAATCATAAACAACTGCTAATGAAAATATTAAAAATCACATTGACAACTTTCATAGTGAAAATCGAAAATTTGAAAATGTGAATTTAACCAAAATTGATGAGTCACACAACAAAACGGACATCATTTTCGTAATCTCCAAATCAAAATACATAAGGCAGTGTCAATGGCATTTCCGTTATTTTTTCGTTGTTGTACAGTGTTATTAATTTTTTGGAGGATAACAGAGGATTATAGAGAAGACTTTTTAAAAAAAGGACTTTAGAAGATTTTTTTTTAGGTGCCCCAAGAAGACCTTGCATTTAACCAGGAAGTTCACGCATCCTTCCTTACCGTGACGCGAAAATATGTCCAAAGCTTGTTTCGAACCTGGATCTCCTACTTATAAAGCAAGCGTTCTAACCACTGCGCCACGGCCGCATAAATTTTAGAGCAGCTGTGGCCACGGCCGGACAAATTTTAGAGTAGCTACGTCACGGCCGCACATTTTAGAGTAGCAGTGGCCACCCTATAGAGTTGCTTAGTTTGTTGTTACTCAAGTGGGTTGAAAATATTCAATCCTGTTTCAAAAATTAAATCACAAAAAGTTTAATTTTGGGGTTTTAATTTTTGTTTAAGTCTCTGACCATTAAATTTTGCTTTTTTTTCAATGTTACTTCTTTTAATGATATGTTGTAAAAACGTTCTCAGATTTTCGCTCATGCCGCCAGGCGGCCAATAACAACAGCTTAATAAAATGTTTTTTTGCTTGTTTGTTTTTAATTTCAATAGTTACGCTCTTTTCGTTAACATACATTAAGCACTATCGCGGTTATATGTTTTTCTCTGCATTGAAATTGAATTTGATATTTGAAATTTAAATTACACATAATTGTATATTAAAATGATGAAATTGAAAATTATTTATTTCGCCTAATGTGGTACAAGTTTCTGTTTGACAAATTATATTGAAAAGATGTTTTGTTTCTTCAAGTAAATTTAAAAGTTTTTTAATGTTGCGATATAAACTTCTTATATTGAGGTGGAGAATTACAATTTAATTATATTTTCGCTTTCTTAAAAAAAGCCTTTCTAGTTGGTTAGGAAAATGATATAAACAATCTTATGTTAAGGTCTAAGTTTTTATCTGATAAGAAGTTTGTTTTTATCTGATGAGAAGCAGTTTTTTACGTAAAAATTAAAAGTAAGAGATTCAAAGTTATTAGTTGCCATGGTTCAAAACTATTAGTTGCCATGGTTCAAAATTATTAGTTGCCATGGTTAATATTTAATGAATTTAAAAATTTTGCCTTTTAAAGGATGCTTAACTAGTTATTTATACAGTTACTTTTGCAAATAGTATTTTAAAGATAATCAACTTTATCATATCTTAATGACACATTTTCGCCATTCAGTTGTCTTTGCTTTACCTCGGCAAACATATCTTTTCAGATATTAAAGGTGTTGAGACAGAAGTCTTCATTAATGAAAGTATGAGTACATTTCAGGAGATACGATTCTTTCAATATTTTTATTTTATCTTTGTATTTTTGCAAGGTGAGTACAATTGGTCTTGGTTGGCCATTTTTTTTTTCTAGTGCAGTGAGCACGCTCAGTTTTGATTTCTTTTATTCCATGTTTGTGCAAGAAGAATGCTTGTACTATTTCTTGGGTAATCCCGCTCCCCCTCATGATCCATACCAAACCGTTTAAACCATGGTCTAGGTCTAGTTACTATGGATCTAAGATCCATAAGACTCAGACTCTTTAAACTCGTTAACAAAATGGCTTAATTTAAAATAATATTTTCTAAACTCAGCTGAGCGCAGCGGTTGTTAGACTATTTAATAAAAACTAAAAAAGACGCATAAAGAATGGTTTTAGATTTTTTATCATTTAAATATTGTTAAAACCTGTTTTAAATTGTATTTTTAGTGTGAAAAATGGATTTTTAATTTCTCGTTTTGTTAAAATTAAGAAAACTACATCATCTAATACTTTTAGTTTTAATGCTGTCTAAATAAATCTTCTAAAATGCTGTTTTTACTAAGAAAAATGAGTCAAGTGAGTTTTGTTCATTTAAATAAAATCCCCAAATATGAAAAAAACGGTAAATTATTTGTGAAAAATAGTAATTTCAAACACCCTAACAACATTTCAAACACCCTAACAATAATGTTCGGCACAAAAAAAACAGAGAACGCTGCACAATGAAATTCTCCAGGCTCTTGACAAGCTATGGTATTATGATGAAAATGCTTTCCAGCCACGATACTAAGGTGTCAGAATGAGGAGGAGCAAGGGAAAAGTCAAAGACTCCAATCTACCTGAGGAGCTCTTGATATATTAATGTATCATGCATATCATCACCTAGATTTTTATTTATAAAAAATTATGTTAATAAAGTTTAATTTTATTGAACGTTTTATGTTATATATTCACAACATCAAAGAAATTAAGTACATAAAATAAATAAAAATAAGGAAAATACCGTCTTGACAACTTGATTGTTATAGTGCTATAAAAATATTTCTAAAAACTCATCTTATGCAGAGTTAGTGTGCTCAAGGATGTTTTCTTAGTAAATCTGATTCTGCCTGACTGCCCAGTGCGTGACTTTAAACTCTTCAATTGTAAACTTTTGCAAAATTTAATAACATAGTCTAGCGCAGTGGGCATGACAACGTAGGAATAACGTCATAATAACGTTGGAAATGGAAAGTTGGATTGAGGTTAATTTGTAATTAATGGCGAAGTTAATTTTTACTGTTAAGACAATGTTATTATTCATTGTAAGAATAACGTCGATATGCGATGTAACTTCAATATAAGTGTCCTATGTAGCAGTGACGTTCTATGTAATGTGGCACTGATGTTGGAAATGGCTTGTTGGATTAACGTTAGATTGCAATGTCGGGTCGTTGTAATGTCGGGTCGTTGTAATGTCGGGTCAGCGAAATCTAGCAAAGTTAGCAAAATAATAATAATTAATATTTTATCTTAACTTCTGAGTTTTTGATGGAAGTGAGAGCTTTTGAAGTTTTTATGGAACATAGAAGTGAAAATTTAATGATATTTTAACTTACATCTCAAGCTTAGAATTAAGTTTATGACATCATCGATTTTAAGGTTTTAATTTAGACTCCAGTTGGAGTCTAAACAAACACAGAATAAAAGTTTGAACATGTTGTTTAAGAATATAAAACATAATTTATAATTTAACCAGTTAATTGCTTTTGTATTTATCCAATTTAAAACAAGTTAACTTGAAGACCGCCTTCCCACTGTGATCTTATGTGCAGAACAAAGAGCCAGATCTGAAGCGTTGTAAAACTTTTTTTTTGTACTTTGATACGTTTTCTCTAAAAAGTTTTCATTTTTCATTGCATTTTTTATTGCAAGTTTTCATTTTTCATTGCATTTTTCATTTTTCATTGCACCTGAAATAAACAAGAAATGGCGTAAGAAATTAAAAGCAATAACTATTGAGACAATAACTTTGATTCTTTCTGTTCCGTTTTATTTATATATAATATAGTTATTTTTATTTATATCTATTTTATTCTATTTTTTACCATTTTGTTTATATATAATATAGTTAAAAAAAACTTTATAGTTATATCATTATATTGTGAACTAAGTGCTTATTTATTTTAACCCCAATTTAAAGTATTACTATTATAATAAATCTTATTAACCTATAATACAACTTTAAGCAATTTAATTTTTAATATGATAAAAAACAAAAATTGCTTTAAATTTAACGCTATTACGACGTCGAGTTCGATGTCGCTTTAGCATTAATCCAACGTTGCCATGCACACAGCGTAAGTGTTTATTTTAATTCCTTTTTAAAATATTATAATAAATTTATTTACATTTGATTTAATTTGAAGCAATTTTTTTTAGTGTTATAAAAATATAAATTACTTTAAACTTAAACAATTATTTATAGAAAATGAGAAAAGTTTTCAAAACTACAATTATAGATATAACTTATAAATTTTTTTAAAAAGGAGTTAATATAAATAAGTAGGGGTGAGCGGGGTTGGTTATCACATTATTTACGTTTTAGATTGCTTATAGTTTATTTTTCATTAAATCAAGAATAAACTTTGCGCAAAAGTTATTTTCGGTAACTATTACAACGATTTCCTGACATTGAATTAAATATATTTTATTGTAAAATCATTTTTCGAAAATCTCTGCAGTTAGACAACCAATCTCAACCACGGAGTTGGCTGTCACATTTCTTGTATGTTTGGATTATAACCAGTTAATGCAAATTAAAGTACCACTTAATTTTGTTAATATAATATGAATTCAACAATTCTTTTTTACTTGCATTCACATGTAATTTAGGATTTTTAGTCTTACTAGTTTGCTTGTTTTTATCATTAGCTTTGACTGGTGATTTAGTTAGAATTTTGGTTAAAGGTTTTTTTCTACCTCTTTTTATACAAACCTTTGACCTGCTTTATGAACAAAATACTTTCAGGTGGTATGATTGAATTTTTAAAAACTAATGAAGTGATTGGGTCATGGTCAGAGATTTTATTTGATACAAGTGGATCCTTTATACTTCTGTCTAGCTGATTAGCCAATATCTGAATAAATTTTTCAAACCTTTTTTTGGTGGTTCTAGTTGAACTGAATACGGCTGGCAGATTTCTTTATTTGAATCAGCATATGAAAAAAATGGATTTGAGTTACATAATTAGGATAATAATCAGCATCAGGAAAAATATCAGAATTTAATGGGTAAATAATTATTGCAGCAAAACCACTATAAATATTTTTGGAAGATATAGGCTGTGATGTTATACTTTTGAATGAAATTATGTAGCAGCACTTTCCGAAAATTTGAATAAGCGGTTTAAAAAAACAACGCGCACAGTCGAGGTAACTGTAACAGCCATCCGCATTTATTTTGCGACGAGTAACCCCGTCTATGTTAGTAGAAAGACACCTGTAAATTTACCTTAAAGCGTGTGAGTTATTAGAGAATTTTTTAAGATTACGTTCAGTGGCGGCCGGTTACAATAAACTTTGGTGGGGCCAGCAAATATTAACCAAAAAATATCGCAACGACTTGTTGTCAGCGTAACTGATACTTTGGTGTTTGTTAGAAAGTCGTTGGTCGCTAGCATTTTTTGATTGGTTGAGAGAGTTAAGTGCTAGCATACTCCCAAAATTAAGCATAAGTATTTAATGGCATTGAATTTTTTAAACCAACGTAAAAAGCAGCAAAAAATGAATGAAAACTGCCCTGATAGTGGTGCATTATAATTTGAACAGATTTTAACTTTATGGTAAAAACTTTTAGTTAGTTTGAAGTAAGTCATAAATATAAAAAATTACGATTAACACTATAATTTTCATAAAGGTATAATATATCTTGGAATAAAGAATGATGTTAAAAACAATTATTTAAGCATATTATTTATCCAAATATTCTGCTCTTCTCTGTTTCATAAGCGAAAACACTTCAATTACTTTTTGATTAAACTGATCAATATCCTGTAAATAATCTTTATGTATTGAGAGTACGGCTAATGCATTCAACCGATCTTGACCTGTAGAATTTCTCAAAAGCGTCCTAACCCTTTTTAAAGTTCAGCATCAGCTGTAAACACAGATGTGACTAAAACAATCTTTATTAACTTTGATATTTAAGAAAATGTTTCAATCAAGTTATTTTCATGCATAAATTGGGATAGGGCATTAATGATGCCGATATCACTAGAAACAGCATTTTCATACAAAACGGTTAATTCGGACATTAATTTAACTTCACTCAGCATTGGATAGTTTGTTAGAATACTTTTTATATGATTCCGAGGAAAAGGTTGTCTATCAAAATTGAAATTTTTCGCATCCAAAATTGAAAATGATTTAAACATTTCAATGCTTCTAAACCTGTCGCTAATTTCATAAATAACTTTATCACAAGCATCTTTAGCATCTTCTATTAGTATTTCGATAAATATGTTTTGTTTCATTCGGTTTTCAGGTATTTCTTCGTAATCATTAAAAATCGATCCAGAAACATTATCAGTGATGCTATTTCGCACAATATTTATGGATAACTCAAATTTTTCAAAAGCTTCCTTGATTGTAATAGTGTTTAATTAATTGTTAAAAAACTGTTAATTAATTTAAAAAACTGTTACTTAATTGCAATATATTGTAAAGTACATCAACCTGTTTTAAAATTGAAAAAGAAAAGATAAAAATAAGTTGAACTCTAAATCTTCCAAAGATTTTTTGAACCCAACAGATTGCCACACGCTTGTATCATCCCATCCTTCATCGTTTATAATTTTATCAAAACATTCCACAATCTTTGTTTTGTTTTCATTTATGCAAGTAACTATTTTTGAACAAAAATTCCTTCGTGTTTCGCAAACTCTTGGTATATGTTTAAATATAATTTTGTGAAGTAAATCATTTCGTTTTAAGGAAGATGTAAAGAACACGCCAAATCCACTTAAAGTTGCAAAAAAATGTTCTTACTCGCATGTTTGACGAACAAACTTTTTCAAAACCAAATTCAATTGGTGTGCATAGCAGTGAACATAATGGCCATTTGGGTAAACTTCTTTCATTAGACTTTGGACTCCATTATTTGATCCATTCATAACTGCTGCACCATCATAATTCCAATCAATTAATTTTTCTATCAGACCAAAACAATTTATTTCTTCTTTTAATACATTTGTAAGACGCATAGC
Source organism: Hydra vulgaris (assembly GCF_038396675.1). Lineage (NCBI taxonomy): Eukaryota > Metazoa > Cnidaria > Hydrozoa > Anthoathecata > Hydridae > Hydra > Hydra vulgaris. The sequence goes on from NC_088933.1 coordinate 4,098,208, forward strand.
AGTTCCATCATGAACATCAATAAGTGCTATAAATCTTTCAACGGGTTGATAACTTTTTAAATAACGCAAAATAATGATGAACTGAGAACGACATGATACATCAGTTGTTTCATCTGCTTGCAAGGAAACAAATCTTGCATTATCAATCTTACGTTTCATTTCTTCAATGTATACTTTATACATAAATTCTAAAATGTCATTTTGGTTTGTTTTCGAAGTATTTTGTTATTTTTGAATTTTTAAGATGATCGCTAAACACACTATCTAATGTAACTGTGTATGAAACCATATCTAAAAATTATTTAAGTCAATAGTTTCGTCATGTCTCCTTAAGGGCAATTCGTGTACACCACAAAATTTTATACAATCTTTAACCCTCAATAATGTATGTCTGTTTTTGTCAACTAATTCATTATGTTTTTTTATGCTAAGACTGTATCCAGCATCAATTGTTGATAAAATGTTTGTCTTTCCGAGCATTTGAAACTGCAACGAATTACTTATATGTGTTTTACTGGATTCATGTATTTGTATTCGCTCAGAAAGATGTTTTATATCTTTACAGCCATTATCTGTCCACATGCTCTCGCCACCAAACAAAACACAATAAAAACAAAACAACAAATTTTTTTTCATCATTTACACTTAAACATGATTTTTTTAAAACCATGTTACACAAAATGTTCGTGTTTTTTTACCATCAACTTGAGCTATACGAACATCTTTTGGTTGGTATGCCCCAAGATTTTTGATTTCTAGTTTTTCTTGAAGGCCCAATGACAAGAAACGTTTTGCCAATAAACTATTTTAATATCAATTTTTGTTCATGTTAAATTATCTTATTAATGAACCTAAATCATTTGTAACTAGAATATGACTTTGGCATGATTTAAAATTTTATCAACAGTAGTTCACTCAAGAAGGGCTCTTAATCTTAATTAATAATCGATAAAATAATAAAGAATGTAACATTACATATAACATTTACATTTAACTCTCTGATAGATTCACATAAAGTTTTCTGAGAATGACGAAAGGGTCAACAAAAACAATAAAAATACTTTTACAACATAAAAATTATTCAAAAAGCTTTTCCATAATACAACACACATTTTACTTAATGAAATCCATAATTCTTAAATACAAGATTTACAATATCAATCATAAATAGTAGTAAACTTCTCGTAATGATTTACATTGATTTAACGATTTTATGTAATTAAAAATAAAAAATTAATATCTGTTTGTAAGCATACCTAAATATTTACAAAGTTTTAGTTCTTTGGCTTTAGCTTTATTCCCCCCCCCCCAAAAAAAAAAAATACATTTCAATAAAACATTCTAATTCTTTTATTTCGATGGTAATGGTAAATGTCCAACATATTAAAATAATCTAAACTTTGTATACTTGTTTAAATAGTGCTTTTTTGAAAGTAGCAATTATTGAAATTGTATGTAACAGTGCCACCAGTGGTAGAGTTTTTGAGATTGAAAAAAAAAGTTCTTTATATCTTCTGTTGTTTTAGCTGTCTGTACCTTTGTTGTATCAAACTAATAATAATATTGAATAATTTTAATCTTTACTTGAAAATCCAGTCTTTAAAACTTGTGTTTAATGCTTATCATTATGGATGATATTGGCTCTGGTTCAGCGTCAATCTAATTGACAACTTTAAAGGTAGAATGACTAAACTGCTACCAAACAATGTAAACAATTTTCAATGGCTGATTCATTATGTCACAGAATATAATACATAAGCTATTCAGAAAAAAAAAAACCTTTAGCAGTCCCTTATTGTGAAAAGAACAAAAATTTTAAAAAGGGTGGATGAAATTTTTAAACTTAGTGATGCTTTTAAGGTTCTTTTCTTCTCGGGCCAATTTAATGAGGCCCTTTTTTCGTCCCATCTGAAAGCACAACAAATTCTGTGCGCGCATCAAAAATAATAATGCTACAAACAAAATAAATAGGACCAGTAAAAATTGGCCCAGCCGTTATTGGCAATGAATTAAAACAACGCTACAATACTTTGAATAAATTGCAAATAAACAAATTACTTATAAATTAAAGTAGTTTAAAATTAGAACTAACTTAGTACTAATTATTTTTATAAAACCTGTGTGCAAATAGTTTAGGCTCATAGTTGCATATTTACATATATATAAATACATATTAGCATTACCAAATACTTTATCTTAAATAAAATATAGGTGGGGCCGGGCCCCTATGGCCCCTATCGACGAGCCGCCACTGATTACGTTTCTCAAATTAATAATAAACTTTACAAATGTAGATTCAAAACACAAATAAATAATTTCCATTAAGAAAAAGAAAAACTCTGAGTATGTGAAATTCAACATTTACATATCAAAAACATATGAATAATTAACTTTTTTTCCACACGTTTTAAAAAGATGGAAGTAACTGCGACAAAGTCTTTTTTTAATAAAGTTTTTGTTGCACGATTTAAAAATTCTAAATCCTATCTAGATTCTTCGTAATAAACTTTGTAACAACCAACCCGCGTGAAAACTAACCCCGCTCTTCCCTATTTCTATTGATATAGAGAAGCTTTTTAAAATGGAAATAATTTAAAAAACGTATGCACATCTTTGCATATAATAAAAGAGTTGAGAAAATCTGAAAAATTTTCTATAATAAGCTGTTTCTAAAGCCAAATGCGACGCTGAATTCAAATCTAGAAAAATTTTTGGCCTGCGACAGCAATTTCAGTTAGAAATTCATTTTTTTTTTCAAAATGGCTGCCAAAATTTGGTGAAAAAATATTTTTTGGCAAACATATGCGTAAATGGCAAATATATCTTTCTATACGTTTTCTTGGGTGCTGGATTTAAATATTAAAGAAATTTGGACATTTAGTAGCGTTTTAGGTCAGGAACATGTGTTTTCTGCCCATGAATATTGCAGAAATAAGTGGGAAATGTTTAAAACTGAAGTAATAGTTTCGAAGGTAAACGTACACCTTTGTGTGTATAATGTGTGTATAATAACCTAGCTAAGTGACCGAATGAAGTGACTGCGTAACCAGCAGCACATTCATTTTGCTATAGAAGTCCATTGTTTTAGTGTTGATTATTTAATTTAGGTCTTGACGCACACCAATCTATGTTGCCAAAGAACACGGATAGTTCAATTAAATCTAGATTCTGTAACTCGCAAAATCATGGCGGTATTGTACCAAGAAAAACCGATGTTCATCGGTAAATCCAAGTTGCGAAGTTGTGAACATTTAACTAGACATAAGATACACCTGTGTTCAGTGAGCCCTGGTTCTAAAATTTTCAAAATAAAACTTTCAAAATAGTGACACTGGAACTATCTGACAACTGGATATCGAAGAACATCTATTCGCTGTGTCAACAAAGCATAACCAAGAAGATAAGAGACAAAAAGCAAACTTACATAACTTTTGTTAAACAATATATAAATTCAAGTTACAAGTAAACAAGACAATGAATACAGAAAGCTGATGATTTGAACATGCATATAACAACCAGAGTCTGCGACATCAGAAAAAATGATGCGACATACATTGTTGATATTTTTGAGTATAGTGCCCTTCTAGCTAACTCGAAAAAGCCACCTATATGGGGTGATAGTGGACACATGTAGGTGTCCAGAAATGGGAGTTTTGAAATCCATCTATTACGTCCGAGTAAAAAAATCAATTTTAAGTTGAAAATTTCCAAATTTTTTTACTGTTTCGATTATTTACTAAACAAGCCATAAAATTTAAATGGGTCATTGGAACTCTATGAAATTTTATGATGTTGTACCTATATAGTATAGCCATCAATGTATAAAATTTCATGCAGATATCTTGCTTGGTTATAAAGTTATAGGCCAAAACGTTTTGCAAAATCATACATTTTGACAGTGCTGTTACCAAAAGTTTTTAGTTTTGGTAAAAATTTTTTGTCTGATTGCCCTAAATTTTTGTATGTATACTCTATAGGCAATAGGCAACAACTTTTGTTATTAGAGTTTTGGAATTAGACTATTTGCTAAAAAACTATGGCCACAAAATCATTTTGAGCCCCAAAAGTTCCTTATAAAATTGGCAAATCAATTTTCAATGAAAATGATCAACTGAGGGTCCATTTTGCATTTTTTGCTACCCTGAGCACCAATCAATATAAAAAATTATAGAGCCTATTGAAAAATATCAAAAATTTACAACTTTTAGGTCAGTCTTTAGATTTTCATAAAATAGGCCTTTTTCGTGTACATTTTCTATGTATATATAGGGTCAAAATGGAAAAGCTTAAAGTAACCATAGCTTTTTTTGCATGAAAAACTAATAAATAAAATTAGATTATAAAATATAATGGATTGCATGTGCACATAACACAAATTGGGGGGTTTTGCCCAATAAATTAATTTTAAGGCTTCCTCTTCATGCACCTGAAATGCATGCTGAAACAAACTTTTAGATGCAATAAAACTTGAATTTTAATCAGGTAAGTCACCTGAAATAGTTGAATTAAAGAATTGAAGAAAACTCAAATAATAGAGGTGAAAGCTTTTAACTCAAAAATTTTCTTTTCTTCTTAAATTGATAACTTAACTATTTACTCTCAATCTCAAGTTTTTTTTTCTTGATTCAAGAAACACCTGCTTTCTAATTTAATTAAACAGTTCTAAAATAAGCTGCACAATTTTAGAATTATAAAAAGTGGCATTTTTGGCAGAATAAGACTATTAAAACTGCCTTGTTGACTACAAAGCTTGCTGTTGTAGTCCACAAGGCAGTTTTTAAGTCTAAGAGCGTATTCTGAATGAGATGGGAGTCGTTTGTATCGTTTCCAATGATGAGAAAAGTCTTGATAAGCTGCTTCAACTACCTATTTGCTGTTAAATTTCAAGTGGTGACATATAGCGGTTCACAAAGTCTTTGATGTGGTGAAATACCACACGGATCTTGGGTGTAACACTAGCATTCGGGATGGCAATGTACGAGTCTTGAAATTGTTGAATTTTGTCCAAAAAGTCATCGTCGAGGTCTGATCCAAAGCAGCTTTTCAGTACAGCATCAAACTTCCTGAGCGCTTCGATGAATCCAAAAACTTTGAAAGCCAACTCAGCATCTGCCTACAGTTGAAGTCTATCCACATTCCGAAGAAGTTTGCGACAATCGTTTCCTTCAAACATGCCTCCATAACAGGGGGTCAGTTTTATGTTAAGAGAAGTTGGCCATTTTTCGGCATTAGGCCATACACTTTTCATTTTCTGAAAAATGCGGTTAACAACTCCCAGCAAAAGATGTAATTCTGGTGGAGGCAAAATGTCTAGACTGAGAGTATTATCGGCTCCACTGAGGATAGTTGGATGGACAACATTGCCAGTGTGTTTTGCCTCGGCAAGAATGCTCCCTGTACTCAAGAAGCTTTTATAGCTCTCTCTGAGTGACCCAAGTGTTCTCAAGGCTCCAGCCTTCTCTAGATTTGTGAAATCAACGCTACACCAAGAGCAAGGATGAGAGCTTGAGTGAGCTTGAAGCCCACAGAGAATGTTGTCCAGTTTCAAGTCACAAGCAACAATGGCCTTCACTCTATCGACTTGAATGAGCAACCAAATTTGGCGGACATTCTCATAAGTCTCGGGAAGCTCTTCTGCAACTGCCATAAGCATCTGGCGCTTAACACCCGTATCTATTGCAAGCCTGTCAGCCAAGAGACGCTTTTGAGGTGCAGACTCTTTTGTGGCTCTGTCGATGACTCCTAAACAGAACCTCAGAAATCCCTTGCCACCATCGATTCCGATTTTTATAATTCGCTCAGTTGAAATATTTCGAGATGTGCTGATTGTGCCGATAAGGTCAGTGATGTTTTTACAGTGGGCAACAGTGTGATCTAAAACCAGTTTCACCTTTTGTATCAGAAGCCTTTATATTTAAGTGGGTAAAAAATTCACTCAGTTTTCGACCAGCAGCCAGAAAATGTTTGCCAATTTCATCATTCCCACATTAGATAACCCTGTGTTGAGCTGAACATTGACCATGTCTTGCGTCTTCAAAGCAGGAGAGATGGTTTTTGGTATAGCTCCACTTGGCCCTGTAATTACAAATTGGCTTATGAAACATTTTTCCAATTACTAAATTATTGAGGAAAAAAATGCTTCTTGAATAAAAATATTTATCGTGTCAATGTAACATTACTTGAGATATTCATTATTATTAGGTTGCTGCAAAAATAATCTCGTTTTTCAACCGTTAACTTTGAACAAACATAACTCAGCATAGAATAAACTTTATTAATCGAAATAAGAACCATTACAATCAACACATATTTGCCAACGAGAAACAAGTTTATTTATGCCGGTAGCGTAAAATTCCGAAGTCCTAGAAGCGATGAAGTCATCAAAGGTCGTTTTGACATCGTCTCGGCTTTTGAAGCATTTCTCGTGGAGGAAGTTGTCGAGATGCTTGAAAAAGTGGTAGTCGGTAGGCGAGAGGTCCGGTGAGTATGGTGGATGAGGCAGAGTTTCGTAGCCCAATGCGTTCAACTTCTGCAGGGTCGGTTGTGCGACGTGCGGCCGGGCGTTGTCGTGGAGGAGAATTGGTCCCTTCATATTGACCAATCTCGGGCACATACATCGGAGCTTTTGATGCATTTCGTCGATTTGCTGGCAGTGCTTCTCTGCCGTAATCGTCTCGCCAGGATTCAGGAAGCTGTGATGGATGAGACCGGCTGCAGACCACCAAACAGTCACCATAACCTTCTTTTGGTGGAGATTCGGCTTCGGGAAGTGCTGTGGGGCCTCATCGCGGTCCAACCACTGCGCGGAACGTCGTCGGTTGTCGTAGAGGATCCATTTCTCATCACACGTCACGATCCGGTCGAGAAACGGATCGTTTTTGTTGCGCAGAAGAAGAGCAGACGATACCTCAAAACGACGATTTTTTTGATTTTCGTTCAGTTCGTGCGGCACCCATTTGCTAAGCTTTTTTGACTTTCCTATTTGCTTCAAGTGGCGATCAACTGTTGAGTTATGAACGTTGAGTTCTTTCGCAACCTCTCGTATGGTTTTGCGCGGGTCGGCTTTGATTAAGGCTCTCAATTGATCGTCATCAATCTCAGACGGGCGTCCGCGACCCTCTTCATCTTCAAGGCTCTCCTCACCGCTGCGGAATTTTTTGAACCACCACTGTGCCATACGTTCGTTAGTGGTTTCTGGGCCAAATGCAGTGTTGATATCGCGAGCTGTCTCGGCAGCTTTTCGGCCCATCTTGAACTGGAACAGAAAAATCGTGCGAATTTGTCTCTTGTCCATGATAGATTTGACGTCCTGTAAAAAATGACTAAATTATTATAAAACAAAACCAATACGATAACTAGATCAAGCGAAAAATGCGCTTTTAAATAACATATAGCATGACATCTGCCAATAATAAATTTATTCAAAAATTCATCCAAAAATATAAAATATGAAAAACGAGATTATTTTTGCAGCAACCTAATAAATGAAGCACCTGGAGTCACAGGAAGAGATGATTTTGATAGCCTTACAGTGCCTTTTGGTGAAGCTATTTTGCTTGCAATCACCATTGCAGCAATCTGTTGTGCAACTTTCTCATCTTGAGGAGCTAGCCCTTTGAGGTTTTCACGAAATGTGGATTGGTTACAATTGTGTGGAAAGCATTTCCCGATGGGACTCAGACAATCGTTGCAGCGCACAGTGGGCCTTTTCTCATTAGCTCGAGAAACATCTAGCGGATGTCTCTCATTCAGCTTTAGACGCCCAGTCCTGCAGATGAGACAGTCACAGTTTTCGCCACGAGTTTCCAATCTGACACGGATAAATACAGTGGTGGTAGAACAACTTCTTTGCCTTTATCTCGCTTCTTCATGATTGTCCGGCATGTATTACATATTCCTTGAGGCACTCTTGCATCACCCAAGTCAAAGTTGATGCCATAGATTTTTGACAAAAGCTCCGCTTAGACTGATGTTATTTGCCTGGTGCACATTTTAAGGCAAGTTAGACAGACAATTTTTCTGTTCTCCTCGTGACCTCTTGCATCATTTGACATTGTGAAAAATCGCTTAGTCTCCTGTAAATGCAACAGTATTCAAATAGTTTTATCCGTCTTGAAATTTAAACTCTTAGTTGTGCAAATGGAAAGAATAAAATAAAAACAGGAAAAAGTTTGTAGACTTATAAGCCAAAATATAAATGATGTTATTGACAACATATGCAATTGAAACGAATTGAAACTTTACCTATATGCAGAAATATGGACGGTCACAAAAGTGAGGGTGAACCTTTTATTTGGAAATTGGTTTAAAATTTAAGCAATGCTTTGTCACAAAATTTAAAATAACTTAATTTAATTTCAGAGCTTTAAAACATATTTATTAGGATTAAAATAGTTTTGATATAAAAGCAAACTATTTTCATATCTACTCTCCCTTTAGTTCATTTACCCACTTGTCAACTTACAGTATTTTATATAGTATAGTTTGCATATGAGTATAGTGCACACTCAACTTTTTTAACAATAAATATGGAGTACATCTATTAAATAAATATTATTTTTAAAGTGTGCACCTTTTTCTTTGATATCATTTTTTTGTAATAAAAGTGCGCACTATACTCAATAAAATACAATACTTTTTACCACTTCCTACTTTTTCCGCAGAAAAACATTTCCATCTTAAACATCATAAACCAAAAACTTTCCTCAGAAGTTGAAAATGTAAAAAAAGAATCTTACCTTGATAATTGTAGTTTTGTTGAAAAAAGGAATTAATTCCAAATGCAATAAAATGCAAGGTTTGAAAACAAAAACAAGTGATTTTATTAGGATTAACCTGTAAAATCGCTTAAACAAAAAATAGGGAATGCCGTACATTTCTTTTTTCGGTAAAAGTTGTCTGTGTCAAAAACTACCCGCAGATTACAACCAAAATTTACACGAATGTTTCTTAGTCTATTTGCTCACATTGGGTTCAATTTTTAACTCCATAGCTCAATTTTTACGGCCTCTGTATTGATTTTTCTGAATGAAATTCATACGAACCTAATAAAAAGAGCGAATTACTTAAAAAATCTACTATTTTAAAATCTACTTATTTTGCTAAACCCCCTAAATTGTGTTATGTGTACATGCATTTCATTATATTTTACTTAAATAACTACTCAGGGTTGCAAATACTTCAAAAATTTTCCCCAGAGTTGGTCATTTCACTCAAAAATTGAATAATCCATATTATGAGGAGTTTTTGTGGTTTTAAATGATTTTGTGGCTACTTTTTTTCAGCAATGATCCTAATTCCAAAACAGTGTTAATAAAACTTGTAGCTTCCCAGCCGGCAAATAACGTTGAAATAACGTTGAACTTAGGTTGAAACCTAACGTTGAATTTACGTTGATTTAACGTTTAGAATGAAAGTTTTTTTCAACGTTGATTTATCAACGTTAAATCAACGTTAGGTTCAAACGTTATATCAACGTTGATTCGACGCAAAAAACGTTATAAGAACGTTGAATTTACGTTGAAACAACGTTTAGAATGAAAGTTTTTTTATCAACGATTTATCAACGTTAAATCAACGTTAGATCAAAATGTTAAATCAACCTTCAATTGATCCAATGGTGACAAAATATATTAATATATTTTGCTTATATATGTTGTTTCAACGTAAACTTAATGTTATTATAACGTTTATTCTTATCAGAAACCGTTCATAAAAACTTTGATCACCATTGAAACTTATTAGACATGTCCAATAGTTGCTGTACAACTCTATTGGACTATCAATGTATATTAAATCTACTCATAGTCTGTACTTAGACTATATTTAGTTAAGTTTAGTTAGACATATATTAGTAAAGAAGAGATAATATTTGTTTAAGATATATATTTTTATATATTACATATATTTACATATATTTGAATTAAACCTACACAATTTTCTTTTCTTTACCGTCACCTTTTCGAAATGGAGCGTATTTTAGAAAGTCAGACAATATTCCATTAATCAAAGTTTCTGTCGCTCCATCGTATTTAATAGTAGAATCTGTAAAAAAAAAAAGGAAAATATAAAATAAAAATCAAAAAAGAAAGATTTGAAATAATATAATGAATGGAAAAGTTTCACATAACTTATAAAGATATACCTTTAACAACACCATATAAATTAGTGTTCTTAAAACATATTTTTCCACCTTTGCCTTTCATATTCATGGAGGCCATAAAATTATTTGAAAATATTCTAAGTTTTTAAAAGATAATATAAATGCGAAATGATTATAAATGAATAATCATTTTTCAAAAATTTAAATTGAATTCATTATGAAATAACTTTTTCTAAAATTATTAAACATATACTATTTGAAAAAGTAATTATGAATGATATAAGAGCTATCAGTTAATTGCCTCAGCATAATTTTGTGTATTCTATCTTTTAAAGATGTTCCACCAATTAATTGTAGCTGATTTACCTACAAAAAACATAAAGTAAATCCAACATTATGGTTTGGGTCAAGTATGATATCAAAACATTGAACTATTACAGATCTTCAAGCAAGTTTTAATAAAGTGAACCTGGATTTTTCTAGAACAAATTCAAAATTTTAAGAATTTTCCAGGACAGTTTATTTTCTATATAATTCCAGAATTTTTTATTGTTTTCAAGGACCGTTGTCGATATTAATAATGTTTTTTTTAACTAAAGGGCAATGTTCAATAACTAATAACTATTAATATAATACTTATTATAATCACCCACAATGAGCGCACTTTTTCATCATTTAATGCTTTATCCGTTTCAGTTAATTCCACTTCTGTTGAAATAAGCTTTATTTGGCTTATAAATTCACTGTTAGAAGCAGGCTCAGTCACTCTGTTTTGATTTCGCAACTCATTTCTTATATCGGTAAGTAGATACAACACTCTCTTTTGAAACTCTACAAATTTTATTAAGTTTTACAAATAACTTGCATAATATGGAAATTCCTCAGTTTTTAAAACTTTAAAATCTTATATGTAATTTATATTTCGACAAAATAAATAAATTTAAATGAAATTTACTTTCAAATTTACAAATTTATTTAAAAAAAATATAAAATAATATACTGTCTTCAGACATTGGAAACTTATCAACGTTATCTAATTTCTTTAGTTTATTTCCACTTTTCTTTACTTCATCATGTGGTAAATTGTTTTTAAGTATTTCTTTATACAAATTGAACTTAAAACACATAATGAAAAAAGCTCTTTGTCAACACTTTGTATCACAATCAGTTGTATACTACACTTTATATTATAATTGTATCTTTTTTTTTTAAATAACACAATCTTATTTTAAATTATTTAAATGAATTTCACGAGACAATAACCTATATCTTGAGTAAACAAAGAAGAACTGATGTCTTCTTGGAATAACTTTTGGCAAGGTGAGTTTAGGTTCTTTCCATACATGTCACCTTTTGGCTCTAAAATTATAAATTGAAAGTAAAATTAAGTTACGCAAACCATTAACATATGTATGTATGTATGTATGTATGTATGTATGTATGTATGTATGTATGTATGTATGTATGTATGTATGTATGTAGGCATGCATGCATGTGTACGTATGTATGTATGTATGTATGTATGTATGTATGTATGTATGTATGTATGTATGTATGTATGTATTTATGTATGCATGTATGTATGCATGTATGTATGTATGTATGTATGTATGTATGTATGTATGTATGTATGTATGTATGTATGCATGTATGTATGCATGTATGTATGTATGTATGTATGTATGTATGTATGTATGTATGTATGTATGTATGTATGTATGTATGTATGTATGTAGGCATGCATGCATGTGTATGTATGTATGTATGTATGTATGTATGTATGTATGTATGTATGTATGTATGTATGTATGTATGTATGTATGTATGTAGGCATGCATGCATGTGTATGTATGTATGTATGTATGTATGTATGTATGTATGTATGTATGTATGTATGTATGTATGTATGTATGTATGTATGTATGTATGTATGTATGTATGTATGTATGTGTGTATGTATGTATGTATGTATATATATATACATTTACCTCTAGATTTAATCGATAAACTACTGGAGGTCAGGTGCATTGACACTTCATCCAAATCTTTAATAACGGAACCTGCAAAATACAATTACTGTTTTATAGTACAAATTATGATAAATCAGGTATTTTTATTTTCAGGTATAAAAACTGAAATTTATAAAATTCCAGCATATAAACCAATCCTTACTTGGAAAATAATCAGGAAAATCTCTTTGTTTATATTTTCTTTTTCGAAAACCAACATCCTCATTGTCACTTTTTCCTTTTGTGGTTGTAAACTCAAAATTTTCACAATCCTGTTTGCTTTCTGTGGAAATAAAAAAGTTATAATAGCTTAATTTTATTTAATAATGTAATACCTGAAGAGAATATAACTTTTATTAATGGAAACTTCAGCCAATTCTTCTCAGGATTTTGGCAAGCTTTCATTGCGTTCAAAGCTTTGGTACCTGGAGGCCAATAAACTGTTTTAATATTTATCCAATTAGAAGGAACTACACCTTCTTCTTCTTGCAAATCTTCTTGCCAAACAGCTCTTTTCCACATATTTGTTTTAGAAAATATTTTATGAGCTAATAATAAAATAAAGTAAACATAACATAAAAACTATTTAAAATTAAATTTGCTATTAGTAAATAGCCCTAGCTAAATATGGTCTTATAGCCGACAAGTAAAGCCAACACAGCACCACTTTTTTATTACTTTTATATGATTATTCAATATTATCATTTTTGTTATTATTATTATTATTTTATATTATTATTATTATTATTATTATTATTCTTGTTATTATTATAACCTTCTTAATAATAACTATAAAAAATAGTATTGAAAATTATTAAAGATAAAAATTAAAGAGGTGTTGGTATTATATAAAATAGGTAAAACAATCAATGAAAAAAAAAGGAGCTAAAAATTCAACAAACCTTAAAATAACTTTGTCCAGATGGCTTTAATAATGGACTGATAAAAAAATACTCTTTTTATACCAGACAAAATAAGGAAGTCAGATGCATTATCTTTCTTTTGGAATGACAAAAGTTTTAAAATACTATTTGTATAAACTTTTTCCAGACTAATGGCTCATTGTAATACATGTTATTCTTGTACTAGCCAAAAATTAAAAAAGTTAGACATTCACAATTACTAAACTGATGCAATAAAAAAAAGGGATTAAAAATATTTTAATTATGTTTTACTAGTTCTTATTATACTACTATTTTTATTATTACTGTTGATGTTGTTATTATTATTATTATTGTTGATGTTGTTGTTATTATTATTATTGTTGATGTTGTTAATATTATCACTGTTATTATTATTAGTTCATTTTTGTTTCTCTTAAAAATAAAGCTAATTTTTTTAAATCACTATCTACACGTATGTATATAAGAACATATATATATATATATATATATATATATATATATATATATATATATATATATATATATATATATATATATATATATATATATATATATATATATATATATATATATATATGCATATATATATATATATGTGTGTGTGTGAGTGTATATATGTATATATATATATATATATATATATATATATATATATATGTATATATATATATACACATATACATATATATATGTGTATATATATATATATACATACATTTATATATATACATACATATATATATATATAAATATATATATATATATATATATATATATGTATATATATATATATATATATATATATATATATATATATATATATATATACATAAACATAATATAATATATTTAAAAATGCATACATATTTATTTAACTTATAAAATATACTTATTTTATACTATATTTATACATACATACATATATATATATATATATATATATATATATATATATATATATATATATATATATATATATATATATACATAAACATAATATAATATATTTAAAAATGCATACATATTTATTTAACTTATAAAATATACTTATTTTATATTATATTTATACATACATATATATATATATATATATATATATATATATATATATATATATATATATATATATATATATATATATGTATATATATAATAATATATATATATATATATATATATATAAATATATATATATATATAATTTATATACATATATATAAATATATATATAATAATATATATATATATATATATATATATATATATATATATAAACTAATATATATATTATATATTTATTTTCTCTCTCTCTCTATATATGCAATATGTATATTATATATAGAGTAACTATACATATATATATATATATACATATATATATATATACATATATATATATATACATATATATATATATATATATATATATATATATATATATATATATATATATATATATATATATATATAGATATATATATATATATATATATATATATATATATATATATATATATATATATATATATATATATATATATATATAGATATATACATATAGATATATATATATAGATATATAGATATATATATAGATATATATATATATAGATATATATACAGTAGCGGCCAAAAAATTAAGGCAGGCTACGTTTTTTAAACTTTTTTAACTTATTGTTTATTTATGGCGTTATTACCTTGGATACAAATAATTTTTTTATTATGTTTACACCGTCAGGTTGCCATAGTTGTAATATTATGGGTAAAAAGCATGATATTAATAACTTTGTTAAAGGTAAAATAAACGCACTATTTTCGGAGGGCTATCCTCAAAGTAGTATAGCAAAACAATTAAAAATATTAAGATGTGCCAAGCAAAATACTTTACGTGTGCAAGACTATTCAAATCGCAAAAATTGTGGTAGAAATTTGTGTGAGTACATCACGAGAAGACCGTTTTTTAAAGAATGTTGTTAATAGTGAGCCCCACACAACATCTGCAAGGTTATGGAAACACAACATCTGCAACTTGTTATGGAAAGGGGACTTACTATTAATTCGAGAACAATTAGAAGAAGGTTGTGTTATGACTTTGGTCTAGTTACAAGAAGACCATCTAAAAAATCTTTATTAACTCCATCTCAATTACAAACTAGGATTAAATTTTGTAAGAGTTTAAAAGACAAGACACTGGAATGGTGGGAACGCGTAATGTTTACAGACGAAAGTACGTTTCAACAAATTAGAAGCACGGGCTATAACTATGTTAGAAAACCTGTGGGTGAATGCCTGAATCCAAAGTATACCATAAAAACAGTAAAACATCCTCCTTCAGTCATGGTATGGGGAGCAATCACAGCGCAAGGCTAATGCGGGTTGCACATCTTAAAAAAAAGTGAAAAAGTCAAGGCACAAAAGTATCTAAGTGTATTGAAAGACAAAGTGAAACTGCACATGGAAATTACTAAAACCAGCATTTTCCAGCAAGATTCAGCACCTTGTCATACAGCTAAAACAGTTAAGCAGTGGTTTACTGATAATAAAATTAATATTATTATCTAATTGGCCCTCAAGTTCACCCAACCATAATGTTACCGAGAACTGCTGGTATATAATGAAGCTGTGCTCGATAATAAGGGACATCCGACAAAGTATTGAACTATAACCTTCAAGTCATTTAAACTCTTGCTATAATTTGGTGCTATAACTATTATTTTGTTGAATATTATTTTCATTTATTTTACATTTTCTATTGTGTTTATTCAATAAAAAATTGACACTGCAAAATTTGAGTTATTTTTTATGACATGCCTTAATTTTTTGGCCACTACTGTATATATATATATATATATATATATATATATATATATATATATATATATATATATATATATAGATATATATATATATATATATATATATATATATATATATTTAATATATATTATATATATGTATATATATATATATATATATATATATATATATTATATATATATATATATATATATATATATATATATATATATATATATATATATATATATATATATATATATATATATATATATATATAGTTTAGCAATAATGTATAGTGATTATTTTGACGTTTAAAAACGCTATTTGAAAATGTGAAGCCCCAACAAAATTGGAAGCCCAGGCCATATGGCCCATGTAAACTTCCTTATGGAAGGGTCTGAATAGAATATTAAACTACTAGTCCGGTAGAATTTCACCAAAAAAGGGGTCAACCTAGAAAAAATTATTATAAAGACATGTTATATATCGTTGGAGAGCTTATTATTTCCTCTTTAAAATGGGTAATTGGTATTTTTTTTTATTTTGGGGAAAAAAAGTTATGAAGTCACAAAGAGTAGGAGTAAAATACGAAATTTTAAACGTTGCTGATAAATTTTAAGTATGCTGTACAATAAGTTGCGTTGTAACTATAATAACACTTATATTTAAATAATATAAAAGTGTTGAGTATATATATATATTTTTTGTTACTAGAAACATGGCTTTCGGAGCCGCGGGGGCCACAGCCCCCCAAAGGACCTTTTTTGAATTTTGCAAGAGGAATTTTTTTGATTTTTTGTTTGTTTTGGTCAAATATTTTTGTTAAACTTTGTTTCTGTAACTAAAAATGGGTAGAGGGAATAAAAATTCCTAGTTCTACATTTCGAATTTTAAAGTTATTAGAATGTAATATTCTTTTTGTATTCGAAATGTAATCGAATTTTTTTGGCAATATTTATCAAAAACTTTTTAATAAATTATTTATCTTAGTGTTTATAATTATTTAATGATTTGCTATTTTCAGATTTTAATATAAATTATCTGATCTTGTAAGTGATAATAAAACTAGTTCTGAAACTGAAAAATTATGGACTTAAAAAATGAATCCTCTGTATGTGCATTGTGTGGTAAAATGAAATTAGAAGGAGATTCGTTGAGCCAAGTGGGGGCAAGATTTGGAAGGAATGTTGATAACCAAGGAGCTCTTGGAAATTTAATTGAATGTGCTTTAAAATTGGATTTAAATGTATTGGTAAATGAACTGAATAAAAATCAAGAGACAGGAGAAAAGGTTTTTATTCACTCATCGTGTCGAACTAAATTAAGAAACCAATCAAAATCAATTAAACGATCACAAGCATCGATGGAAACTCTTATTGAAAGAAAACGTTCAACTCGATCAGAACAGATTTTTTTTAATTTTAAAGAGCAATGTTTTTATTGTGGAAATATGTGCACACTTGACAGTCGCCATCCTGAGAGAAATAATTTCATAGAAGTAAGAACAAAATCATCAAAAATTTATCATGCAACTCTAGAATTATGCAACGAACGTAACGATTTTTTATCTAAAACAGTTGAAGCTAGACTTTTGAATATAAATTATCTTGTAGCTGTTGAAGCACGATATCACATCTATTGTCGTGCAAAATTTGAAAAACCTATTACTACATCAAGCGGTGGAAGACCAACATCAACAGAAAAGCTTACTGTCTTTAATGCAGCATGCATAAAACTTGAGGAAGATATTGATCTATACACAGTCTCTGAGTTTTACGAGATGATGCAAACATTAGGAGAAGAAATAAATTCCCTTAAAATGACGCAAAATAAATTAAAAGAAAAATACGGAGATTCTATGCAATTAGTCTCGCGACAAGGTAAAAGTAATGTAATTATACTGGACAGATTTAGACATATATTATGCAAAAACTGGTACACCAGAAAAAAACACAATGCAGAGGACGAAAAAATCAGAGTTATAACTGCAGCAGCAAAATTATTGAGTGATTGTATAAAGAATTTTGACCATGATGTAAAAACGTATCCTTTAATAGAAGATGTAACTAACAATGAAAACACCTGCATACCCTTATTGCTGAAGGTGTTTATCAGAGAACTAATTCCTGTGCCATTAAAACAAACGTCAATTTCACAAGCATTGTTTTCTGCAGTGAGGCCACAATCAATAATGCCAATGCAGTTAGGAGTAGCCGTTACCGTTGATAATGTACTTTCTTCCAAGTGGCTAAATGTTCTACTTGCTAAACTGGGTTTTGCATCAAGTTACGACGAGGTTTGTTTATTAAGTGATAATTTTATTTGTATTTGTTTTTAAAAATTTTTTTTACACATAACAATATAGAATACAAGAAAAACTAAATTTATTTAACAGGTCATTCGTTACAAGCAGAACATAGTGAAACACGATAAAATTAACGATATACTTTGCCCTGAAGGTACAACATCTATTCAGTTTGTTGGGGATAACACAGATCATGATTTAGCAACAATTGATGGTAAAAATACACATCACGGATTAGGTTCCATATCAATTGCAAATGGAAATTTTATTGAGAACTCAAATAAGAAAAGATTGCCTAGGGATAAAAAAGATTATTGGTCCAACATAAACTTTGACAACCAGATTACAATTTTTCAGTTTTACAGCTCTGACGTTCCGGTTTTATCTCAAATAAAATTTCAAGAATTTACAAAGGTATTTACTTGACTGGGGTTAAGAGGGATAGCGTTTCAAAAAATTAGTGTTTAAATTTCATGTACAGCTTTAAAATATAATAAAAACTTCTATAGATACAATTTATTTTGAGATTTTTGATGATATGAGACAATCATTAACTTTTAACTTTCTTTTATTTAAGGTTACTTTAAAGCCAAACCTTGTCGATATACTTTGGAACATGTCGCATATCTTAGAATTACAATGCCCAAGTTAGGCTGCCTACATGAGTCGTCAAGTTAATAATGTTCTTCCTATTTCTAAAGTATCCATGCTTCCAGTAATCAACTTACCGGCAACTGATTTTATTGCTTTATATTCTTTGTTAAGTTTCGTTGTAATACAATCAGAAAAGCTAAAACTTGGAATGCCATGTGTTATATTTGATCAACAGCTTTATTTGAAAGCCTATGAAATTGCGGCTTCAAAGAAAATGAAAGTTTTTATTAGAATTGGTGGGTTTCATCAGCTAATGAGTTTTCTTGTAGCTATTGGAACATTGATGGAAGGAAGTGGATTAAAAACTGCTCTTGAAACTGTTTACGCCCTCGCTTCAGTCAACCACATGTTTTCTGGAAAAGCAATTTCTCGAAGTCTTCGAGGCCATATGTTTGCTGCATCTTCTATCTTATCTATATTGCTGGAGGAAGTTTGGGTTGAACTAAGCGATGAAGAAAAAACTGAAATTAAATTAATGTACAGCTCAAATATGCATAACAAAAATGGCGACACTGACCTTGAAAAGAAGTTAATTCTATTATTTGAAAAAAAGCAAGAAGAATACATGGCAAAATCACGAACTGCAAAATTATGGCTAATTTATGTTCACTATATATTTATTGTACAAGAGTTTATTCGAGCGGAAAGAACTAGTAACTGGAACCTACATATTGCTACAATAAAATGTATGCTAAAACTACTTGCCAACAGGGCACAATAATTATACAAAATCATTACGTTTATATTTACAATCAGTGGATGAATTAGCATGCACTCACCCAGAAGTATATAAACAGTTCCTCAATGGAGAACATACAGTAAGGCGCACTTCAAAGAGTTGGTCTGGAATATGGACTGATTTATCAATAGATCAGATATTAATGAAATCGTTAAAGGGCAAAGGAGGAGTTGTTGGCAGAGAAATTACTGAAAATGTTTTACATGTTTGGACAAGTACAATGCATAGGTAAAAATAAAGTTAAATATTTATTGTTTCGTTTACTTGGAATTTGCCAATAAAATAGATATTTCCAGCAAAAACTAAATGGGGCAAATATTTACAAATATAGAAATAATATTTTTTATCAAGGTGCGCTGAAATGACAGAAGCAATAAATTCATTAACCTCGCCAAGAAACTCAAGTAAAGAACACAAAGAACTTTGTGCGGGAAGGATTAGACGTGACTCAAATTTTTCAAAAAATTAAATCATGGTTTGATTCTCATAGCCCATTTGATGTAAGAGAACACTTTGAGGCTCTGGACTCAGGGCTTGTAGATGAGTTTAATCAGGTGACTTGTGATTGTTCGGAAAGCATTGGTGCTTCAATACTGGCACAAATGAATGATATGACATACACAGAAGTATCCTTCAAAAGGAGTAATCAACTCAAAAATCTTCAAGGACTTTACTCAAATATTAAAGTCAACAATGAAAATATATCAGTTGATCCCTTGACATTGTTTTTGCGTTTATCAGTTATCGTTGAGAAAAAACCAGAAAAAGAAATTGAAGACTACTTTTACTATGAACTAACTTCGCTCCCTATGTCACTTTTTAAAGATGGTCTTATGCGCAGTGCTCAAAAACACAAGCTGAAAAAAAATTACCTAACAAAGCCAGTTATATCTATGCCATTTGCTCCTTATTCTTTAAAAGTTGCCGATGGTGGCGCTCTTTTATACTGCTGCGATTGGAACGAGGGTGAAATATTTGACAATATTTTTGAAAAGTACATCCAATTTCTTAATTACCTTAAAGTTAGTGTAGTAGTATTCGATGGATATGAAAATTCTACAAAAGACGCTACGCGTATAAAGCGTGGATCTTTATCACAATTTGCAGTTGAAATACATAAAAGCAATCCTTGTCCGTCTGATAAAAGTAAATTTTTCTTTAACTACGCCAACAAAAAATCATTTATCCGAATTGTAGAAGTTAGATTAAGAGAAAGAGGTTTTACTGTGTATGTGTGTCATTCTGACGCAGATACTACAATCGTTAAAATTGCACTTAACTTTTCCAAAACAGAGCCCGACACAATATTTGCTGATGACAGCGATATTCTTTGCCTCTTATTACACCACTGTAAATCAGTTAAATCTTTACACAAAATATATTTAACAAGTATGACAAAAAGAGTTGATTGCCAGCGTGAATGTTATGACATTGATCAGATTATTGGCAGTACAGCAGAACATGTCATTAACAATATTCTTTTTGCGCACGCATTTACAGGTTGTGAAACAACATCAGCAATTCACAATTTTGGAAAGACTTCAATTTTTAGAAAGCTTGAAGCCAAAGACTTGTGCAATGCAGCAAATATTTTTTACCATGATGATAAATCGCCTGATGAGATTGGAAATGCATCAATTCGTTTCTTTCAGCTGCTACATTCCTCAACATCAAATCTATAACAAATACGAAAGCAAAAGTACGAGGAAATGATAAACTCAGATCGAGCTCACATAGACCCTTCTGTTCTTCTACCATCTCCTAGAGCTGCTTACTACCATGGATTGAGAGTATATCATCAAGTGCGTATTTGGAGATGTCTAAGTGAAATTGATCTTGACCCACTTAATTGGGGATGGAAATTAAATGGCTTTATGTACTCACCAATAGCGACAGATGAAAACGCAGGTCCATAGGATATCCTAGAGGTTGTTCGATGTGGGTGTAAAAACTCCTGTTCGAGTCGATGTTCCTGCAGAAAGATGGGACTTCACTGCACTTCATCGTGTGCTCCCTGTCACGGGATTAACAGTACAAATATTGAAAAAGTTGACGAAGAAAATGAACCAGCCCATGACCGTCACTTCTCAGATGTTTTTACATAAATTTTAATTTAACCAGAATAAGTAAGATAAACTTAATGCATAAAGATAAACTTCTTTGTAAATATTTTTTAACATGCTCTTGGTAACATTACAGAATAATTACGTTTAACAGTATTTTATATATTTTGAATATATTTGTTTTGTAAACACATCTTTAAGTCAAATTTTCAAAAAATTGGCTAAAGTAGCGTCCCCCTCTGCCTTTATACCGTACTTTTAGTTATTATTATTTCGCTTTCAGTTCATTAAACCAACTACTAATACTTAGGAGTAATAAATATAAAAATATATTACATTTACTTGCTTAAATTATAAATTCTTTTAGTAAAAAACGTCAATTTTGGTGCTTTTCTGCTAATCTTTATGACGTCACAACTTTTTTTCCCCCAAAATAAAAAAAATTACCAATTACTCATTTAAAAGAGGAAAAAATAAGCTTTCCAACGATATATAATATGTCTTTATACTAATTTTTTCTAGGTTAAGTTCTACCGGACTATACGTAATTGTTTAATAAAAGCGGATCCATTCAAATAGTTAAGAGTTTCATTTTTTTTAAGCGAAAAAATGTTTTTGTTTGTTTTTGTTTTGAGGTGTATTTATTTATATAAAAGTCAAACAATTTTATTAAAAAGTTTCTTAGGAAACTTTATTTAATAGGAAAAAAAAAATTTCAATTTACCCCCATATTTGGAGAAAGTTAAATACACAGATTGATATGTAGTTAAAAGAATACTTGATTAGAAAATGCAACTAGTGATAAAAATTTAAAAAGCACTCATTAAAAATAATTAAAAAAGCAACCACTAATAAAGCAAATATTGTTATTTATGCAGAATCACAAGTTTAAATCGATTTTTTCTCATTAAAGTTTAAATAACATTTTTACAACATTGAAAATAAATTCGCAATTCAAAAGAAAACAGAAATTGCCGCAACCCAGCAAACTCGCCATGCTTGGCCCATGCATAACCCGTGCATGCATGTCATCCGTCACGCGAAATGAAGGTCAGGTCAAACTCGTAAAATATTTATTAAATTATAACCAAAATAAATAAAGTAAAGTAAGGTAAACGAAAAATGAGCATAATCTATAAAATCCAATACTCTGTAATGCTTGACTAATACAATAAAAACATTTTAACAATAAAAACATATTTAAAGATAAATATATATAAAATATCTAAAAACCATCAAGCATTTTTAGCTAACGCTTTTAAAGCACGTTTTGCACAACCACCATTACTGTCAGGAGCTTGCATTCGCCATCGCTTAATGGGCCTCTCGACACCTTGCTTCTTTTTCATGTTTTCGAACAACAACTGTTAAATTTTAAACAAAATATTTAGGTTTATAGTATAAGTAAATGATATAAATATAATCATATTTATGTATATATAATTATATAAATGCATAAATATAAATATATGTATATCATTTAATTATACTATAAACGAAATAAATACATAATAAATAAAATAAAGTATAAATGATTTGAGGTCCTCAAATCATACTATAAGTATAACATTACCAAGTCATAGGTTAACCTCGTTGAAATTTAACATTTGCCGAATTTTATAACCTATGACAATATTCATTATTAAATAGTATAACCTATGATAGTATAACCTGTATAATATAGTATAACTTATGACAATATATTAAATAATATCGGATTTTATTTCGAAAGTAAGTAAATATTTTTTAAGGATCTTAAATCATTAATACTTTATATTATAAAGTATAAAAAATATTTACTTTTAAAATAAAATATTATGGTATTATGTAATACATTGTCATAAATTATATATACATTATATAATTTATTTTATATAAAATAAATAAAATAAATATAAACAGCAACAACAACAACAAAAAGCAATATATTTACCAGATATTAGGTGTTTTACATTAGATTGTTATAAGTTACAAAAATATATGTACAGTCTACTTTGGATGGTTCACTCTCATATAGCTAGGTTAAATCGAGGAGAGCGACCATGAACAAAACAAAACAAAAATAATGCAAATAAAATAAATATAACACACAGTGGGTTGCTACTAGTCAACATTCATATTTATATCTTACATATCTTTTATAGTATATATATCTTTTATCAAATTAAATAGAAACAACAGTTGTATCACCAGTGATACAACTGTTGTTTATTTATCTTGATTTAACAAGTAGTATTTTAATTTGGTTTGAGGACATATTTTTACAGAGTATTTAAAGGAACGTTTACGGTAGGATTTCGTATTATATGTTTGCACACTCAGTGCACCTCTACAAGAATTTCTTGTAAGTTGAACCAACATAAATAATTTGAGATCCTCAAAATCATTTACTTACTTTTAAAATAAAATAAAATATATGTGCCACTACAATTCGTTTTACTATAAAGGATTTCTTTTCATTTGTTGATGAATTCCAATAAAATAATAACAAATTGAAATCAATAAAAAGTGATAGGGAAACTGATATTCGTTAAAAAGTTGAAGATATTGAGTCTTTATATAAATAACAAATGCGCCAACTTATTCTTTTTTAAATTACAAGCATGGTTTAGATCTGGAATAAAGTCGGAATGGTTGGCACAGTCGGCCGATCGTAAAACAAACATGGCCAACCATTGGAACATGAACCGCATTACCGGCGCAGTGGTACCAGTCATTAGCCAATGAAACCCATGCATTGATCAAGCATGGAGATTTTGTTTGGGAAGCGCAGGAAAAATTAGTTTAAAAGACATTGTAAATAAAGCGAGCGCCTAAAACAAAAATTAAGATAGCTATGGCTAAAATTTACTATAAAATGGCTCCAAAAACTCAACAAACTACTGAAAATCTCATTAGAGATTAAAAAAGTGATTTACCTGCTTGTGATTAACCAACATATATAACATATGTATAAAAAAATTATTTTAAGATATATTTGCCTGCAGATGTAATTTAGATGAAGTTCCCTGACAAGATGATACAGTGAAAAATGAAAATTACAGTGAAATGCAAAAAATTTAATCTGCAGTAATAAACGTTTTTTACGTATTTGTCCGCCAGAAAGCAAGATTAATTAAAAATTTAACTTTTTCTAGAGTTTCTCTTTGCAGGGTAAATCTACAGTTAAGCAGCCTAAAATAATTCTACTTTTGCGTTGTCGTTCGTAGTTCAAACGAGAGAGCTTAAGTTGAACTCTCTCATTCGACTTTAAAATATCTCAAAATATGTATATTAAATGTTATAAATTTCATTACAAATAGTTTTTATTATGATTGATTATAACTATTACTGTTATAAATATACAAATTACTATTATAAATAAAAATTATTATTTACTGTAATATTTCATTAAAATGGATTTTTACAGTCTTCTCATTTTTTAAATAAATAATTTTAGGCCGCTTAACTGCAGGTTTACCCTATGTAGTTTTTAGTTTTATAAGAGTATCTTTACAAGTTTCATTTTGAATATAAAATTATCATATCTTGTTTTAATTTATTTAGAGTAAAGAGAATACATTAAAGGTGTATTCTCTTTTCTCACGTGGAATTTTTCTTAACATTCAATTAGGGCCAATAGATTAGAGTGCTGTAAAAAAAGAAAAAAAGAAAATTAGCAAAGCGTCCAAAAAATGTTGCAGTTATTTCTTTCGATATTGGCGAATTGCATGCAATTTATATTTTTCTGATTAAAAGTATTTCTAATTAGCACTCTTTTATAAAGTAACAAATTATTTAAAAGTTAAAACAAATGACTATTATTTTTAAGTATAAAATACATATTTCTAACGTCATCCATAAAGCTAACTCGTAATTTTGAAATTTTTAAAACTCGCGACCCTTGTACCTTAGTCAGAGCTTTCATTACCTACATAAGACCAATTTTAGAATATTGCTTTCCAGTTTGGTAGACACGCCCAATCGGATTGATTATATTGGTTGAAAGTGTCCAAAGAAAACTTACATAAAAAAAATTAGAAACCTTATAAATATATATCATAATCGACTATAATTGATTGGTTTGAAATCATTTAAAGTTCGGCGCCATAAAAGTGACTTAGTAACATGTTTTAAAAATTTTTCACTGACTGGTTTGTGCAGAACAATATATGTTCTTTGCAATTGACAGCAATAACTACACCTGAGGTCATATTTAAAAAATACGGAAACAATTTTATCCCTTAATTTAAGTAAATATAATTTCTCTTAGCGAATTGCTGAAACGTGGAATAATTGCTTTTTATACAATAACATGACCTTAAAAACTGTGCATGCAAAAAATATTTTAACGTTCAAAAATAAAATTAACTTTTTTGAATTTTTATTCTAAAAATAACAACTATTTGTTTCTCTATAATTTTTTAAATTGTAGTGGTGCATTTTTATTTATTTTAGTGGTGCATTTTTATTTATTTTAGTGTAACTTTGTATAGACCTGCGTGTCCATTAGAACATGCAAAGCAATAAAATTTTTGCCTAATTGATCAATTTCCAGTTGTTTTGTCATCCACTTTATCTCCTTTAGCTCAAATCAAATCAACTCCACTTTATATAACAAATCAAACTTCACAAAGCACAAGAGCAAGTATATCTCCAGCGAGCAATCACTTAACAGAGAATTTTAACCCAAAACGAAAGGTATTTTCATACAAACGTAACTGCTGTACTTACATCTTCTAGGTATTGTTTGATGAAGAATCATTTACGTATTCATGGAAACAAAGAATCGATTATTTGTGATATTTGTTATTCAAAGTTTAAAACGCTATACGGATATCAGAAGCACATTGAACAATGTTCAGCTCTTGTAGAGAATAATTTTGATGTTGAACTAATTGAAGAAGCAGAAAAATATCAAATAACTGATGATATATAGGAGCTTGAAATTTTAACATCTCAAAGTTTTCGTAAAAAATATTTTGCGAGAGTTTTCAAAATGTCTTTAGTTAAATCTGTTTGTCTGGGTTAGGGTTAGTTACCTGTAATGATTGTACTCTTTTTAGACACTTTATCTTTTTTCCTTCAATCTCCTGAGATTGCAAGGTTTGTTAATAGTAAAATCAGTATAGCTATTTATTGTGATGATCTTGGTATCACTTGGTAAAGCACGGTCTAAATACAAACATTGGGCAATGCATTTTCAAATTTTTAATATTCCTGCAAAATATCGCGAAGGAACATCAAACCATTTTATATTTAGCATTTACACGTAATAAGATAATTAAAGACAATATATTCTTCCGTGCACTGTTGACTGACTTTATTGATATTATATCAAAACTTATGACATAGATAGAGATAACAGTGCTAGGAGTTCCTAAAGTATTGACAGGTGAGTCATGCTATTTTTCTGGTGATTCATTAGCTGCAAATGGTATTGGTGGATTTAAAGAAGGTTTTAGCAGCAAGACTGTTTGATGCTGCAGAGTTTGTAATTCAACAAGAGGTGAGATGTAAATAAAAATTAGGCATGAACAATGCTCTATACGTGAATTAAAAGAACATTTAATCAGAGTAAATGAATTAGATTCCGGTCTTAGACCTAAAGATAGAGCTAAAAGTTCAAAGTATTATGGAATATCTTCAACAAGTGTTCTTTTATCAGTTCCACTATTTGACATACCAAAACAATCATTTGATCCAATGCATGATCTACTAGAAGGTGTGGTTTCTCTTCAGCTAGACCTGTTTCTTTCATACGCTATTGAAAGTAATTTGCAGCAATTTTATCATTAAATAAATGGCTAAAACCACTTGTGTATCCAGCAGGCATTGTAAAACATGTAAAATTAAAGCGAGTTTAGGAAGAGGTCAAACACTTACTTTTAAAAGAGTTTAACCCATTTTTAATTGAAAAATATTTTGGCTAATAATGAACGTTTTAACTGCTTGCTAAAATTGATTCAAAAAGTTCGGCTATGCATCTCTCCAATCATAACAGAAAAATACATAACTGATTTGAAAAGAAATTATTGGTATGCATCGTGAACTATATTTGGGTTTATACCAACATAAATTTATACCTATGCTTCATTTTCTTATCCACTATCCAGCTCAGGCTGCTACTTCAGGGCCTTTGAGGGAGCACATGTGCATGGCTTTTGAGCGCAAACATCATGTGGTTAAGTGTTATTCACATTTTAACTTCAAGAACATTCCATATACAGCATGTAAAACAATGATAGCAAACAACACTGCGCAATTTTTTAAATAAATTGGTGCAATTAAAGCTTATGTCTATTATAATGAGGGTGAACTAAAGTACCTGTCTGGAGGAATACATAGTGCAAATATTGATGGTATTTTATATAAAATGGGGTTGGTAATCACTGTTTTTGAGAATGATCAGTTTATTTCCCATCAAATTAATAAGATAGTATCAATATCTGTAAAAAGACACTTTGAAACAATCAAATTAGATACATTACGCTTAAACGTTTATTCCACCTGCAGATCACCTTCGTTTTCTTCAGCTAATATTATATGTCCTGAGACTTTCCATAGTGCAAAATTGGATTATCAGTTTGTGATGTTATCCTTGTATTTCCATTTGCGATTCTAAATTTGTCTTTTGATGGTATTTTAAACCAGCTATCACAATAAACTAGTTAAAACTTAAAAACTCATTCTTAAAAGTATAATCCATATTTCAGGCTAATCTTTAATAAAGTACTTGTACATGCACTAATAAATAATAATTTAGATTAAGATTATCCAGACATTTTTTCTTTATCTTTATTAAATTTAGTTATAAAGAAATTGAGATGAAATGAAAAGTCTATTTTGATAGCTGTTTTTGAGCCAGTTATGAAAGTTAAAATAAAAAGCACTGATATAATTTGAGATGTTTTAATGTATTGGTTACCCTTTATATATAAAGTTAGTGCAATTAAAAAATAAATGTGGCAATTCTAAAGTAACTTTCTGGCGTTAAACTGTTTAGTATTTATCTTCCTATAGTATATTTTTTGTGCTTACTTTAGGTTAAGAGTATTATTCAATATTGAAATTAAAAGAAGAAACTCAATAATATTGAGTTTCTTCTTTTGATTTCAAGCAAAAAAAAAATGTTGTTATGCAGTGTAAGCAACTGTTTTTGTCACTTTATATGCCCTGTTATCCATAATTTTGAAAATATTGTTGTATAAAAATGGTTATCTTAAATTATTATCTTCTAATTCTGTTATTTTACTTTTTCATTTAAAAATATTTTTCATATTGTTTTTTAGAACTAGTATATTTTTAAATGTCCAAAGATAAACTTCCTCAATCAGATGGCGACTTTATGATGACTTGTTTTTCTGTGCTAGTTATACACATGCTCAATGGAGTTAATAAAGATTTTGTTTTGAAAGAACTGAAGAATGCATTGACTCAACTTTTATCATTTAAGGTAAGCAAAAATGACCATATAGGTAACAAGAAGTTCTTTTCAAGATTACTTTGAAAAACCTCTATCCTGAGTTCGGGATGATTTTTTTGTAATATAAATGTAAAACAATTTACCTAACTTAAAAAATAAAAAAAAAGAAAAACATAATTTTCATAACTATAATGTAGCAAATAAACAATAGTGAAATGAAAAAAGGTTTACATGTTTAAATCAATTAACGTGTGTCTAACAAACTCTACGTACTTTTGGTTTAAGATTGAACCGTGCTGTACAGGTGTTTGTTCAGATTTAAGACCATTTGATTTTATTCCCAACATGTAAATATTTTTAGCAGCTCTAGATTATTTATGAACGTGGTACCAAGGTAAAAAAATGATGTTTTTGATAAAATTTTGAAAAATACGAAAATGAATATATTTAATTCTTAAATCTATTTTAATATACCAAAGTAGAACTCCTGAAGGATGGTAGTTAACATTTTGTCAGCCCTTCCTTCAGTATAAATTGAGTTTTAATTAACGATTTGTTGGTGTTGTTATTTGTAAATGGGTTCTTCAAGCAGGTATAAGTCCTCTAAAGGTAAAAAAAGAAAGTTTTTAAGAGGAGATGTTACAAGAAAAAATTGTAATACAGCATCAAATGTTGCAAAAATTTTTTGTAAATAAATCGGCTTCCGCAGAGAAGTTAGAAATTTCTTTGGAATCAAACGACGATTCTTCGTCTTCTCTCACTGCATTCGATTGTAACTTTTTATTAACAGAGTATTATTTTTATCTTTAATAACCACCATTGGTCGGTGCCCTGCTTGTATTGCCAGTATCAACATTAAACATTCGATTTTAGAAAAATGGGTATTAGCACAATTCTTCAAAATTTCTTGTAACGATTGCGATTGGAACTTAAAGTTTTGTTCTTTAAAGGAATGTAATAGAGCATTTAATGCTTCAGGAAGAATTAGTGATGAAGTAAATAAAAGGGTACTTAATACTTTACGTGAGAATGGTCAGGGTTATTCACCATCGAAAACATTTTGCAGGTGCATGAGTACTAATTTCGATTGGAAAATGCATTGACTTTGAAGTTTTATCAAAGAAATGCAAGCAGTGGTAAAAATGAGAGTAAAAAAAAGACACTGTTAATTATATTAATTGAAAGGCTTCACATGTTTGTTTTATTAACCATACTGGCAGTGCAGGTGCGATTAAAGTTGAAGGTTTAAAAAAAATGTTTCACCGATCAGAACAATTGCATAACTTACCTTTTACATAGGTGATAGAGATACTAAATCTTTTGACGAGATATCAAAATCTACTCCTTATCCAGGTTGCAAAATTACCAAAGGAGAATGTGTTGGACATGTTCAGAAACGTGTTGGGGCACGTCTTTGCACAATTAAAGCGAACCATAAGGGGAAAAAACTTGCTGATGGTAAAGGAATTGGAGGTGAGAAAGAAAGGCTAACTGAAAAAGTTATTAATACTTTGCAATATCATTATGGCATGGCTATTAGGCAAAACAGCAATAATATATATGCAATGAAGAAAGCAATTGCTGCAGTTTTACACCATTCAAATGAGCACGATGATACTGAAAAACGACATCAGTATTGTCCTCGTACAGCTGAAACCTTGTGTAAATTTCAAAGAAACAAAATTATTGGTAAAACCTACAAAGATATTATCAGTATTGACACAGCTGTCTCTGACATAGTTAAACCAGTATTTTCTTTTAAAGATCTTGGTTGCGTTGAACTTTTAAAAAAATGTATGCATGGTGAAACTCAAAACGTTAATGAGTAGCTTGTTTGGACAAAATGCCCGAAATAAGTTTATGTTGGGAATAGTACTTTAAAAGTGTCTGTAGCTTCAGCTGTTATAAACTACAATGATGGGGCTACAGGACTACTTCATGTGTTTATCAAACGAGGTGTAAATTGTGGTTTATGTACTACAGAGGGAAGTAAAAGTAAAGATATTCATCGTGTCAAACAATGGAACCATATGACAGAAGATTGTGTTAAAAAAAGACGTAAATAGCTCAGAGCCATAAGAAAAGGGTATAACTATAAAGATAAACTTAACGAGGGAGATACTTATGGTTATGGCCAATAATAAATAGTTAATGTTACCATAACCAAGAAAAAAAAACCCTGCTAATACTAGGAATCTGTTTAATTTCCTGTTTATCCTATTAAGTTCCTGCTAATACGGCAAATCCTGGTAATTTTCGCTTAATAAGGCTAAACTTATTGAGTTTCCTATTAGTCAAGAGTCATGACTTGTGAAATTCATGTTTATGAATTTCCTGCTTATCCTAGTAAGTTCCTACTAAGTGCTTACCAGGATCAAACGAAATACTTAGTAAGTTCCTAGCAAGTTTCAAGAACAAAAATTCGTCTTATATGTTAGACGCCATCTTTTATTTAATCACACGGAAGTCAAGTCAGCTCCAAAACAGCTTTTTCAGATTCAACAGTTTGACTAAATAATTTTTGTAATTCTATAGTGAAAAAGCTCAAGAACATCTGGAAACGGTTGCATGGCTTGCAATTTAATTGATGATTGTCTGTTAATATTTTCTAATGTGGTTTTAAATGTTAATTTTGACTCGATATAAGTTTTAGCATTTTCTGTATCTTTCTAATGTCTTTTGTAGTACAAATTCTAGCATTTTCCGATTCATAGTGATATGTACGGTTATCTGTTTTTTATTTCTGACTTTTTTCTTGTCCTTTTTTATGATTATATATTGTTTAAAATGTAACTCTTTCTTTTTACTAAACAGGCTGTATATACATTGACATTAAAAATTGATCAATATTAAAATCACTTTCTTACAGAACATATTTTACTGGTAAATATAACATTATTTTTATTTTGATCTCTTTTTAAAACAAACTAAAAAACTATTGAATATTGTTATATTTTATATAAAATTTTACAATAGTTTTATATTTACTTAACATTAGGATTTTTGTAATAAATGTCATAATATATATATATATATATATATATATATATATATATATATATATATACATATGCTATATATATATGTTTATATATATACATAAATATATATTATATATACATATATATTAGATATATATATATATATATATATATATATATATATATACAAAAATAAATATGTGTATATATATATATATATATATATATATATATATATATATATATATTATGAAATCTATAACAAAAATCTTATAAGAAATTTATAAAAACTTTATAGCTTGTTTTAACAAGAGATATATTTTGTAAGTGATAACAATAAAAATCAAACTATATATACATAATATAAACAATTTACATAATTTAATTTGAGATATTTTTATTAATTACTACTAAATATATAGTAGTAGTTAATTAAAATATTCAAAAATTAAATAATGTATATTTTTATCTTACGTAAATTGTATATATTTGTTTATCAAGTTAAGATTTCCTTTAAAAGATTGCTATTTACTAAGGTTGTTAATATTATTAAATAATTTTGCATATTTATATATATAAATATATATATATATATATATATATATATATATATATATATATATACATATATATATATATGTATATATATACATATATATATATATATATATATATATATATATATATATATATATATATATATATATTATATATATATATATATATATACATATATATATGTATATATATATATATATATTTAATATATCCATTATGTTTAGTTCTCAAGCCATGTACAATCGATCAACTTCAAATAACTACTTTATTTTCTGTTTCCTTATATGTTATGTAGTTAAGCATAATTATTAATTAATCATGTTGAATTTAAATGAGGAACTAGTAATATTTTGACTGTATATATATACATATATAAATTAGTAAAAACACTTATCTAATTTTTGATTACTTACTGAAGTAATCAAAAATTAGATAAATGTTTTTACAAATTTATTATTGCTCTGTTCTTTTAGAACATTGAGCTCTCTGTTTGTAGAATCGCTTAATTCAAACTTTGATATATATACATATATACATATATATATATAAATATATATAAATATATATATATGTATATATATATATATATATATATATATATATATATATATATATATATATATATATATATATATATATATATATATATATAGTTAATTAAAAAAAATCATTTAGTTTTCTAAACAATTTAATCAACGAGTCCCTTCCATCAAATAATAATCAAAAGCCTACATGTCAAACAGATATCAATTATGAAGAATCTGATAATTCGTTGTCAAGTATTGATCTAGAATTGGAAATACATATAAACAAAATTCTGAAAAAAGTCACTAAGTCTTTTCTAACAGGTGATGTTCTTCTACAAAATTATCTTCTAAAGCAACAAATAAAGGTCTAAAAAATATATTGCTTGAGTTAAAGTTTATAAAAAAGCTATTAAACAAAGAAAAAAATATCTCTGCAGCTAATGAGGCAATCCCTAATCATGACCCAGTAGTGTTTCATGGTGATGATTTGGTCATAATCGGAAAAAGAAATATGGAAGTTACTAAATTTGCTATCTGCCTAACTCGAAAACTATTTACAGATGAGGAATTTAAAACTCATATTCTGTTTAAGCAGCGTGAATCAGGTAGACCCAGTTTATTGCCATGTTGCTCTGACATGTTTAAAAATGCTATTAGAGGGCGTTTTCAGGATGATCAAGATGCAACTACTGCAATTGCTGCTGTAAATCCTCCTGGACTAGATTTAAGAAAGGATAATCGCAAACTTAAATTTGTTGCGTAGAGTATGCTTAACTATTAAAATATTTCAAATGATTCTTTTTTCTAAACCTTGATAATTTTTGATAATTTTTTCTAAACCTTGAATAAGCAATAAATCAAGAAAACTGTTTATGCATAGAAAGTTTTATTGTACACTTTTACATACTTTTACATATACTATGAATATATATTAATGTTATGTATATAAATGATTATCATAATACAATTTTGTTTCTAAAAATTAACATAATTGAAAATTTATGTACAATTTTAATATCTAAAAACTTCACACAACTTTTTACACTACACTATACCATACTTTTCAAAAAAAAGTCTGGTTTTTGTGAGTTCATAGATTATTTCAAATCTTTATATGATGTTTTTAATTATCTTTGTTATTCATATAGCATTTGTTTTAGAAACAAAAATATTTTATTTATAGAATGCATACACAGACGACATTAGTTAACAGATTTTTTGTTAAAGTTGCTTTGGGATTTAATTGTTGCATAAAAACAAAGTGTTTTTTAATTATATAACTATATATATATATATATATATATATATATATATATATATATATATATATATATATATATATATATATATATATACATATATTATACAATCAAGTTATTTATGAAATCAATAATTATATAAAAATGTTATAATATAACTAATTGTTTTAATCGTTATATAATATATTATATAATTTATATAAATAATATAGTTACGTAAATTATATAAATATTATATAAATAATATAATTCATCGTTTTAACTACGATATAAAAAGACTCTTTTTAAATCGTATTATTTGTACGGAATTTTTAATTTTATACACAAAAGTACGTTTTATAAGTTTGTGTTGACATTCATAAAATGCTACTAAAGCGATTGACATTATAATAATTTTTTTTGCTCTTTATTATTAAAAGAGTTTATTCATTTTTCTTCTTCTTTGTAAATAGAAATGTCTTCAAATATTAAAACTTTAATACACATTAAATTACAAGTGGGAGAGCAACATTAGTTTAAAAAGAATATTGTATGTATAATGAGTTCCATACTTTTAAAATTGTTTTTAAGTACTCGATTTTTAATGAATAAATTTTAATGACTGTTTACAATAACAGGCCTTGTTTAAGCGCAGATCTATTTGCTTACGTGTAGAGCGATTTTAAGTAGTAAGCTATTTCAGTTAAGCAATTTTTTTTTTAAAATTAGTCTAATAACATTAAAAAAAGAAATAAAAAATTGCTCAACCTCAAAAAGAGTTTGAGAAAAGGAGGAAAAAAAAAAAAAAGCTCTACGCTTAATGCTTAAAACTAGGGCAGCAATAAACAGATTTGATTCAAATTCTTAAACATGCGTTTATTTTTTGTTGATTACTTTTTTATGTATGTGTGATTAAAATATTGTGTTAAAGTGTTAAAAAACAATTTAATTTTAAAGATAATTTTGAATAGAAGAGTTTGCATATTAAAAACTTTTATATTTTTTAAAAAAATCTTTTACTAAGAATTGAACAAGATTCATTAATAACTATTATGCTAGCTCTACGTTTCTTTGTGATTTTTATAAATTGTCATTTGAACTTATAGAGTAATAAATTGTCATTTGAACTTGATTTGAATTCTTTAATTTTGAGTTCCAATAATGGTTCTTTATATCAACTAATCAGATATCTTTTAATGATTTAGAGCCTAATTTGTCTGTAAATGTTGACAATGTTTCTATTTTTTTAAAACAACTTCATTTGACGATCTATATGAAAATGCTATGGTATTAACTAACAGTCTTAAAGTCATATTTCTAATTTAGCCAAAAAACATCAGTTATCAAGTGCTGCTGTTGATGATGTCTTTAAACTTACTTCAACCATTTTACCAATTCCTAATAAGTGCCTTTCATATTACCAATCTAACAAAGACTTTTCAGATAAACTAATTTACTCACATAATGTTAATGAAGGAATTATTTATGTTCTTCCATTTCAAGAGCAGATCTCCAATCTTTTAAAGAACAACCCTAGTAGTCAAACTCTGGTAAAATACACTCACCAAGATTCATTATTTTGTGATATAAGTGATAGAACACAATTTCCAGTAATTCAGTTTAATGTACTTTACTTTCTTTTAAATACCGATGGTCTGACACCAATTTTATCTCGGAAAACTTCAGTTTGGCCTTTACTCTTATCTTTCTTAAATATCTCTCTAAGTAAACGTCGAAAACTCCATATTATTTTATTAGTTGGTCTGTACATTGCAGTTTCTTCCTATCCTTTCTAATTGTATGTCCAAAGGTGTATACATCGAAATTTTTCACCTAAACTGTAAGATTGTTGCCCTGGTTGCTGACCTGCCTGTAAAAAGTAAAATGTTTAACATTCAGAATATTAATGCGAAGTATGTTTCTGTTTGTTATTTTTGCTCAATTTAGTAATATTGTAAAATGAAACTGTTATATGTGTATTTGGAATGTTATGAAGCTTCAAGTTTTAGTCAATTTTGAATCAAGTATAATCTGCCAAACTATTCTCAATCGTTTGTCATCAGGGATTTTCAAGTAGTGAACATTTTTGCAACTACAACTTTAGCAAAGGCACTAAATTATGTTCCTAATTCGAGAGAAATGGCCATGGCATTTATATTCTGGTGTGTGTGTGCGTGTGTGTGTGTGTGAAAAAAAAAAGTTTTTCAAAATTATGTCATGTTGGGTCTAAAATGAAGGGAAATTATGTAAAAATTTTAAAAATATTAATTATCTTATAATTAAATTTTTATTTTAGATTTTAGTAAACAAAAAGGTACCTTTTTTAACTAAAAATGAAAAATAGGGAATTTACTAAGATTTTTTGATTATAATTTTTTATCTATGTTTTTTTATAAAATGAATATTATTTTTGAAATTCGTATATGATTTTGCTTCGTTTGAGACCCAACATGACATAATTTTGAAAAACTTTTTTTTTAATAATATTAGGGACCTATATAATGTTCGAGGGTCGGTAGCAACCCCTTGAAATATTTTTTATTCAAAAATTTATTAAATCTAGCATTTTTTTAATAATAAATAACATATTCAGGGGGTGCCAGCAGTCATTTTCAGAAAAAGTAGTTTTTAGAACCACCTTAATATATATGTATGTATATATATATATATATATATATATATATGTATATATATATATATATATATATATATATATATATATATATATATATATATATATATATATATATATATATATATATATATATATATGTATATATATATATATATGTATATATATATATACAGGGCCAGCTCAAGGAAATGTGGCGCCTGTGGTCATTTTGCAATAAGCACCGCCCCCCGCCTCCCCTCGTGTAAAAAAATAAATCGTATTATGGACATTCGTGGTGAACTTTTAATATTTATTTACAATATAACCTCTCATGCTTTTACAATAGCAAATTATTTAATCATATCTTCTAAGTCCAATTCTTTTGCAATTGCTTGTTCTATTGATAACATTGCCAGATCATCCATTCTATCCAGTGTCATTGTTGAGCGAATATACGTTTTGATTAACTTCATCTTGGAAAAGCTTCTCTCTGCTGTGCAACAGATACGGGTAGAGTTAAAAGTATTCTGAGAGAAACAAATAAGTTTCCCAAAGCTGCATTCAAACTGTTTGAACAAATAAAGTCTAAAAAATTTATCGGAGAGTAGTTTCCCTAATAATGATTTCGCAAATATTTCATCTCTTCAAACAAGTCAGTTCCAGAAACATCTTTTAACTCATTGCAAGATAATTTTTCAAAATTTATGAATCTTTTTAATAATTCATCTTCAGTAATGTCCTTGGCATTTAAACTGTAAAGAAAGTTGAACTGATTATTATGCTGCATAAGCTTTTCAAACCGATCCTGCAAAGACCCAATAGTGTGATCTAAAATGCTGTAGAAGAAGTTAATCTTAAAATTGTCTTCTTTGGTCTTTTTTTGGTACGACCACGCTTTTTTTCAAATTCGGGCTCGATATAAAGCTCAACTGACAATTTTCTTGCAGTTTCTAACATCTTTTGAAGTTGTTAATCAGTTCTATAATCTTTAACATACTCCAAAGTGTTAGAAATTAATGAAATAGGAATATTTAAATTGACTTTTTGAAGAGATTTGCTTGTTATCTCAATCTGACTCAGAACATTATCCCAAGTGATAAGGCAGCAAACAAATTTAAAGTCAATTTTCTGCAGTAGTGCTCTGGACTCAGATTTGTTTTTGGTTGCTGTTACTAAAGATACAGGTAACACCTGATGACTAAAAAATGAGACAACTTTAAAATTGTTATTATAGCCATAGTTACATAGCTATCAAATTTAATTTAAAATAAATTTATAAACAATTATATGATATTTAAAAAAATATATTTATTGGTTTTCAGTAACATCATTGAAAGCAATTCGACCTAGGCAAACTGAAGTCATTGAGGCATAACGTTTTGCCACTTCCGGATCCATTTTGTTAAGACAATCCACGATACGCTGTTTGAGTTGACATTTACATAGCGCGAGCTAGCTTAGTCTGGCCAGAACAAGTACTCTTCATTTTTATAATGTTCATCAATGAAGGGTATTAACCGCTTGCGAAGGCATCCGATGTATGCTTGTTTGTCGACTGCCTGGCCACTCAAAAAAATTGGCTTTGAAGTTCCTTTGGGCGATATAATCAAAGAGATTAGCACCTTTTCCTCGTACTTCTTCTTTCTTTTTGAATTTGACGTCGCTAGTTGTAGATGACGTCGCTAGAATAGAAGCCATCGTTGCCAGCCAATGTTGTATTCGCATATGTAAAATATGATTCGTCATTCAAGACAAATTCAAAATTCTTAAAATTGTGATATATATATACCGACGCCAAGGTTTGAATCAAGCTAGTTGGCTTTCGCTTCGATGTGGAATCCTTCTTGTAATATCTAATATTCGTCTTGTTTTTAAGAATTATTGATATATACGATTGGTCACAATCGAATCTTCGAGCTACTTGACGTTGTGAAACCTTGTGATGATGATCAAATGCCTTTTTCAATTGGTCTATGTGCTTTTTTTCGTTGATAGCCTAAATTATTGTCTTCACGTTTTAGAGCACGATGTATGGTCGTTTTCGATGCTCCTTCATCAGGAAAGTGTTTTACTGTGAAGATTTTTGGCTTTTTGATGACTGATGATTTTTGATGTCTGATGATGATGATTGATGTCTTAATGGTTTTAATGCATCAATTAAAACCATTAAGACATCAATCAAAGTTAAACCTTTGACAATTTGACAAAAAACGTTCCATCGCTGATTTGAAAATGAGAAAAATACAAACAAATTTTGCACAATGTCAAAGAATGTTACTGCGTCTAAACAGCTTCCAACAGCATCATTGACAACTAAATTCAGTGAATGAGATGAGCAAGGAGCATAAAAGGCTCGTGAACTAAGATGAAGGATCTTAGCTTGAACTCCGTTTTGTTTGCCTCGCATGTTCGACCCATTATCATACCTTTGTCCTCTTAAATCTTGCATAGAAATTCCATAAGAATCCAAAGTTTCCAATATTTTTTCAGTCATTCCAGCGCTTGTAGTATCAATAACGTCAATAAAGCTTAAAAAATGCTCTCTTATATCAACGTAGCTTTCCTTTTCATCTGAAGTGGGCATATTGACACAAAACGTAGAATTATCTGTTAAGTATGGGAAACATCTGGAGTACAGTCAACAATAATTGAGTAGTATTTGCTTGCCTTCAAATCAACTACTATCTTTTCTTTGACTGCTTTAGATAAAACTTGAATAATTTCATTTTGAATATTTTTACCCAAGTAATGACTGTAAATTTCTTTGCTTTTTATTCTCCTGATATGATCTTTCATCACAGGATCGAACTTGGCAAGCAGTTCCACTATTTTTAAAAAGCAACCATTATTGTCACCATAAAGTTTATCTGAAGTCCCTCGCAAAGCTACATTTTGGGACCTATGACATTTTAGAATGGAACAAAGTCGCTCTAAGACATGCCGCCAGTGTTTTGTAGTTTCATCCATTTGTCTCTGCTGAACTGCATCAATTGTAGATGATCCTTTGAACCTTTTAATAAGATCATGCCAGGGTCATATAACAATTCAAATGATCTAAACTTGTCTCGTGAGCATTCAATCTGTTATTTAAGTTTTTCCATTTTGATATGCCTTCACCAGACACCTCAGTAAACTTTTTAGAAAAGAGCTTGCAACAGAAGCAAAAGGCAGCGTCTTTTGTTTTAGAATAGTTTCATTGGCTTCAAAAATGTGAAGTAACTGATACCGCTATACTTAATATTGTAGAGCATCTAAAAAACATATCAGCTGATTTAAAAAGAAGATTTTCCGATTTGAAAGAAATTGATTTTCCAACATGGTTGATGCAGCCAATGTTAGTTAATTTATCTCATATTTCAAATATGCAATAGCAAGAAGAATTAGCAGAAATGAAGAATGACGAATCAGTTAAAACTTTTTTTAATATAAAAGGATCGATGGCATGGTTTTTTGAAGAGATCAAAATTAAAAATCAAAACACAACAGAATGTACAAGAAAATTATTATTTCCGTTTCCTTCTTCATATTTAGCTGAATGCAGATTTAGTGCCATAAATGATTTGTTACTTAAAAAAAAAAATCGTTTGGATATAACACAACGGGGAGATCTAAGAATGAAGCCAACAAAATTGGAACCCAATATAAAATCTCTTTGTAACCAGCATCAAGCACAAGGATCGCAATAAATTTCATTTGTTTTAGACTTGAATACCTGATGTATTTTATTTTATTTACTTATATATTTTTTACTATATTTTGTTTACTTGAATTTTTTTGTTTAATAAATAACTTTTTTTGATTTCTTCCGGCAGTATTAATGCTACTTATGAAATATTTATAATACTAAAAATTATTCATATGTAAATAGGGGACATTTTAAGTTTTTATGAGCTTTGGTGGGGCATGGAACTAAAAAGGTTGGGAAACACTGATTTAAATTAACTTTAAAACTCCCACCAAATGTCACCAAAAATACTAGTATCTCTAATTTTTTTTTACTTTAAATTTTTTTTTACTTGCTACCTAAATTGTTAAAAATATTCAAATTGTTCAAACATTCATTTTTATTTTTTTTTAATAAGATATTCCATATATTTAACTAGATAAATATATTTAAAAAAATGCATACTTTAGTAAATTTAAAATCCATGTAAAATACAAAGTCCGCTATTAAAACATTCTATTTATAGTATTTTTTGAACATCTGTTATCACCTAATAACTCCTGAAAAATCAGCTGCAGATAATTAAAAAAAAGGAATTAATATTCATTTGCCAACACACTCAAGCTCTTTGAATAAAGTAATGTTTCCATAGAGTTTTATAGTTTCTTTCCTTATCTTCCATTAAAGCTCTCCAAATCATCTGATGGATACCCAGCAATAATTCTAAAATCATTCGCAAATGTCATTGCTATTCCTCTTTCTATAGAAAAAATTGAAACTGCTAATATCTTTAATCTGGAAAACCGCCTTAGTGTGCTCCATCTTTAAGAAAGGAAACCCATCTTTAAGCACAAACTATGGACCCATTTCTACAATGCGGGTTGTGTGTAAAGTTATGGAGTCAATAATTGCGAAATGCATTACAAATTACTTACTAAATAATAAACTTATTACGTTCATCAATTTGGGTTTTAAAAGCATATTTCACCTATACACAGATGTTGACAACCTTAAATAAGTGAACCACTGCTGCTAATAGCAAAAAGATAGTTGATCTGTATATACAAACTTTGAGAAAGTCTTTGATTCTGTGACTCACTATAAACTACTGTTCAAAGTGCATTGTTATGGTATACAGTATAAATTACTAAACTGGAATACCAACTTTTTGAAAAATCGTTCTCAATGTTTCTGTGTTGATATCTCGTATTGAAACAAAATTCTTGTAAAGAGCAATAAATCTCTAGAAACTGTTTTCAGACCCACCTTTTTTTTAGTTTTTATAAACGAAGTTTTTCGGCTGTAAGTTATATCAAAAAAGCAACGATGGAAAATACTTACACCTAATGAATACCTTAAACTTTTCAGAATGTTCAAAAGTTGGCAGCTTAAAATAGCAACTAAAAAATGTTTTCATCTCCGCAATGGCAACATCTCTTTATAATTAAACTAATATTCATTGAACATTTATACATTTTTTTATTAATTTAATTTATTTATTCAATACGAAATATCGATATAATCGTATCTTCGAATATCAAGTTTTTTAACCACTGTTCTTTCATTGCAAGCAAGACACACTCTCGTACTTACTTACTTTTAAAATCCTTAATCAGTAACGATTCCCAGCTTTTGATCAAAGGTTATAAAGTTTATATTCGCCTTATAATTGGTTCTTGTACCTCTGGGTGGAATCCCAAACTTTTAAATGTTATACGTTGGTTAGGAATGATTTAGAAATCTTTTACTAAAAGTATCTCTTAAAGGTACTTTTAGTAAAAGGGAGACGGAAAATTGGAAAACAATCTCACAGATTCCCGGAAATTTTCCTGGAATAAATCTTTCTTAAACAAAAATATAATCACGAGACTAACTTTTGATTAGAAAACGACATTTATTTTTAAAATGCTATTTTATTTCAAATTTTGTATGTAATTACGAAACTTGTATATGTATGCATAAGGGGAAAGTGAGTATGTATTCTCATACATTTGAAATTCATTTACGAGGTTTTTGTTAGAATCTTTATTTATGACATACACTATAGATTTATATGCTGCATTTATAGCTGTTGCCAATCTGTCTTTAATATTTTTAAACTGTTAATTCTATTAGAGGATTCAGTATCAATTTTAATATCGACATCTTCACTGAATAATCTATTAAGCAAGTCGATCGCATACAAATAAGTGCAGCTTTTGAAAATGAAGGTAGCTCAGGAGTATTAATTGAATGTAAATCGCGCGTTTAAAGGTATTTAATCAAAGTCACAAGATCCTGTGATTTTGATTTCTTCGCTCTATAACGCAAAGAGACAGAGCTAGAAACATCTCCTCTGAAACTGTATCATTGATGTTACGCAGGGAATCAAACAAAAAATTTAAAATTGGATCAGCTGTTAGCAAATTCGCATTACGTTTACCTAATGCTTCTGCAGCTATTATGATTGGTTGAAGAGCGTTGGACAAACTTTTAAAACTGAAACATAAATATCGTTATATAGTTCTAGGAAGTTCAACTCATTTAATGCTTTTACCACTACGTCCATCACTTTTAAAAATCTTTTAACCATTGTAACTAAGCTTTTCCATGTGTAGCCGCAATTAAGCAGTAAATTGAGTTCAATACGATGCTCTACTTTTACATAATCTTGTAAAATGAAATTCTCTTAGTTAAATCTTTAAAAAACTAAACTATTTTTCTAACCATTTGTATAGCCGCATTTATATATTCTTTTTCACATATTTGCGGTTCGAAATCGTTTAGATTATAATTTTCAGACTCGCTAGAGTTATTACTGAAAATCCAGATTCATTTTCTAAAGAATTGATGTGACGAACATTAAAATTTCTCTTTCTTTTTTAAATTAAGCCCATTACAGCCAAGTACATGCTGTAGTGAAAACATAATTGGTGTATAAAACAAGATAATCTATCAAATTTGATCATTACTGCAGCAACATTAGTGATTGATTCAACAACATCTGAAC
Source organism: Hydra vulgaris (assembly GCF_038396675.1). Taxonomy (NCBI): domain Eukaryota; kingdom Metazoa; phylum Cnidaria; class Hydrozoa; order Anthoathecata; family Hydridae; genus Hydra; species Hydra vulgaris. The sequence continues at coordinate 4,141,760 of NC_088933.1, forward strand.
TGATAATTGCAAACTCTGATAGTTTTTCTTTAACTAGGTCAATTGTTACCTTTGCTGTACAACTTTCATGAATTTTAAGTTATTGAAATGATTATTGATATTCAAACATCTTTGATTGCGTTGAATTGTCCACTCATCAAACGTTAGACAAAATTTTCCACTTTTTAAACGTGATTTTATTTTAACAATAAACTCATTTTTTATTATGACACAATATTCATGAATTAGCTACATCACATTTTCTTTTACCTTTTCAAAGAAAATATTGTTTTTCACTCTATTCTTGACGAAAGAACTCACTTTTGCATATTCCGTGAAAGAAAATCCATCAACGGTCGCACTATCTCTGCTTAAGACTGCTTCTTAGAAAAAAATAATGCGAGAGACTTAATCGCTTGTGCAGGGATTGTCTCACAGTTGCTTGAACCAGCAATTTTATCGTCAAGTTTCTTTTCTTGATATTTTTGTTATGCAAATAACGTTAATATTGAGAAAATGAAAATTTTATTGTTACAAATGTCTTATAAATCTACTGATTAACGAGCTCTTATTACTTAATATATATTTATATATTAAGTAGTATATACTGTGTAACCCACAACATCATCGGGAAATATAGTTTTTAGTTTACTTTAAAATTAGTCTTTAAGTAATTTGAAAAATTTTGCAACTCTTTAGTGGGAACTAATACATTTAAAGTGAAGCAAGTTTTGAATGTTGAGAAAAAACTTAGAATTAAAAGTCTATGTAAATATTCAGGAGGTTTGACAAAAGTTCTTAAAAGTATGAAGGATTTAATAAAATAGATGCAAACCAGTTGGATGAAGATAATACCATGAAGTTTTAAAATCTAAAATCCAAAATTAATGATGATCACCCTTATTCACTTATTGAAGATGATATTGTAAACATATACATTATCATTTGTTTATATTTTTGCAGGTTATTGTTCCAGAGGATTGTTAAAGCTCCATCAGTGCTATGGCTGCAATAATCCATTTGTTTATAACAACTTTGAAGCATACTTATTAGACATTTGTTCAGAAGAAAAAAAAAATTCATAATTTGTTTAATGACATTAATAGAAGAGGTTTGATACAACCAAATGATTTACGTTTTACAGTGTGTTTTCTATCAAATGGCGATTTTCTAACCATATTTAAAACAAATCATTTGAAACATATTTTTTTTATCAGCATACAATGAAAGCCGTTTGTGAATTAATCATCAGAACATTTTAAAATACAGTTTCACGTGGTGTTGCGTGTAATTTAAATGCAAAAAACTGTTTAAAAAACTTGCACTTATCTGAAGATAAAAAGTGTTAAAAACTTAAACGTTTTATAGTAAAGTAGTTACTTTTCTTATGTAGTTCTTGTTTAAAGTATTTATAGTAGCATATACTAATATTAGGTTAATTTTTAAATTTTATTCTTTCTTTAGAAAGTTGATTTGCACCTCAAATGTTTCTTTTAATTAACAAAAAAAATGCGTGTGAAAAAATCATTTATAGTTAACAAGAAAAAAAAAAAAAAATTAATGAAGATTTTTAAATTTTATTTTAGGTTTTTATTTACTTGTTAAAGATAAGTTTTTTGAAGCTATTACGAATAAAAAACAATTGTTCGGCCCGTAACGCAAATAAAAAAAAATAAAAAAAATAAAAAATGAACAGACCAGGTATAAAGAAGACCTCGGATAAGAGCAAAAAAGAAAATAAATAATAACATTTATCACTTTGAATACGTGTATTTTTTGGGCAAAAATTGCATTTACACAATCTCTTAATTTACTATTTTCAAATGCAGATTTGGAAATATTATTGTTTAAAATAACCTAAAACGAGATTCTACCCTGTAGTACCAATTGAAGTGCGAAGTTTGTTTAACTTGTCATGTTAACAGGCATGTGCTTTTTATATAGTTCCCGCATTTATTTGTATTGTTTGAATAGATTCCTGGAATTTATTAATTTATTTGTGTGTTTATTTGTAGATTTTTTCATAATGGATAGTATGGAGGGAAAAGGGTGTGCAGTTATAGCATTATTAGACGGGAAGAGAAAACCGTATCAGATTTTCAAAATGCTGCAGCATAAAGGAATTTTGTCAAAGGATTTTGTCTATCGTACTATTAAGCGATATAATGATAGTGGTTCTGTCAAAAAACGTTATGGTGGTGGCAGGCAACGCACTGCACGTACCCCCAAAATGCTTGCAGCGCTTAAAGCTCGAATTCGTCGCAATCCAAGACGGAATCAAAAAAAACTTGCCCTTCAAATGAATGTGAGTCGTATGACCATTAACAGAGCCTTGAAAGAAGAATTTAAGGTAAGGGCATTAAAAATTAAAACATGTCACTATCTTACAGCCGCCAACATCAAAGGAAGACGTGAGAAATGTGCTCAACTTCTTGCTCGATATGGGCCCGCTGCTGTTAACAGAATTTTATTCACAGACGAAAAATATTTCACCGTAGAGGCCAAATTTAATCGACAAAATGATCGCGTCTACGCGAAAAGTCGTGCAGAATTACCTCACCATGTTGGATATGTCACCAGACGCCACCATCCTGAAAAACTTATGGTTTGGGCGGGGGTTAGTGCAATGGGCAAAACCCCACTGCATTTTTGTGAGTTGGGAGTAAAAACAAAAGCAAAAAATTATCAGGAGGACATTTTAGAGCAGGTGGTAAAACCTTTAAATGACTCGTTGTTCAATGGGGAACAATGGTCATTCCAACAAGACAGTGCCCCTTCGCACAAAGCGAAGACAACACAGAGGTGGTTGACAGCCAATGTGCCCGATTTTATCTCTACGGATGCCTGGCCGTCAGCATCACCAGATCTTAATCCATTGGATTATGCAATCTGGTCTAAACTGGAGGCGAAGGTGTGCTGCAAACCTCACACTTCCGTTGATGCCCTCAAGCGATCACTTCTCAGAGAATGGGATGCTTTATCCATGGATACCGTGCGTAAATCAATCGAGGAATGGCGTCCAAGACTGGAGGCGTGCATACGGGCAAAAGGGGGTTATTTCGAGGACTCTCTTTATTAATGTGTACTTTAGCATTTTAACTGAAACATAACATGCATATAATATGTATATATTACATTTGTTCTTGCATTAAAAACATGTTCTCTTAAATTTTTTTACTGAATTAAAATTTCGCACTTCAATTGGTACTACTAGGTATTACAAACTTCATTAAATTAAAAGGCTTTAACACAATTTCGAAGTTTTGGAAAATACTTTAAAAAAATATTAGCCATCTTTTTTCACAAAAAAACTAATAACCGAATATTTCTAGCTTTAACACGGATCTCATCAGCTTAAAACTTTTATTTCACTTTTATATTAGAATGCTTATAATGATGTAAGAGTCAACATAAATCGAAATTTTTTCACGTATATTTCTATAATGAACTGCTACTTAAAAGATTTCTTTATTTCATTAAAAAAATACTTAATGAATTATAACTAAAGGCTCAATGGACGCTCCCGCAATTGAATGACGTAAGGATGTAATAACTTCAGGCAATGATAAAACGTAAACATCAGAATATGGAAAATTTTATTACTTTAAATTAACGAAAGTGATTTTGCCTGTTCTAAATTTAAAAAAAGAAGGAGAAACTAAAACTTATCTGTATTTCACAGTGCAAAAGTTCATTTTACGATTTTCAAAAAAATAATAGTGACATTAAACAGAACGGTATATTAAATTGTATAACTTCTTATATCCAGGAAAAAAAAAGTGAAAATATTAAATATAATCAGCATTTTCTAATAATATGCGCAGGTTAGGTAACTAGGCAAAAACTGGACTAAAACAAAAATAAACACAGAAAATCATTTATTTAAGATTTTAGTGTGGCTAAAAGATGGACTTTTGCACACATCTTGGTTATTTAAAAATTCAATATCTACAACATTTCATTATTTTATAACATGGACGAAGTTTCTATACTTTTCTTTGGAAAGTGTACCTCTCTGGTCTTCACGCGAACGAGTTAATAAGTTAATGCCAGAAAACATCGAGATAACATTTTCATCAACAAGATGCATTATTTATTGTGCTGAACTGTTATGTCAGAAACCTTTATCACTGAGACACCAGACCTCTTCATTCACTTGTTATAAACATGATGAAACTTACAAGGGATTGTTAGGTATTTCTCCTTCAGGAGCAATAACTTTCATAAGTCAACTTTACGATGGATCTATTTCTGACAAAGCAATTGTTGTAAGATGATGTTTTCTTAATAGAGAACTATGGAACTAATAGAGAACTATGTAACAAAACTGATTCAGTTATGGCCGATCATGGGTTTACCATTTCAGATATTTAAACACAATCAATGTTAAATTAAACATACCATCTTTTTTTAAACGAACAAATACAAAAATACAGCTTATATACGATAAATACAGCAATACGAACAAATACTAATACAGCTTAGTAAAATAGGTGCTACAGAAAGACAAACCATCGCATCATTGAGAGTTCACGTGCTATTCTTAGGATTAAAGTATTTCGAAAGTAATGAAATAAGTAATGAATTCCTTTGGTGTTTCACGATTCAATTAACCAACTATGGACAGCCACTTGTATTTATGTAACTTTCTGTTACCACTTATCAAAAAAAAAAATATCGAAAGTAAAAACATATATTTCCATATAGAGGGTAATATACCTTCTTTGGTAATTACATTATTGTCAAGTATTTGCGGTAAAAAGTAGGTAATGTAAATATCATTTAACTTAGTATTTAATTTAAAAAACAACTGATTGTCAAAAGCTGTTCTTAAAATAGCGATTCCTTTAAATGAATACACAACGAAGTCACAAAACTGAGAATAGCTTAACGCCATTACCATTAGCGTATAAAAATAATAACAACCATTATGATGATATTTTTGTGTATAAAAATAATAACAACCATTATGATGATATTTTTTTAAATACGGGTGTCCATTGTCTCATCCGATATAAAAGTCATTGTTATTCAAACATTTGCAAATGCTTTTTTATTCTAGGATACTTAATTTCAATTAAGGGATCCTCCACAAAATACGTCACGCTTTAGGGGGAGAGGGAAGGGTAGGCGATTATGTAACGATTTGTTACGAGGGAGAGGAGAGGTCTGGATTTTGTGACAACATTTATTTTTAAGTTTTAAATCTAGAAAAGACTTTCTTTTAATTAAAAGTGTTCTAACCGAACTAAAAACCTCAGTTGATGTATCTACATGTTGATTGTAATATCAACTTCGCCTAAATCTTATTTAGACGATGTGTACACTCCATTAATGGAGTAGTTACAGCCAGGTAACGGACTGTTACGGCTGTAAACGTCTATGTGCAGTGCACTTTCTGCGCTTTGACTTTGTATGGCTAAGCGCAGAACTTTATTTAGTTAGTGCATAGAAGTGTGCACTAACTAAATAAAGTGCAACATGAAAAAACAAAACAATGGTGCTCTAACTAAAAAAAATTATAATAATATCGACATCGAGAGACGAACCTGGAACCCTTAGCATACTAGCTTGAAGTAAAATCCACTCGGTCACGCTATCGCTACGCCTTGCGAGAAAAATAAATTTATAAAATAATATTTTTAAATGTATAATAAGTTGTTAAGTGTTAAAATGTATTATATATTGTTTTGCATGTATCATATATTGGAAGAATAGCTTTTTAAAATTATATTATGTTTAGGATAGCGATGGTAACTTATACAATTTTACATGGAGCTATTGAGATGAAAAAAACATTTAACAGGCTGAAAAGTACTAATTAGTTGACTCAAAGAAGCTCAGAAAAATATAGACATTATATTTAAAATCGTTTGGTATTTTGTAAAATTTCTTCCTCCCAAAAAAAAATTTTCTTAGGGAGGAAGGGGGTACGAAATTGTTGCGTAAGTGAGTGGGGGGGGGGGGCAATTTAGTCTTACGATGCGTTATGAGGGGAGGGGGAGGGGAGGGGTAGGAGCGGGATTAAAAAACGTCTAAAACTGCGTGTCGTAATTTATGGAAGAGCCCTAAATCATAATATTATTCAGCTTATTTGTCATTTACAAGACAATCCGGACTCGCAACTAAAATAAACTAGGTTGTATTATAATTCAGTTGTCCTTACTGAAATATGATGATCTAATCTATTTTTTAAAACTTAAATATATTTCTTTCGTGCATGTGGCTCTGAGCAAGTATGCTGTGTAAAGACTCTTGTATAAAATTAGGCAAATCATTCAATTGTGTGTTATTTATTAACTAATGAACAAGAGTTTTAAATTTTCTTTTGCATATATAAATTTTATGAGAAGTACTAGAAGTTAAGCTATGTTTTCTTAAACCGCAGCACTTATGTTTAGTGTAAATGTATCAGCTTCATACTTTCTGCTTTGTTAAGAAGATATTTTTATTGATAACAAAAAATCTTTTTGTTTCTCATTAAGCACCCGGTTACGAGGTATATAACAATGATTTTTATTATAAAAGCTATGAAGGAAAGGAGGTAGGATATTAGACACATTGAAAGAAATAGCTTGAAGTTTTTCAACATTAGTGAAAGTTCAAAGCTCTCATTTATCTGGAGTGGATAAGATAAAGGAGAACAGGGGCGGATTAGGCCACTGGGACATTTCCCGGTGGGCCGTCAGCAATACAACATTTTAAAATTTTATAATATTTTAAAACGTATTTTCTTTAATTTTTTTAAATAAATTTCTAGAATAGTAATAAAAAATTGTGAGTTGAAATTTACTTCAGATTTTGCTTTATTCAACTTTGTTTTCACTATAGATTATTGTTTAAGTAAAACGAGTTAAATAAAAACGCGTTAAATAAATTATTATACATATCTTATATAGAATTTTAAATTTAATGTAACGCTTCTTTGATAATTTATTATTTCAATAAACATTCTCTAAATCAAAGCAATATCATAAATATAATATAAAATATCTAACAAAAAAAGTAATTAGGTATTTATATAAATATTGGTTTTATATTAATATGGTATTTTACTATTTAAAAATTAAAAGTAATCTATTTATATTTTATATAGTATGTATAATATTAACAAGAAATCCCTACACGGTTTATAAAAATAAGTATGAATGATTTATTTTTAATGAAGATGTAGGTTTATTTTAATAAATATGTAGGTTTAATAATAATGTAGGTAATAATAATGTAGGTTTACTAAAATGTAGGTTTATTTTAAAAAATATTAAAATTAGTATATTCTAAAATTTTAAGTTATATTCTTTAAAAATAATCAGATTAACAAACTTCACACAAATAACAATGCAGTCGCAGGTCTTCCATTCATAACACTTATTTAAAAATAATTAATAAAAACTATCATAGTAGTTAAAAGGCTAATACAAATGTTTATTTTTTTACAGGTGTGATGTCTAAGCGAAAAAGTGGACATAAAAAGTTACGTGAGAAAAATATAAAGCTTCTGCGAGAAGATGCTAAAACAACTAAAAATCTACTATTCATGTTTTCTAAACTGAAATCAAATACCCTGCAACACCATGCTGATGCTGAGCCTGTTGATGAGGTTCAATCTCACGTTGCTAAAGAGACCCAAACAAACCTTGATGATGATAGCGTTCATACTGACACTAATGAAATGACCCAACCAATCCTCATTCTGAACATCACAGCTTCTTCAAGCATGGTTGAACCTACTGGTGATAACGAAAAAAATACTACCCGAGTGAATGATTGGTTTAATAAGCCTCACCTGAATGAACTGACAACTTTCTATAAATATCACCCACATCAGCCTGAAACACGTCACTTTAATTCAAAAATGGTATATTATCGTCCTGAAGATGGTATGCAGAGTATGTTTCATTCATTTTCAGAAGAAGAAGAGTGCCTGTTTTGCCGTGTTTGTTTGGCACATGGAAATGAGAAGCAGAAACCAAGTTCGTTTGTAACAGGTTTTAACAGTTGGACTCATATTCATCAACGTATTGTGGAACACGAATCGTCAAAGAGACACCAAGAATGTGTCGAGGCTTATCTCTATTTCTCTGCTAATCGAACCATTCTAGATATGGTACAAGGTCAGCAATATAGTCTACGAAAACAGCAAGTTTTACATCGTAGATTGATCGTGGACAGGGTAGTGTCAATTGTCAAAGTGATTGGTAAACGTGGTATGCCATATCGAGGTAAGGCTGGTTGCGAAGCCGTCAATGTTTTGGCTAACGACAGAGTGGATCATGGAACATTTCTTGAAATCGTGATTCTTGTTGCGAAGTACGATGAAATTCTAAAAGCGCATTTGAAGGAAATTATCAACAAAGGCATGCTGAATGATAAACAGGATAAGAGGAATAGAGCTAACAGAAATACTTTCATTTCCAAATCCACTGTAAACCAAATTATATTAGGAATCGCTAAATTACTGAAAAGTGCCATTGCTGAAGAAGTACAACAAGCGGGAATATTCTCTGTGCAACTTGACACAACTCAAGATGTAACACAAGCGGATAAAAGTGCGATAGTCCTGCGATACGTTACCGACAAAGTTGAGGAGCGACTTATTTGTGTTGTCGATTCACATTCTGGAAAAGGCAGTGATATGTGCAAATTGATGTCAAATGTTTTGGAACAAAATGGCATTGATATTACTAAATGTGTGTCAGATAGTACTGATGGCGCGTCTAATATGGCCGGGGCATACAATGGATTTACTACATTCTTAGAAAAAGCGTCTCCTGGACACATTCACACATGGTGTTATGCGCATGTTTTAAATCTGGTCGTATGTGACGCCACCAGCAGTAATGAAGCTTCAATGACACTTTTTGGTATACTTCAAAAGGCTGCTATGTTTTTTCGTGAGTCCTACTTGAGAATGGACCTTTGGACTGATCACATGAAAGATAAAAATGGCCAAAACATTCACAAACGACTAAGTGTTATTGGTGCTACTAGATGGAGGTCCAAACACGATGCCCTTCAAAAGTTTTTTGGTACGTTTCGCGACGGTGAAGGAGCATTATACACAGACGTCGTTCAAGTACTGGAAATAGCAGTCTCTTCCACTAAATTAAGTGTTGAAGCACGCTATGATGCGCAGTGTCTATTAACGTCCTTATTGAAGTATAAGACTGTACTGACGGGATTTGAATATCTAAGAATAATGGAGTCAACCACACCACTGTCCAAATACCTACAGACGTCTGGATTGAATTTCATAAAGGCGTTTGAGATGGTTAAAGTAACTATTTCAGAAATTCAGACTCAATCACGCAATTTTGATCAAGTAAATTGGCTGCAGACAATTTCATTAATGTGTCCGCAACCATTCTTGACGAGAAAGAATGTGATTGTGTTATACAAACAGATTTGCCAATGGTACTCAAAAGAATAAGAAAAGTAATGGCAGGAGAATTAACAAATGATGATCCACTTACAGATCCTTTAAAAAAGTTTGAAGTAGAGGTCCACAATGGTATTCTAGACACAGTGTTAAGAAGTCTGTCGACTCGGTTTGCATCACACGGTGAACTGTACTCTGATATGAGTTGTTTTGACCCCAACGGATTTTCTGAGTTATTGGAATGTAATATTTTAAAAAAAGGCCTTCAGAAAATCTCATGTCATATTTCGGCAACAGGTGTGTAAATTTACTTATAAATATAATTGATTGGTTTCTTGTTAAATTTTATTAGTAATTGCTTAAGTATTTTTGTTTTCCAAATTGGTAAACTTCATTAAATTTTAAATTAGCATTAGATAAGGTTATCTCTTTTGTTCTTTATTTTGAATATTTATAAGATTATCTTTATCTTTTTATATTTTAGGCGAAGAAGCGCAGCTGTTTCTTGAGCTGTTGGACTTTGCAAAAAAGTGGCCAGTTTTAAAAAAAACATTGGAAGAGAGTTACGATTGTTCTGATCAAGTCACGATTGATGAGGATGAGGTTGAAAATGAAGATGACGCCACCAACCATAAATGCGGCCCTCTAAAGAAGTGTCGCTCGTGCATTTACTGTTGCTACCATGTGCTTCGAAAATATAATCTTTACGGCAAGAGCTACTGCATGCTGCACAGGGCTTACAAATTCATGCTCACAATTTCAATTACCCAAGTGGCTTGTGAGAGGAGTTTCAGCAAATTGAAATGTGTCAAAACAAGATTGCGAAGTCTGTTGACAGAAGATCACTTGGACTCACTGTTGATGATGTGCATCGAAAAAGACATAGTAACATAACCAACGATGAAATTATTGATGAACTTGTTAAATCGAGTGATGAATTAAAAAAGTTACTGTTTTTATGATTTTTAGTTTTTGTGATTTAAATATGAATTTATAATACAAATATAACACATGTACTTAAATGACATCTTTATTGATTTTAAACAAGTGTATCCAAGTCCTTATTGTTCAATAGTGTTACAAAAGTGTTTAAAAGTAAGGGGTTACAAGCTAATACGATCTTAAAAAAAAAGGTCACTTGGTGGGCCTTTTTCATGATAGCATTTCCCGGGCCTTTTCAAAAGCCTAATCCGCCCCTGAAGGAGAAGCAACTAGAAAGTTTCTAAATGATATTTCAGTAAAATTAAAAATGTTAGGTACGCAATGAACAATACCAATATCTAAAAATTTCCTTTAAAGTTTCTTTATATTTTATTCGCCTCAAATCATAAAAAGTAGGCTTCATGCCACGCCTAAATTTAAATTTTTGAACATTCGTAAACATAATAGGATTTTTATTTGTTTTAGTTTTAAGACCTGAAATGTCTTATTGCCTTGATCTACTTGTGCAAGCAATCTCTTCAGGTGTAAACTCAAGTAAAATTAAAAAGTATTCTGCAAGTTCAAACAATACGCTTTTCTAACAGAGCTAGTTAATCTGCTAATATAAACTTTTAAATAACGAACTTCATTTTGCATGTTTGCTTTGCATTTTACTTTCACAATAATAAACGTTGATTATATGAAGTGTAATTACTATGCGATGATATATATATATATATATATATATATATATATATATATATATATATATATATAATATATAAAATATATATGTATATATATATATATAAAGTATATATTTACATAAAATATATATATAAAATATATAATATATATATATATATATAAAATATCTTTGTGTTAAACTTTATTTTTTGTGTGGTTTCAAATTTCTTTAATAGTAAACAGTGGCAAGTATTTAACATTTTTACGCTATGTTAAAGTTTCACCTGCGAATTTCAAATTATGCGAACTATTTGAATTTTTATTTATTTCTAAAACAATTGGCATTTTAGTTGACAATTTTGTAAATGGGTCATTCCAGCTCAATTCAATTTATGCTCGGCACCATACCATCTCAGATTTTGATGACTTTGGGAATACAAGCTAAAGTTAAAGAAAGAAGACTTCACTCCAAATTTTAGTGTCTGACACTTTTTCAGAGATATTGATACTCAGTCCTAATCTTTTTTTGACTGTTTTTTTCAGCGCCATTTATTTTTAAAGCGAATTGCACAATACAATTAGCTTTAACTTGTGAAATACATGTTCAATAATTGTAAAATTTATACTTAACTATTTTTTGGGTGAGTAACTCAAAATTGATGGTTAAAACCCCCAAAAAATGAAGCTTCTTCGTGAAAATCGAGTTTCAAAATGGTGTAACACTTTTTTAAAGTTTTTTGATGCCCCGTACAAAAAAACGTTTATCTGGAGATGACTTAAAGATATGATTCCGAAATTTTTTTTTAATGTTCTATATTTAACAAACTCTATAATACAAAAAAAAATGCAAGGGTTTTCTTTTTTAAATCAGATTCATTTGCATTTAAAGTCTTCTAATAAAAAATAAAAAAAATTGTTAATTTAATAATGAAAAAATATTATTAGATTATATGCATTTATTTTTTGCATTTTAAAAAAATTGGTAGAATCTTAGTATCTCAGGTAGAGTTCTAACATATAAACTTGTTTTCATTTCACAAAAAAGATCTTTATTTTATGGAATCTTTATGTTTTATAGTTGAAGGATTTTCTATTTAAGAATCTTAAAATAATAATTATTTTAAAATTATTTCTTACAAAACTAAAAAAATAGTATAACAAATATGAATAACTGTTTAATTGGATTAATACAGAAAGAAGTTTGTCACAAACAATCATGTAAAATCCTATGATATCAAGAAAGTTTCAAGTCTAAATGATTTGATAAAGACTTAATAATTAGTCGTTCAGGTATTGAAATTAATGAAAATACAACATTTTGCCTACACCATGAATATGTTTACTTAAAACGTTACTCAACAATCCAAATAACTTGCTGTGATCTATTTTATTTACACAATGGAAAAAGAAGAAAAGGTATTACTGCTTAGCCATAAAACTTTTTTAAAGCTTTATTGATTTTTTTTTCCAAAACTCTCACTGAACAGTAATTACAATGTTTTTAGGAGGATGTAAAGAAATTAATATCCAACTTGCTAGAAAACTCAAAAATATTAGTATTAATGTTATTCTTGAGAAAAATATATGTCTCTCATGTAAGATAAAGTTGATGTCATTTAAGGATTATAGAACAGGAGAACCGACTTGCAGCCAGATTTATGAAGATAAAGATAATGAACTAACTATAAATGAATTGTTAAAAGAAAATCTTAATTCTTCTTTGGCGGTTATGAACATAAGTCCTCTTAAAATGCATGCCTAAAATGAATAGACACTTAAGTGTTGCTCTTTATAAAAAGAAATTATTACATGTTCAAAAAACAGTAACGTTAGGTATTGCAATGACTTTAAATATAGATCTTGATCAGTTAAGCCAAGAAGATTCCTTTAATAAATTATCTAAGGAAGTTAAAAATAAAGCAAATGATGTGGATTATAGGAAAAATCAAAGAAAAAATGTTAATTTCAAATCGGAATCAGAAAATTCAAATTCTAACACTGGTTCCAATTTCTTGGTCTAACAAAGATATAGAAAGAGAATTTAGTATTACTAATTACATGGTGCAGATATTGCTGCAGAAAAATGGTAATTTATCGTTCCCTGAAAAAAAAAGGAAAAGAAATATCTCAAGAGACTGTAAACAAAATTATTGAATTTTATTGTAACAATAAAATAGCAAACAAATGCCTGGTAAAAATTTTTTTGTGAGTATAGCTCGAAGATCTCACATGCAAAAGCGTTTGATTCTCTCAAATCTAAAAGAACAATATGCAAGTTTAAAACCAGTCATTCAGATATAAAGACTTGTTTTTCTAACTTTAGCTCACATCGTCCTAAATGGTGCATTACAGTAGGAGTATCTGGTATGCATACAGTATGCGTGTGCACCTACCATCAAAATGTTTAGTTAATAACTAGTGCAGTTGAATTATCAAAAGACTATCACAAACTTATTGATATGCTTGTTTGTAGTAGGGTTAACACGATTGCATGATACATCGTTGCTCTGTGTGTCCAGAAGAGTCTAACTTAGGAAATTATCTTGAAATCGAGTTGATTTCTCAAGAAGATATTGATGAAGACGATGATTGTTGTATAGATTGCAAACAATGGAAGGCATCAGACCGATCTGAGACAGTAAGTCTTACAGAAACCTTAAGTATATTCATTAATACTCTGACAAATAAGTTACAAAAGCTTATTGTTCATTCTTATATTGCGAAAAGTCAAGCTGCTTCTTTAGGAAAATTAAATTATGAGTTAAGTAGTACTGAGGTCATGGTCCTTCGTGATTTCTCAGAAAAATATGAGTTTCTAGTACAAGACGAAGTACAAAGTTTTCACTGGAACAAATTCAAGCAACATTGCATCCAATAGTAGTTTACTAAAAAGTAAATGTTTTCAAATGTGATTCAATATGTTTTATCTCTGATGATTTACGGCATGATGTAGATATGGTATATAATGTGATGAAGTTAACAGTTGAACATATTAAAAGCAATATTTCTCATCAAATAGAAACTGTTCATTACTTCTCAGATGGGTGTGCTGGCCAGTACAAAAACTGCAAAACTTCATAAATATAAGCCACCATGAACAAGATTTATCTATGAAACGGTCATGGTCTTTCTTTGCTACAAGTCACGGTAAACCACCCTGTGATGGTATTGGTGGGACTGTTAAACGACAAACTTCAATTACTAGCTTTCATCGAACAACAACAAATAATATACTAACAGCATCTGCAATGATTTATTTTTGTCAAAATGAAATCATAGGAATTAATTTTCATTACATATCTAAGGAGTCAAACACGATAATCAGAATTGAAATGAAGCAAAGATATGCAACTGCAAAAACGTTACCAGGCACTCGCAGCTATCACAATTTCATTTCAATAAGTAACACAAATATTGGAACTAAAGTTGTTTTTGAACAATTGGAGTATTTTATTTGTTTTTAATTTTCAAACTGATGGGGTTATTAAAGAATGTTTAGTTGATATAAGCAGTGTGTGTATGGTGGATATACGATGAGAGCCTATGGATCGGACTAGTTGAGGACATTGATGTTGAAAGTAAAGACTTTTAAGTTAGATTCACGCATCCATGATACTCTTTAAAGTCATATATTATTGGCCTTCTAGAGATGATAAGTGTTGGGTTCCATTAGTAAATCTATTGTTAATGATTCATATCCCAACAACTATCACAGGAAAACAATGCAAAATCAGTGAAATTGATCATCAAAGTGTTGAAGACAGCTTGCAAACTTTAAACCAGAGAACTAATTTTTTATAAAACTGTTAAGGATTATTAATTCTTATTGGCTTCTAATTTAAATTTTTCTCATTACAGTTTACTTATTTTAATCTATTTAGTATTTGTTATTGTTCAATTTATTTCTTTATTTTTTGGATTATTATCATAAGACTTTAAATGCAAATAAATCTAATTTAAAAAACAAAACCCTTTTAATTTTGTTATATTATGGAGTTTGTTACATATAGAACCTTCAGAAAAAATTTCAAAATTAATTTATTTAGGCATCTCAAGATAGCATTTATTGTACGGGGCATCAAAAAGCATAGAATAAGTGTTATACCATTTCGAAATTAGATTTTCATATAGAAGCCTTATTTTGGGGGGCTTTAGCCATTTCTAGCCCTTACATATAAGTAGATAAAATTTTGTACCACTTATGAACAAGTATTTCAGAAGTTAGAGCTAATGGTGATGTGCAATTAGCTAAAAAAATAAATGGCGCTGAAAAAAAAAACAGTCAATAAAGAGATTCGGACAGAGTATCGATATCTCTGAAACCGTATGAATACAGATACTAAAACCTTGAATGAAATTTTCTTTCATTAATTTAGGCTTGTATTCCAAAAATCATCATAAACCAAGCTGGAATGGTGCCAAAATTTTTTTTTGGTTTATTTAACACGGAATGACCCAAAGCGCAATACAATTAAATTTTGATTTTAGATAAAAATTGTTATTGAATACCGGTTTATTTCGTTTTAAACAACGATTTTTCAGAATCTGCAATTGCCTTTAGTAAATGTCGAGGTGGTGCATAAGTGTATAAGCGCCATTTTCAATAAAACTTAATATTTTTGTAAAAGTTTGATCATTTATGTATAAAAATATATTATATATATATATATATATATATATATATATATATATATATATATATACATTATATATAAATAATTATTTATCTATATACACTCAAAAAAATCTTTCCTTGCGTAATAAGGAAAAAAATTCCCTTATCTGTTTTTTCGTAAAATTTCTTTCACGGTTTTATACTTTCTATAAAAAGTATTCCCTGATTTAAGGAAACTTATTTCCTTTTGTCCGAATTAAGTAAATAATGCGGATAAATTTAAGGAAATATTACTTTATAATAAAGGCGCTGATATCGTGTATGATAAAGGTTCTATAAGTCTTATGATAAGATATTTTTAATTAAGAGATTATTTTCATCACAAGAATATATAATATATATTCTAATGTCATAAGAGTATTATATTAATATAAGGAATCTATATCATATAATATAATAATATTATATTAAGTTATGGAATCTATATCATACAATTATACTATTATTATTATAGCTTAAGTGATTACTGTATGTTCAATGCAAGGCTGGTGTGTGTTAGTAGGCTGTTGTGTAATGTAGGGTAATTGTTAAATATTCATGAATAATATATGAATGTTTTACAATTATACCTATATATACATAAATATATATATAATATATTATATATATATATGTATGTATATATAAGTATAATTGTGAAACATTCATATATTATTCATGAATGCTTAACAATTACCCTACATTACACAACAGCCATATATATATATATATATATATATATATATATATATATATATATATATATATATATATATATATATAGTTTCAGAATTTTACTTATATATATATTATAAAATATATATATATATATACATATATATATATATATATATATATATATATATATATATATATAATATATATATATATATAACAGTGATATATATATATATATATTAGTGATTATAAAAGTGAATGTTATAATTTTATTCTCTTGGAGTGAGTTAAATTTATTTATTTCAGGTAGCAATTACATTAATTAGTGAATCTACTAAAATTTCGGAGTTTTATATTATATATATATATGTATATATATATATATATATATATATATATATATATATATATATATATATATATATATATATTAGATATATATGTAAATTGTAAATTTTGTTAGTATATTTTACAAATAGAGTGCTCAATGTTTTTAAAGAACAGAGCAATAATAAATGAGTAAAAAACACTTATCTAACTTTTTCTTCAACTTTAAGTTTCACCATTGCTGGATCATCAGGAAGCAAACAGATATATATATATATATATATATATATATATATATATATATATATATATATATATATATATATATCAGTGATTTGATTTTAAAAGTAAATGTTATAATTTTATTTCCTTGGAGCGAGTTAAATTTACTTATTTCAGGTAGAAGTTACGTTAATTAGTGAATCTGCTAAAAATTTGGAGTTAATTTGGAAATTTCAATTAAGCTCTATTTTTTATTGAGAATTTTACTTTACGTAAGTACCTTATATATTTAAATACTTTTGTAGACATATATATATTTTTCATAATAGTTATAAATAGAAGTTTTTTACGTTATGAAAATACCTGATTTTGTCAGGAACTCTATTTATTAAACACAAATATTATTTTATTAATAGTATTAACTATTTTTTGTTATCGTAAATATTGTTGTTTTGAAAAATATATGGTTTTACGTTATATTGTAAGTATTTATAGTTAGTTTAATTGTTATGGACAACTCTATTTTGCTTATACACGTTTACAATCAAGATCGTTTGAAAAATAATTAATTCCATACAAACCTGAACAAGGTGTTGACGAGCTTTTGTCAACAGGTAGTACTCTATACTATTGACAAAGTGCAGCAGCCTAAAACTAATTTTTTATCACTATTGAAAGCAGTAAATACTAACTGTATTTTGAAACTAACTAAAATAATATCTCCAGCAACAATTAGCCTATATTATATTATTTATTTATTACTATTGTTTTGCGGTAAAAAGAGGTTTAAGAGGTTATCAATTTCAGCTTTTTAAGGTCCATGCCAGACTGTATTTTTCCAGTGAAAGTAGTTAAATCTAAATAATTAAATCAGTTTAAATCTTGTATTTCTTTTTTAAGAGTAAATAGGGATAAAATCAACAAAAGCTTTAGCCTGTATTATTATCTCCAGTGGCAATTGTTGTTGACTTATTAGTTAAAATATATTATAACAAATTCACTCAGCAGTCTGCATTATATTCAATTAGGTGTATATTTTGAGAACGCAGTGACAGTGATTCTAGTATGACATTGAATTGTTACCTGTGCCAAAAGTCCTTTGGGTCTGTTAATATAATGTTGCGGCACCTAAAACGTTTGCACACAGTTCCTCCCCATACTGATGTTCGATGTGGGCAAGGCGACTGTCCTAAAATATGTTCAAGTTTTCGTAATTTGAGAATACATATTGCAAAACATCATCAGGAATAATATGTAGGTGATTTTGCATCTGTACCATTCTCCTCTAGTCAATGTGATGATTGTGAAACAAATGAAATCCAAATACATGAAAAAACTATGGCTGATGTAGATTGTGATAATGTAAATGATGTAGTTTTTGCTGATCAAATAAGTATACAGGAAAGCATGCAGGGTTCTTTTATTGCATTTATTACTAAGTTGCAAGCACGTTCTTATGCTCTTTTGACAAATACCAAGTTTGTAACTGAGAATGTTCAGGAGTTGCTGCAAGATTCAATGCAGTTTACAACGCAGCGTATTCGATCTGTTTTTAAAGAACTAGGTATTGACGAAAATGTTTTCTGTGTACAAAATCTTTATAAAGATCTTGAAACAATGTCTACTTCTGTTGACAAAGTTGATACAGAACATAAACAGCTTGCTTATTTAAAGCAGCAGCAGTTGTACATTGAGTCTCAACCTGTACCTCTAGGAATCATAATTGCCATGCCAGCAATGATGAAAACATTACAGATTACTTTGATACTAACACATACAAGAAACATCCTTTTTTCTCTAAATTTCCTGACGCTTTAGTTTTACATTTGTACATCGATGGATTTGAAACTACAAATCCACTTGGTCCACATATACAGATACATAAAATGGAAGGTCTGTACATGATGGTGCGAAATTTACCTTCCAAGCTACTTTTAAAGGAAAGTTCCATTTTTCTTGTGGGTGTGTGGTATGCCCAAGATGCTAAAGATAAAGCACTTACATATGATATTATTCTTGCTCCCCTAGGAAACACATTAATGAAGTTAAAATCGGATGACGGCATAGATGTATCTGAGTGTAATCAAACAATAAAAGTAAGAGCAGTATTAGCACTTTTCTCAGCTGATAATTTGGGGTACCATTCATTATTTGGCTTCTTAGAAAACTTCAATGCGCTCAAGTTCTGTAGATTGTGTGAGGCAACTAAAGACGAGAATCAAACAAAATTTTATGAGACTGATTATGGTAAACGCACTAAAGAGTCATATGATGAGCCGGTTAATTCATTAGGTCAGTTTGGTTATAAAGAGTCTCATACCGGTATTAAACATGGATGCATTTTTAACAAATTAAAGTACTTTCATGTGACGGAGAATTTTGCGGTGGATGCAATGCATGATCTATTGGAAGGCATTATTCCTATTGTATTTAGTGATATTTTAGGCAAACTAAGTGATGGTGGATACATATCTCTAAACGAGTTTAATTTGTTATTGACAAAAGTTAATTTTGGTTCTTCAGATGTCAATAGTCGTCCCACAACTTTTTCATCTTTGACACATTTAAAAGTGACTGCTTCTGAATGTTGATGTCTAATGCAAAATCTGTCGTTTATAATTGGACACAATGTCCAATTATACGAACGAACCTCATTGGAATTTACTTTTATTGCTCATGGAAATTGTAGATATTGTTTTATCTTCACGGGTTAATGATGGTTTAGCAAGTTATTTGTCACATTTAATAGGTGAACATCATCAAACTTATCTCAATTTATTTCCTGAAAAGGGCTTAACACCCAAGCATCACTATTTTGTGCATTATCCTACAGCGCTCATAAGATGTGGTCCACCGTGTAGATAATGCTGCATGCGATTTGAATCTCGGCATAACTTTTTTAAAAAAATTTCAAGAGGTTCTCATTGTTTCAAAAACATAGCGTTTTCATTAACAAAGCGAACTCAAATTGCACTAGCAAATGCTTTTCTTGCTCACTCTCTGTTCAGCAGTCACACTGTTATTGGGACAACGAAGGAGAAGAATGTATGCCAAATTGAACCATGTGACGTTTGCAAGTTTATGTGCAATAATTTTCTGTTATCCAAAACAGAAACAGTTCATGTTGCACAATGGATTGAGGTTGGTCATTACAGAATTGAAAAAAAAAGTGTAGTTGTGTGTGGTTTCTGTGATGGTATACCCAAGTTTGGTAACGTCGAATGCATTGTTTACCTTGGTAATCTTGCATTTATGTTGTTAAGGCGGCTTACTGTTAACTACTTCGATAACCATTTTCATGGTTATGCAATTGACTACAATCCCTGCTCAAAGCTTTTTAGCACTGAAGTTGAAGAGTTGAAAGATCACATTCCATTAAACATTCATTCCATCTATTATGAGGGTAAAAAATTAAAACTTGTTAGTCCCAGATATGTAATCTTTTAGTCAGTTATTTTTCTTTGTGCTATATCTTCTTTTTTCTTTACATTAGCTGTTAAATCATGCTGACAATCAATTTTCTCATTTTTGTGCTTATGCAAATAATTTTGTGTTATTTTGTCAGCATATTAAAAAAATATATAATGGAGATTTAAATGCAAATTTAAATAATCTTAATACAAAGGAAGATAGTGTACACTATAAATTTGAGCCTTTTAAGCATTAAAAAAAATTATCCATTCGTGTTTTTTTCACCAAATTCATAAGGAATTACAATTTCGGCGATAAATAAGTCAACACTAAAAAAAGCTTTTCTTGCATAACAGTAAATGTAAATTACACTTATATTATTGTGTTTATTATTTTTCATTCTTCTACTATGACATCTTTTAATATATTCAGAATCCACGATTCTGAATATATTTTCCTTTAAAGTTATTTTAATTAGTTACATACTCTTACCTTTCTTAATACGAAAATTTAGGCGCCATAAAATTCTCTCAATAACTTATTATGCTAAGGAGCAATAGTAATAATTGTAATATTTTATTATTGACAATAAAAACATACCTAAAACAAAACTGCCAGGAAAGACTATACACAGCAAGAGGTAGACTAATTACAGCTGATCAGAGATTAAATGATTGAAATTAATTTTGGTTAAACTTTTCTGACAAATTTAATTCGTTATGTACTAATAGGCTAATAGCTGCATTTTGTCTTAGTATGTCGGAAATTTGACATTGGTGCAGATAGCAGTCTAAAGTTTGCGTTAGTCTAAAGTTTGTGGATAGTGACGGATGTGAAATTAATCCCGATGATTTTCCAATAGTTTTAAGGTCTAATATGTCGGTGGTTATAGTCAAACCAAGCGAATGTTGGAAAGAGGTATTGTTTTGTATTTCATGTGACTGTACAAACATAATAACTTATGAGTATAATTATGTATGCTGGACAAAAAATGCATTGACTCTGCAAAATCATCAATTGTTGTGCACTTTTACTACAATTTTGTGAATTTTTTTAACTTTACCAATGTTTGTCTAGAAAGTACAAGAATGTCAATCCATAACAAAGGACACTTAATTGTCGAGAATAAATGTCAGCAATGAAGGTAGCAATATTTCGCAAGTGACTACTCCTACTACTCTATCTAGCGAGGCTAGTAACAGAGACATAACTGGTATCAATGAAAATACTCCTACTTCTTCTGCATCAGGCATATTATCCAATCAAATGTCTCTGGAATCATTCTAGTTACAGCATACAAAAACTAAACACCACATGATAAAATTGAAAACTGGAACCTATGAAATATCTGAAAGACAAGCTTTAACATATGTGACTGCTGCTAAAGTTATCGACTGTTACGGGAAAAATGGTTAGCATATTTCTTGCCGGGATTACAGGTCTCAAACCGGAAGATTTCTTTGAACCAAAATCTCACAAGGGTTTTTAGCTAAGTGCATTGAAAACGCACGCGCTAAACTTAGCAGCGATGAGAAACGATGGACGTGGACTCCAAAAGAGGAAAGGGGTAAAGTTAGACAAGCTTTGCAACAAAGTACTGCACCACTGTCTGATGCACTCTCTAGGAATTCATTGATAACTACAGTTTTACAAATTGATGAGTTTATTTTCACAGGTTGCTGTCGAGAATTGGAGGAGTGTGAATTCTGTGAAGGTTATTAGTATAATGAACTTAATTCAAAATTATGTTTTCTTTTCTTATTTGTTTTTAAATAAATGTTTAACTAATGAATATTGTGTAAACGCATTCATGTAGATTTGATTTTTTTAAATATTATTTAGTACTACAAATTGTGTTGTGTAAAACAAAAAATTTAGCTTTGATTTACAGGTATAACAGGTGATGATTTAAAAATAGAAATGATCAAATTAGCCACCTTGTCGGTATCAGTTTTTGGTGAAGATCTTTTGCTATCAGCAAAAAAAACGTTCTGCTACAGACGGAAAAAGATCGAAGAATGTCATCCATCATATTAAGAATGTGTACATCAAATACCATGTGACTTGTCTATGCCACAAATGGCTAATATTTTGTAAATAGATATTGAAAAGTAAATAAAACGGTTTTCAGTATATAATTTTATATTCACGTAATTATTTGTGTTTTTTCTTATTAGTGAGCTTATGATGTACAGATTTGTTTAACGTTTAGCTGCTGCAAGATTTTTGTCGTATGTATCCTGATGCAGCTGATCGCTTTGTTGTGTGTATGGAAAATTTGATATCCTCTGTGCTACTTTATTGTTCCAAATCAACAGTTGAATACCTTCAAAAATGCAACACAGAGGGAATGATTGGAGGATCCAGTAAGTTAATATAAAAGTGGTATAAGTAGTGTTTTATGTTAATTTGAGGTTGACTGTTATTAATAAAGATAAATTGCTCATCATTACAGTGAAATAATCGACTTATTGCATTTTTTATAGATGGAAAGACTATAGCTACTGTGAAAGCATTGCTATACCTGTTGCCGATGACAGGAAAAAAGCGCCTGACGGCAAAGGAGTCGTTTGATTTGCTGATCACATATGGGACGGTGAGCATTTTGGATGCATTGTTTTTCATTTTTAAAAAATGTCTTATGTATTTCTGCAATATTTTAATTTGTTGCTCTTTTTCTCTTTTAGTAAATAAATCTACAATTTGTCACATAAGAATTATAGTGTTCTATGTGACATTTTCAGGGACTATCTTTTTCCTAATATTCCAGGAATTCCGGATAATTTTTCTCATTTTTTTTCTGGATATTTAAAAAGTTTGCCGTAAATACAAATTTAAGTACCGTATTATTAGATGCCCTTTCTTCATTATTGACAAATTTTGAATTTATTATTATGCATATAAGAGCTATAAGTGGCTCTTAAAAAAATACAACTTTAAAATAATGTTTAAATAAAAGGATTTGATATAATATTTGATATTATACAGAGGAAATTAAGGAAAATTTTTTTGAGAATTAAGAGGAAATTAAGGGGAAAATCCTTATGGATTTTTTCCGGATATTTTCCGCAAACAATTTTCCGGAATTTTCAAATATGACCTGGATGATCTATTTTTCTATGTTGTGAGAATTTTCTATGTTGTGAGAACTATCGAATTTTTATTGTTATAATGTTTCATTATATTGATAAATAATACGTCGTTTTTGTTATTTATCTTTCATAATTAAGCTGTTGATATGATTTATATAATTTTTAATTGTTTTTTTTAATTATACATTATTAATTAGACATTTTTATTAATAAATTATAACATAAAAAAAGCAGATAGTACCCTATAATTCTCATGCGACGAATTTTCTTATTAAATTTTTATTTTGTCAAGTTAACGCTAACTTTGCACCAACTTAAATTAGTATTAATAGCACAAATTGTGAATATTTTAAATTTGTATATAATTGGAAATGTCATAATTTGCAATACATGTACTAATTGTTTATGTTTAGCCTGGCACTGGCAATTCTATAGATGTTCTACAAAACCTGGCTTATCCAAAGCTATACCTAGAGTATTCCTTGAACGATGAAGACAAGATCACTGGGAGAATTGTGTGCGACGGAAAAGTTTGCTTGACTGGATGTTCAATGGTGGAATGCTTGGATTACATGTTTAAGTTGTTTTGGATTTTCAATTTGGAGTATCCAAGCGGTTTAGAGATGCTTTTTAAATTTTTGCAATTTATAATATATAAGTTAACTTTTAGCAAAGAAAGAATGGTTAGGACTATCAATAGTATAGCTCGTCTTTTTCAACTGTAGCAATACTAACTAGTGATCAGCACTGAAGGTGTATGAAAGTTGCTTTGTATGGTTAACAGTAGAGTATAGTTATATCAGGTAACCAAAAAAGTTCGTGCGGTTTTTCAGTATATAATAAAAACACACAAAAC
Source organism: Hydra vulgaris (assembly GCF_038396675.1). Taxonomy (NCBI): domain Eukaryota; kingdom Metazoa; phylum Cnidaria; class Hydrozoa; order Anthoathecata; family Hydridae; genus Hydra; species Hydra vulgaris. The sequence continues at coordinate 4,165,966 of NC_088933.1, forward strand.
GACAAAAGTACATTTATTCATCAAAATAGTCACCATTAGCATCTAAAACCTTTTCCCAACGTAAAACAAGCTTATTTATTCCACTTCTAAAAAATTCTCGATCCTTTGAGTCTATAATAGCTTTCAACTCCATTTCAACCGCGTCCTGGTCTTGGAACTGCTGTCCTTTTAAATGATTTCCCAGGGAAAGGAAAAAATGGAAATCAGTAGGGGAGAGGTCTGGCGAGTATGGTGGATGAGGCAAACTCTCCCAACCAAGGCTTTGGAGCTTGTCCTGAGTCACGCGAGTGGTGTGCGGTCTCGCGTTGTCGTGGAGAAGCAGAACTCCTCTCCTCTGCACCAGTGCAGGCTGCATTTCAAGCAACAGGTCGTGAACTCGTTGCAGCTGTGCTGAGTAGACCAGTCCAGTAATGGTTTGGCCTGTTGGGAGCAGCTCGTAATGCACCACACCAGCTGTAGTCCACCAAATGCAGAGCAAAACCTTCCGCTCGTGGAGATTGGGCTTGGGTGTCTTTGGGATGGGGTCATCGGGGGACAACCAATGGTAGCAACGCTTGGTATTGTTGAACACAATCCATTTTTCGTCGCATGTCAATAAACGATCAAGAAAAGGCTCAACATTGTGGCGTGATAAGAGTGATGTGCAGATCGTAAGCCGTTGCTTCTTGTTGTCGATCGACAATTTGTGCGGAACCCACCGACTCAGCTTCCACGCTTTCCCAATCGCATGCAGATGCAGGCGGATGGTTTCAACACTCACAGCAACCTCACTGGAAGTTCTTGGCAAGTTTGGCTGGAGTCAGACTCGACAGCGTCCTTCAGTTCATCCTCATCAACCAACAATGGGCGTCCAGAACGCGGCAGGTCTTCGATGGACTCATCTCCCGAAGAGAATCGCTGAAACCACTTCTGTGCTGTGCGTTCACTTACTGTACCTTCTCCAAATGCTGTGCAGATGTTTTTGGCCGCTTGTGTTGCATTCCTTCCAAGTTTGAACTCGTAAAGTAAGCAAGATCGAATAATCGTTGGTTGGGTTGCCATCCTTTCTTTACACAAAACCTTTCTTGAAAGCTCGTTACAAGCCTACACTATATATGCAGCAACTACACGTGACACACGCGTTCTATTACGCAACAAAGCTACTTGCCTTGTGCGATGTGGGTGTTGTAAAAAATGCTAAAGACAATTCAATTACCAAAAACCGCACGAACTTTTTTGGTTAACTAATAACTATAGAGTAGAGTATAGTTATATTCAACTATAGTTGAATATAAGTGCCAACAAAGTTGTACAATTGCTTCAGTTTTTTTCATTTTGTGTACTTATCATGCTGCAGTTATTACTTTTTATTGTAATGACTTGAATATTTAGTTGTTTAAGTTGCTTTATAAAATTCAATGTATATGCTGCATTTATTACATTGTATTTACATTAATATTTGGTTATACAAGTGGTTTTGTGTGCTCATGTTACAGTTATTACATTGTATCAACTTGAATATTTAGTTGTGTAAACAATTTTCTTATTTTCCTGCATTTTTTATTTGAGCATCTTTAAAATACTTTTTTAATAGTTATTGAACTTCTTGTGTTGGAATTTATTGGTAGCTTTTGCTTGGTATAATCAAAATATTATTCCAATTCTGGTGTTAAAATAGCAATGTATAAACAAAGGTTTATTGTATTTTAAGTTTTAGATGCGATGTATTAAATTATGTTACTATTTAACTTTTTAAAACTATATTTCCTTATTTAGCAACTTAATGCTAGTTTAGTAACTTTTACAAAATAAATGTTCACTATTTAATAAGTTGAGCATTATTTAATGTTTGAAGTAGTTTATGCAGCTTGATTGTTGAGGTATCAGTGGTACGTATCTAGAAGATCATTGTATATAAAGGAGTTAAGTTAAACAGTTAATATAGTTAAGTAGTTAAGTTTAAACTGAACTTAGATTTTCAGGTTTCTGTGCTATTACTTTATGCTGTGCTAAATTTAAAATTGCGTTTAAATTTTTTTTAATATTTGTTTTGTATGCAGCTTGATTGTTGGAGTATCAGTTGTACGTATCCACAAGATAATTTTATATAAAGGAGTTAGTAGTTAAGTTTAAACTAAACTTCGATTTTCAGGTTTGTTATGCTTTTAATTTTTGCTGTATAATGATTAAAATTGCATTTAACGCTTTACATTCTACTTATTAATATTACACTAAATTAAATCTTTTTGTATTGAAATAGGTAATATTTCAAAACAAAAGGTAATAGGTAATATATATGGAAATTTTTAACTTAGCCAAGTACCACTTGTTTTTTTGTTTTTTTTATATATGCTCAGGTTACGACTCAGGTTACGGCTGCTATTAAAGCATTGATCTTTTTGTTATCGATGACTGGAAAAAAATGGTTAACAGCAAAAGAATTTAAACAGTACAAAATTGAACTATTAACTTTTGTTATAAAAGTTCATTATATAGTGCAGATTCACTTTTTAAACTGAACTAACAAACTTTGTTGTCCTGAATATATATATATTTATTATTGTTTAAAATGTAACTATGCCAATCTTAAGTTGTGATCTCGACATTTGTAAATTTTTACTGTGTACTATTTGTAGATTACAGTTATTAATATGTATATGTACTTTGTTGTTGTTTTTATCGATTATACGTTTTTCGAAAATAGATTTAAACTTACAATAATAATTACAGTAAGGAAGTTTTACTCTAACTGCTGTCTTAAAATAAAGAAATCTTTTTTTCAGTCTTGATCTTACCAAAAATATATCACGTAAAATAATCAAATTTTGCCTTAAATGAATTTTTACTATTTTAAGAAAATTATTACTTATGGATTTCCTTAAAAATAATTTTCCTTAGTTTAAGGAAATCTTTACCAGTGCTGTTTTTAGGGGATTATTTCCTTAGTTTTTTTCTTAAAAATAAGGAAAGATTTTTTTGAGTGTATAAATAACAATATATATATATATATATATATATATATATATATATATATATATATATATATATATATATATATATATATATATATATATATATATATATGTATATATCGGTAATGTAAAAACTAAACAAAAACTGCACTACCCCTTTAGTAATTTCTAATAATGGTTTAATAATTTTTTATTCAAAGGGAATACTGGCAAAAGACATTAAGTTGAAAATCGTGGGTATACTGGCAAAAGACGTTAAGTTGAAAATTGGCAGGATTGACTTAATAATGCAGTATTGTAAAGTTTACAGAGCTCTACAAACTGGCAAAATACAGTCGAATAAAACATCTTTTCTCTGATTTTTTTTAGTGATAAAACGGCTAAAAGCTTTAAATTACTTAATATTTTTCAAAGAGTCGTGGAGAATTTTTGGTACTGGAAAAAAACGTTAAATCCATGTAGCGTTACCTGTCTATGGATGCGTCACGAATAGGAAAAAAGGATGCAGCATTAAAAAAAATTTGACCCATATCACAGGAGCCCAGGTGGTCGACAAAAGTAAAAAAATACATCGTCAAAAATAACATTAAAATATGCCATTTTATAGCTTAAACATTCAGCTTTTATAAAATAAAGATACTTTTGTATAATTATCGTGCCGTATGCTTCTAAACTGTAAAATAAAAAACTTTTTTTATTAATTTGATAATATTTTTTGTGTTAGCATAAGCATGGAAAAGATGTTAATTTTAAAACTTGTCTTTATTGCATAAACTAATGAATTCAAGTATTATCTTTCAAATGACTTATTACAACACAATTTTGCATGTAAGTTATGTCAAATAAAATGATTTCAATTGACGGTGCATTTAAAGTACTTTTTTTAGTCAAAATTTTACTTTTATAGTCGAATACATTTGCGGTCCAAAACTAGATTTTATTAAGATTTTTTGTTTTATTAAGATATTTTGTTTTATTTTAAGATTTTCACGTTTAATTCACGAGTCAGTTTGTATTTATAGATTTTAGAATCAACTGAATAGCGAAGAAAAAATGCATCAAAATTACTCAGATATAGTATTAAGAATGGCTCATTTGAGAAAGATAGTGTCATTAGAAAGATAGTGCTGTTAATAGATGATTTGTCTTGTCATGTAAATCATCCAGTTGGGGATAAGGTAAAATAAAATATTTTTCATTTCTAAGTTATAAAATTATATCATATTATTCCGTATTGTCCTAACTTTTTGATAAATAGTTGAAACAACTTTTAGATTGAGCTAATTTCCCAAATAATAGATCCTCAACTTTTAATGCAGATTGAACAATATGTAAAAGAAGGAACTTTAAATCTTAGAGAAATGAAAAGATGGTTAGGATTTAAGAAAAAGAAATGTTTGAAGATCAAAATTACCCTTTCAATAACAGAGGATTTTTTCCTTGAAATAAAACTATAAGATCACATATTGTAGAAGCACAACACAAATTCAGGTATATTTTAATCTACTTCTTAAATTATAGAATAGATTGATAGGAGAGTTACTAAGCTGGTAGTTTTATCTATTTTTGAACAACTATGCATAATTAAAATAAGATTTAACATACTAATACTAATTCTTATTTAATTACTTGTGTTTAGGTATACTATGATAGATCAAGAATGTCTATTAAAGAAGTATGGCGCTTGGAAAGAAACTGATCCAACAGGTAATATACTTTTTCGACCAAAATGTGAGCAAAATGATGAGGTTAGTGATGCTGGAACATTCCTTTTTGTTTATCAAACATGTTGGCAAAAAAAACTAATGAAGCGATATGGTGAAGAAATTCTTCTACTTGATGCCACATATCGTACTACAAGGTATTTGCTGTCATTGTCCTTTGTGACAGTAAAAACAAATATAGATTATCAAATTATAGCTACATTTGTAACTAAAAATGAGACAAAAGTTACAATATTGGAGGCGTTAAATGTCTTAAAGTCATGGAGCCCATCTTTCCATCCGTCATTTTGCTCGACAGACTACTGTAATGAGGAGATAGATGCACCTGAGGCAGTTTTTACAGGTATATTGTATATTACTCTTTATTATTTTAATTATGTGAATCCTAAATCAACTTAAAATTTCTCCGTGATTGTGTTATATATTTCTCCACTGAAGAGGCTTCCATGTCAAATCATCAAAGTTTTTCTAGCTCTAAAACCCATGTTTTCAGATAAAGTTCATTTTTTTTACCATTTGTTAGATTTCATGTTCCATGAACACTCTTAAAATATAAAGCATCAATTTAAGTGGTTCAAAAGTTATGACGTTTTAAATTTTGCAGTAATTAATCACTTTTAGTGACTTAGCTTGACATGGTTTACATATGGTAATAACTTTTAAAAAGCCTTTACCAACATGTTTAGGTACACATGTTCCGATTTGTGATTTTTACAGAGAGCAGGCATGGGAACGTTGGATAAACAAAAAAAGCAATGGCTATTCAAATCATAGGGGAAATACTTGCAATTTTAAAACGCATTGCCAGAGCATGGAATGAAAAGGAAATGAATTTAGCAATAACCTGTCGTGTTTCTTCTGATTATTGGATTGCTAACTTCATTAAATTCATAGAGTATATCTCAAGATACTAGCTAACCGTTAAAGAGGTAACATTTAGAAGGTGAACATCTGATACATTAATCAATCAGATGTTTAACTACCATTATATCTATATGGTACTATATGTATCATACAGAGAAATGTAATAATTTTAGATTTATCAATTATCAAGTATGGTTATAGAGATGGATTTGGGCATATCAAAGTAATAGATTTTGGTGAATTGCAATACAAATAATGGTGTAGAACGACAAAACCAATCATTTAAATATTCATACCTTCAACGATATAAAAACTTCTTAATTACTAGCATATTACCAATCCTAAATGAAGAATTATTTCCTGATAACCTAAAGAAGTTATTAACTTTTCCTTTAGTTAATCTATATTTAACCTTTATATTTTATATGTTTACAGTAGTAATACCTGTAAGATAAAATATAAACTTGTCTGAAATTCTATAATTTAGTTGAAAAGTTATAACATACACATATACTTTTATACATACGAGCATTCTAATTTCCAAAAGTAATACGAGTACAGTGGTGGCAAAAAGTCTTGGAACAAAACATTTAACGACCAAAAAAATTTATTTTTGATCTAAAGTATAAATTTTGAAAGTTTGATGCTTTTGTTTTTACATAGCAATATGTTTATAGTTACATATTTGTATATTGCGCAATTTATTATCGTTTTTTATTATTCATAAGCAATTTATCAGCTATATTATGCCAGAACTTTCACCTAAAAAAAGAGGAATTATTGCTGCATTATATACACAAGGTTTAGTTCAAAGAGAAATATCTGAAAAACTTGTTTGTTCACTACTGTAAGTAAAACTTTAAAAAGGCATAAAGAAGAGCCCCAATTAAATTTTACTTCAAAGATGAGATCAAGCAGGCCCAGAGCAACCACCTCAAGAACTGACAAACTTATTGGCCGGATCAGCCATGCAAATCCACGGCTATCTGCACACGAGATTTCAAAAGAAATTTTTATTGAGAAAAAAGTGACCGAACAGTTAGAAGAAGGCTTTTGGTTGATTTCAAAATGAAGGCATGCAAGCCAGCAAAAAAACCTTTTTTATCATTAAAAAACCTAAAAGATCAAAAAAAATTTTTTGTCAGCGCTACAAAAATTGGACTGGAGAAAATTGGTCTAAAGTTCTTTTTTCTGATGAAACATGTATTAAACAATTTAATGTTACAATCAACTTTGTAAGAAGACCAAAAAACTGTAGATATATGCCAAAATATACAGTTAGCAGTGTCAAGGCTCCTGTGTCTTGTATGGTTTGGGGTGCTATTTCTGCCAAAGGATGTGGGCCATTATGGATAATGCCCAAGAATACCACAATAAACAGCAAAGTCTATTCGGATGTTATGAGGGAGAAGTTGCCACCTTTCATGCAGATCTTGAACTGCACTTATTTCCAACAGGATGGTGCACCATGCCACACAGCCAAAATTGTAAAGAAGTGGTTTGCTGGTGAAGGAATTCAAACCCTTGAAAATTGGCCTGGGTCATCGCCAGATCTTAATGTTATTGAAAAATGTTGGCATATTATGAAAGTAAAAGTTGCTGCCAAAAAGCATAGATCCTATAATGATTTAGTTGAAGCAATCAAATCAGTGTGGATCCATGAAATTACACCAGAATATTGTACAAAACTTGTTAACAGCATGCCAAAACGTATCCAAATGGTAATTGACAATAACTATGCCTCCATTAAACATTGAACTTTTATCATGTATATGCATGTACCTATTATCTTTAAAATTGTTATAAACATTTGTTTTATTGAATAAAAAAAAAAAATTTACTGATAAATTGTTTTTCACACAAGTATATTGATTTCATAACATAAAATATGATGTTCCAGGATTTTTGGCCACCACTGTATATGTAACAGTACATAATTAAACTAAATAAAATAGTAATGTGAAGAATAGCAAGTGTATTGCAAAAGAAAATGCCGTAATTTTATGAAATTAGGCTTTTTAATTAATTTTTTTAGCTATAATGAAGCGAACCTTAAAATGCACTCCAGCTATAAACTCTATAATACAACTATCCCTGAATATCTAATCAACAGACCACATGTTTTATCAAAAACTGTTTAGAGAAGATTGCGCTAGCTAATGACTTGGAAATGACTGGCTCCAATGTCACGGAGGATTTATGATAAACAGTTTCCCAGGTAATCATGAAAGTTATATTTGTTTAAGAAGTGACAAATTAATGCAAAAAAGTTCTTGCAAAAGTTGGCAAGAATCTGCAATTATATGCAAGCATTTTATCCTGGTATTTACAAGATTTCCTGAAACATGGTCATGGAATTCTTTGTCATCATTATATAGATATTCTCCTTTCTTTATTCTAGATAATGATGATGACAATACTATATACATTCTAATCAACTCACGAAGTGCATGTAAAATTGGTGATGAATCAATGTTATACGGAAAGTATTTGTTCCCGGAACTTGATGACTCGGTGAAAAAAACCCTTATAACAAACTTAAACTCTTTCACGTATTCGCGATAAGTTTAAATCAGATAAAGAACTTAACATTTGATGTCGATGAATCAACTATTGATACGAGTGAAGTTTGTGAAGATTTGGCAGAGGTCATTAAGAATTTTCAAATGCCACCAAAAAGGAAAACGGAATTCCAGTTTGAAAGGAACTGGGGGGACCCAAATGAATTAAATATATAAATAACATATATAATAAATAAAGGTCTCCAACATTTGGTTAGTATTTTACATATTGTTTTACATGGTATTTTTTACATGGTCTTATTTTATATTTTTAATTGTTACAAAATGACATTTTAAAGATCTATATTTTCTTATCAATCTTTTTCTTTTGTTGATTTGATACTCCCAATTTTCTGTGAGTCCCGTTCTACTACTAGCACTGTGTTTTTTTTAAATGTTAAAATTTAAACCATTAAAAGATTACAATCTTTGAATTCGTAGCGTTAGAAAAGCGCTCAACAACATTACAAGATTTTAATAAGTTGTGTACTCTGTGAAATGGGAGCACCAGTTTTGGTTTTTACTAACCCACGAAAAGTCTGTTTAAGAAATGAATTATTTGATTTAATTCTCACAAATCAGATAATATAGCTTAACACTTACTGTTTTACAAGGATAGATGCGGTAACGGAGAAAGAAAACGGTACTGGGTAATTTTCAACAGAGGAATGAAGATGACAACAAAGTTAAAGTGTGGAAAGACCCAATGAGTCTAGTAGTCATAGTCGATTCCCTGGCTTCAGGACATGATTATTAGTTAAAAATGTAGACATTTTCTAGTATTTGTGTTTAAGATTTGACATTGGAAACAATCTGTTAAATACTAATACCAGAAGGAACAGCTTAATAGTTATTAACATTCCATTGTTCTTAACTTTATTTTTAAAAAATTGTATGCGTATTGTTACAAAAAACTATTAATGACGAATACCATTTAGTTTAATTATCGGTTTCGCCAAAACTACTGGATCAAACTAATTACAACTCAGGTTTAGGCCTACCTATAGTCCAATTTGCATCGTAAAGAAAAATCTTTTAGCAAAATATGCAGCATAAAATCTAACATTAATAACATTTAAAACCTTCGTTTCACAAAACTCATTAAAGTTTTATCAAACCTGGAAAATTTGTTGCCATTACCAACCCGCTGACGTAAAAATACCAAGTACAAAAATTCTTGGCCGTGATTTCATCAAATTTACGGTAATTTTTACGGACTTTGCGGAGTGACCTCCTTTGTGGGATATTTTAGTCTCTCAACGCTTTTTTTGAGGTAGCGTCGGACAAACGTTTAGTTGTAATTTCAAAAATTTCATTACGTCAAAGAAAAACACTAAAGAAGTACGTAAGTTATAAAATACCCACTGTTTAATTAATTATATGACAGAGGTAGAAAACGCAATTGCTATTGATTGCATTCTTTATCGGCAAGACCTACAGATGGAACTAAACAAGTGGTCAAATATTTGAGGACCCACAAGTTAGTTGCCCAATCTAAAGTCAAACCTTTTTAAAGCGGTAAAGTAATAGTCGATGGTGTTTTGGAGTCAAGAAGTTTCAAATTAATCAAGAAACAAGCAGAAAAGACTTGGCCTGCATGATAATACTTCACGAATAAATTTTTTCAATTGCTGAAAATAGCGATTTTAGAAAGTAGGGAAAATATACAACGTCTTTTAAAAATGATTAGTTGACGTACAATCACAAACGATTGTTTAAAAATCTTCTAGGATGAAAAGGAGACGTTATATGGTCTAATGGAAACGCTACAATGTTGAATTAATTTCACATTTTCGTGAAAAATCTCAAATTGTCAACTAAAAAATAGATCCTCAATACAAGCTCCTAGTAATAATGTTGTTTTAGATTGAAAAACAAGACAGAACTCTACTTAAATAATTTTGGATACTACATTGAAATTTCAAGATGCCTGTAATCGTCTAATAGATATTGATTTAAGCTACACACATGCGCTAGATGAAAAGGAATAGATAAATGTTAAAGGTTGTTGGGGGTTAGGGTTAACTATTAAAAACTTTTTACAAAGTAACAAACTTTCTTTTAAAACACGATTTTTTTTGTATAAGCAACTCGTTTATAAGCAACAGAACACGATGTGAAAAAATATTAAGCAACTTCAGTTCTAAACAAATGTTAACATAAAAAACTCATAAATTGCATATAAAAATCAAAGCACCCAAAACGTTCCTTTATTTCCTGTCAAATACTATTTTTGTTGAATATAAAACATAGCTTTATGTAGTTTAAAGAATTGCGGTACACGTTTTTTTAAGAAATGAAAACATTCAATTTTGCGTTCGAATCAATTTTTTTCTCTTCAATGTAATGACTTCTTTTAGATAAACGATTTCAAAAGAAAGTGATCACAGTAGTGTTGTTGTTGTGTATGTTGTTGACAACGCTGTTAAGATCATGAGTAAGAGAAAGCAGACAAATTTTTTCAACTTTAGTTTTACCAAAAAGATTTGTCATCGTGGCGAGTTGGTAAATGTAGTGCCGAAGAAAAAAGAAGATAATTTGTTTGAATGTATTGTTTGCAAAAAATTACTGAAAACATCACACGCCCTTTCGATGCACGAGTTTTGGTGTAAAAATAAGTTTTCACATACGGATATTGCTCAAACTGACAAAGACCCGAAATCAATGAGCTTGGATCGAATCATTATTGGAAAGAACAAGTACAATAATATTGAAAAAACTGTGAAACCGGTTTTAGAGAAGTATGTTACTTATGTTGAAGCTAACGAATTACCAAAAATTGCTGACAAACGGAAGAGCTATACGTTAAAAGAAAAAATTGATGCGCTAAATGACTTAAACAATGGTTTGTTAAGTAGGGATGTAGCAAAAAAGTATAACGTTCCTAAGAGTATGATTACACGATGGAAATCAAAGGAAAAAAAAATCTACAAGTACAACGAACACAAGAAAAATGCGTTATTCAGGAAATGCCGAAGAGGCGACAAACACAAAGCTTTGTTTAACAAACTTTATGACAAATTCTCCGAAGCAAAAAAAAAGGGGCTAAAAGTTAACTTTAAGTGGTTGTATGTCCGAGCGAATCAAATTCATCTACAACAAAGCCCGAATGCTGACAGATTGCCAAAATCAATAGTCACTCATTTCTTAAGGAAAAATAAGATCCGCATTCTGAGTGTTCAACGTAAGCGCCAAGCTGACGTAACGAAGCAAACCCCAATTCTGATAAAATGGCATTCAAATTTGAGAGAAGGTTGATTAAGTCTGGAAGTGGCAAACCACATACGATAAAAAATGGGTGCTTTCCCACCGAAATAGAGAATCAATGTAGATCAAATTCCACTCCGTTTGTAGTCGAAAGCAAACGAACATACGAAATTCCATGAAATTCATGAGTAAGGGAAAGGAACGAAGGGACCATAGAGTATAGGTAGCTCAACCTGGCAGTGGGCTTGATAAGCGACAAGCTACCTTTCAAATATGTTTTAGTCCTGAAGGAATGGTGAAGCCGGCGTTGATTTTCAGAGGTAAAGGGAAAAGGATTAGTCAAGAAGAAGTTTTACGACACTGATGTAGATGTGTACTGGCAACCAAATGCAGTGGCAGATACAACGTTTTCCGTGAAATGGGTGAAGAACACTCACATATTAAAGCCAAACAAATCATCGGGCTTAAAAATGATGAAAACAATGAACTCTGGCTTGGCAACGAAGATCGGAAACTGTCGACAAAAGATCGCCGCATTTTGATAACTCGTTGGGTCGGTGAAGCTTACCGTAAAACATCCAAAGACAAGAAATTTCTTCGTATGCTTTTTAGGAGCTTTGCGAAAACAGGATGTTTTATCACGGCTGATGGTAGCGAGAACGATAAGATAAGATCCTGGAGGCATGCCTGCTTATGTTGTTCTACCCCTGATGACATTGACAACCGGGTGGAAATCACAGACTCCTATTCCAGACGAAGTAAAGGATAACCCTATTGATCTTTTGCCTGACGAATCAGACGGAGAAGACGAGGAACTAGATGGACAAGTAGAAAAACCAGACGGACAAGATGACGAAGAAAGTAGAGATGAAAAAAATTAAGATCCAGCATAAGAGAGAAACATTTTAGATCTTTTTTTTAATTAGAATTTAAGTGATTTTAGCTGTAAAGGGCACTCTTCTGTTTGATATTAAACTTGATATTAAACCATATTTTATCTTATTCGTAAAAACACTGAAATTTAGGCTAAGAAACATAAGCAACCATTTAAGCAACTCGAGATGTAGAAATTGGCCGAAAAATAAACAACTCGAGTTCTGACCAAACTTCTAAGTTGCTTCTACAAAAAAAATCGTGTTAATCCAACAGTAAATATCTATTTTAATCATATATGTTCAGCAATCATAATCAGTTCACCCGTGAAATCAAAAGTAAAATGATAAATATCGTAGTTCCATGATTTCAAACACACTGGAAGCATGCGAGTCTTAGTTATTGACCACAATCCTTGATCTTCGTGTGTTAATGCCGTATTTGAAGGCCTTCAACGGAAGAGCTCGCAAAATCTAGGGTCTTACCATTCTAAGGCCTTCAGTTTGAGACCAACGCTTATTTTAAACGTGGCTTAAATGTTCATAAAAATAAAAGGTTACTAAAATAAAGCAGAGTGGTCAGATAAATATGTGCAACTACAATCATTGTGGTGTATCCAGTATAAAGTTGGTACAAAGTTGAAAATAAAAGTCCTCGAAGATTTTTTGGAAAAACGAGTACGAGCAACACTGGAAAAGTCTCGGATGAAGTATCTGTTCCTAAAGCAAGGTACGTGAGTAAAAAATTTCAAATTGCTTGAATACTATAATGTTGTATATCATTAGAAAAAGGATTGTTACAGTATTTTAAAGGTGAATTATCAAAATTATCAAAATCGAACAATTGGTTCAAAATTTATGACGGTTTAAGTCCCGATTTTTATATATATGGATTCGTTAAAGAAACTAGTCAAAATAATGTTTTTCTTCACTTAAATTGTCATAACATAAATTCTTATCGAAATACAAATATCTTGGGGTCAAAAGATAGGTGTGAGAGTGGGCTACAACTTTATGTTAAACTCTAACCACCGGGTTTATCGGGTGGACACAGGGGGCACCAAACCACCACCTTGCCCGTATAAAGCTGAAGACTTTGTGCAGAAATACAGTTTTTTTAAAGACATTAGCAATATAAATACACAAAAAAGGTGTTTTATATTTATAGTAAACCACTCAAACATACAAGAGGAGTATGTTAGCGATAGAGGGGTGTGTGGTGGCGATGGTTTGATACACCCTAAGATCGAAAACGACTTGATTTTATAAATATTTATATCTTTACTAAAATTAATAAAATTAGTAAACAAAATGAAATTATGCTATAGAATCTAAATTATATAATAGTGGTGTTTCTAGTACGGAAGGGGTGTATGCTCACCATAAAAAAAAAATTATTTTAGAAATTTAAAAAATAAATTTAAAAATAAATTATGAAATTGAAATTAAATTAAAAAATAAATTCATACCAGACAACCACCAAATATGGGAGATGAATGTAAAACTCACATGTTTCAGAACTATAATATCAAAAAAAGTTTCAACTCTTGAAATATTTGATTGAATAATAAAGAACAACAACGAAGAAGTAAAAAACATATTCCACTAGATTAAAAGATACATTAGTGGTGCATCCGTTGTCATAAGAGAGTGGAGTATATGGGTGGGCGTATCTAAATATGTCATAAAAAAGGGGCACTCTAATGCCCCTTCCACTTTAAACCAAAAATTATTATTTAATTGGATATATTACTAAAAATAAATACAACAACTTTTGTGGGGCTATAAGTCAATTGGCAATAAAAAAAGCATGTTTCCTCCATTAAGTATTAAGAAACATCATATATTCAACCCAGAAATAAATGTTTTTAAACATTAAGGCTAAAGTTAACAACTTAATCGTTAAATTTCATTTCACTTTAGAACTCTACTCCAATTAGGTAAAATTTTGTTGATGTTTGGATATCAAGAATATATAGAAGAAATACTGTTTCATTTTTCTAATATATTCTCTCACCTTTAAAACCATTATTTCTTAATACATGCCAAATTTCATTGAAAAAAAAGCATACTCAGACACTTTAAAACTCTACTCCAATTAGGTAAATTTTGTTGTTGTTTGGACATCAAGTATATATCGAAGGAATGCTGGTTCATTTTTCCAAAATATTCTCTCACCTTTAATAACCTTTATTAATCTAATATTGTTTTATCATCAGGCTTCTCAGATGTTTCACATACCAATATGAATGTTTTAACATTTTTTAAATAGTTGAGCATCAACATCTGCAGGTTATAGCAAATAAGACATAACTGAACATATATTTAGAGAGAAATGAGACCCTATAAAAAAAAAAAGCTAACTCTCACAAACAATGTTGGAACAAGTTAGCACTTTTAAAAGCTGAATTAAACAGCATGCCAAACCAATTACGTGTTCTAAGACAAAATGTTGAACAAAAAGTAAAAACAATTAAAGCTTCAAAGGCAAAAATACCAGATCTGAAAAAACACACATAAAAAAATAAAATTACAGTGAGCAGATTCGTCACTTTAAAGCTGAAAAAAAGCTTTGAAAAATAAATGAAAAGCGTAAGATAAGGCAACTCAAAACTAAGCATAATGCTGCTGTTTTTTACAAGTAACAGGGTAATTGCTAGTTTGAAAAATAATTTTCTCCAGATTAAGGAAGAAAGAAATGCAATTATGCCAAAAGATGAAAAAACATATTTATTACAATTAGGATTAATAATTTATAATATGCTGTTGTGTAATATAACCAAGAAGTAACATTCCATATCTTATGAGCAAAATAGGGTATTATATGGATGTTACTTTTAATAATTTTCCTCATCGAAGTACTGTTGAGCAAAGAGCTCGTGAACATGGCAGTATTCCAGATTTGCAAGCAGCAGAGTGGCCTATGCATAATAATAATCCTACTCTTGGGTTTGATGCTACAACACAAGAAAGTATCTACATTGTTAGCATTAACTTAACATCTTAAGAGAAATGTCTTGTGTTTGCTCTAGATCAGTTACCATGAGAAACAGCATTTGATTATGAAAGTCATATATGCACTTCAATTGATTACATGGCATTTGTTTATTCAGATTTTTACCAAACTAGCTTTGATGAATGTCATAACTCAATTATTAAAAATATATCTAACACAATGTCAGACAGTCAACCATCTTACTATAAGCAAAGTTTGTGCAACCTGGGGCAAGAATTTGAATGAGCTGAACTGCTATTTGCACCCTCTTGACACAATTGCAGTTTCATGTCGCTTGAGTGTGCAGTTTCATGTTGCTTGAATGTTCTCTTGAGGGTGAGAGTTGTTAGTTATTTGGAAATGATTGAATGGCAGTTAAAATTGTTTTTGCCATGAACAAAATGAGGTTTATAGATGTCTAAGGTGATCCAAAAGGATTTGTAAATTTTTTAAATGAAAACGATCTACTACGAAGTATTATTCCTAGATATCGGCTATATGGAAATCGGCTTCATCTTCTTTATCATAATTGTTTCATTTTTATCAAGCATTACAGTGAGTTTAAAAATTTCCTCACTGTTGGAACAGTAAAATGTAAAATTTTGCAATTCTAAGAGACGCATTTTGTAATAAAACTGCAATAAAAGAAATGTGCACGTTTGCATTGTTTGGAAAACTACCTACTGTTCCTTGAATGGAAAAGTTTTATGTTTTAGGTGAAGATGCAACTTTTGATCATGTTTTTGGTAGTCAGTTAGTGAATAAAAGTTTTGCTAATAATCACAAATAGTAAATCTAATACAGCTGCTCAGTTTTGCAGAAGAACAGATTTTTTTGGGAATACTCTTGCCTCTAACATTTTAAAATCAGTATATGCTCCATTGCTAACCACTAACACTCGTATAAGCTTCATTGATAATCAGTTTAGAAAAAATGACTTCTACTTGTCTTGATGCTGTGCAAGTTGTCTTGAAGCGACAATATAAAAGATGTTTCTCACTTTCTATTGCACTAAAGACACTATAGACACTAAAGGAGGTAAGAGGCACAAAATGGAGGAACTTGGTAGATATATCTAAATGTTGTAAATTAACTTTTTTAAATGGTTTTTCACTAAGAACACTAATTTTTATAATTTTTATTAAACTTATTTCACATTAGATATTTTAAAAATTAAATTTACCAGCTTCATTCACGTCATCACTGCCATTTGCACCCAGAGTGAAACCCAAGACTTCATTGGTAAGATTTTTACTGTGTTTTAATTTTTGTTTTTAATTTTAATTTTTCGAACGCTTATTTAATATTTTTCTTTTAATTATTGACTTGTCTAAGAGTGATTTCTTGGTTTGGCGCCAAAGCCACCCTGGGCCTAAATCAAAAAGAGCCTTTTGCATATGGGCCTGATGATGGAAGAGGTTTTTGAAGAGATTTTTGTATATTAAGTTTTGTATGTAGTTGAGTTTGATTTTTTCAAGAAAAATTTGTGTTTTATATAAATACTATTTGTTATTACAAAAAGATAATATTTAAGTTTAACCCACCCTACCCAAGGTGTAGAGCTTCCGAATAATACCCTCTTGCACTCTTTTCACGCATTTATCCTTAAAACCTTTCTTTCTTTTGATACTAAATTGCATGCATTTTATATGAAGATACAGAGTAGTAATCTTGATATTGGATCAGAGGGTGCGCCCGAAGCCAAAAGGACTTTTAGCCTTTCAACCTTAAGTATCCAATTCATATTTGATGGTACCCTGTTAGAATATATTATAAAATAAAACAAATAAAAATTATGAATTTCAATTAGATAATAATACTTTCTTTTAAAAAATCTACATTTTTCAATAAAATAAGCAGTTTTGAAGACGCCCCTCTAGCGCCCTTTGTACACCCTTTCCATATACATGTTGTCCTTTGATAGACCTATCTTTTGATACCAAGTTGTAAGTATTACGATAAGAATTGACCAAGTTATGACATTTTAAGTTAAAAAAAACCTCAAATTTGATCACAGTTTCTTCAAGAAGTCCATATATCTTTTTAGTCCATAACTTTTTGTAGAATTGTTCAATTTTGATAAAAAAAAATTTATTTTTACCTTTACAATACTGATTTAAAAACCCTTCCAATGATATATAACAATCTAGTGTTTGATTAATTTAAAAATATCATGTCACGTACCTAATAAATGTAAGTTCAATAGGCCTTTAAAGACCCTTACGCATTTAGTTACAACCCTCCTTAGATTATACGATGGAGTTTCTATTACCTAAACGCTTTAGTTTTAAAACATCATTATTTGCAACGCTTCATTCGATATAACGACTGAGAAAAACTACTCAAACTACCTTGGAGTTCCTCATGATGATCTTAGCCATGATGATCTTAGCATTTAATAGACCAATTCCATATGTTTAATACTACTCAGTGACTATTAGTAGTTGTTAGGGCGCAATTTCACATTAAATGCGCTATAGTATTATGTATATTGGAAAATGTATATGCCAAAAGGTTCAGAGAGGGTCGGGTCTGGACCCAGACTTTGTTTGTTAAATCAGGTGTCTGTTAAAACCCGACCTAAACTCTGCCTGTCTATATAAATCGGTTCTGAGTCCACTGATATCTGACCCATTATGAGCAAAAAGTGAGTTTAATCACACTCGATGGTGAATTAAGACTTACCTTTTAAAAGAATTGTGGGTCCTAAAAATAGCAGACGTGTGTTTTCGAAAGCAGTGAAAGATTTTGCTGTGAACTTTACTTTGCATGGCGAAATACAAACAAATCAAATTTATTCTGACAAAAAGATTTATAGCATGGCTGACTTTGTGTCGTATACAGTGAATACTTATTAAGAAAAATATGTTATAAGGAATAATAATAAAAGAAAATCAAAATAAATTAAAAAAGAGAAAAGTAAAGAGTTAAATCAGGAGTGAGGTGTATGTGCATAAGCATGTGTTTGTTAATGTTGTAGGTTTTGTTAGGTAAATAGTTTTGTTAGGTAAACGTGCATGTGGTGGTGAGGAAGATAGTCGTTGCTCCGCATTCCACGCGGAAAATAAGTTTTTGTTGTAAATGCAAAGCATTTTAGTGAAGCTGCACCGAGCAATGAACGCCTTAGGGAGAAAAAGTAAGTTTAAAAGAGTTGAGCAGAGTGAGATAAAAGTGCATAAGGTTTTTTAACTAGAAATAAAAAATTCATTTTTACATGTTTTATAAAATAAAAGTTCATTTTTACATAAAATTTTTAATAAAATCAAATTTTTAAATAAATATAATAAAATCAAATTTTTAAATAAATATAATAAAATAAATTTTTAATAAAATAGAAGTTCATTTTTACATGTTTTATAAAATAAAAAAATTTTAATTTATTTTTTATAAAACAATTATTTTTGAAATTTATATATTATTTTGCTTCTTTTTGTACCAGTTTGACCTAATTTTAACTCTTTAAGCGCACGATAAAATTCAAATGCCGTTCAGAAAAATTCAACTAAAAAAAATCGGCAAAAAAACATAAAAAAACAAACAAGAAAACATCTGTCTTTAAACTGTATTTTTTTGTAGGTTATATAAGCTTAAAAGCAGTTTAATGATTTTAATGCACAACTTGATAATTAGAAAAACAGGCTGGACACAGTCCAACACCACATAACTGACACTGCCAACTTGGGCGCACTCGAGTTTGGTGCCCAGCTACCTATTTTTTTTTCCTGCACTAAGTTTCACAAAATTGTGACCATATAATGGATTGTTATTTGCAGTATGTTGGGGAAATGGTTTTAGGACAATTGTACTTCTAGCCATTTCAATCTCTCTTGATGTTCGTCTTTTAGAAATTATTTTCACTGGAAAATAATCTCCGACTAAACTTTCCTCTATAGCCATCATAAAATCTATTCTTGATATTGGGTTATGTTCATTTGTATTGAGCTTATACTAAATAGCTATTTAAATTGCCCAACTAAACAGAGAAAAAGCAACTTTAGTTAACCATTTTATTGTTTTACGCACAGACAAGTATACATAGAGCTGTGCATTACCCAAATCTACACCGCCCATAGTTTTATTGTAAAGGGCAACAGCATTTGGTTTCATAACTATATTTCCTCTTCTGTTACGCATTTCAGTAAAACCTGCTTTGGCAACAGTAGATAGTAATATAGGCTTTCTTTTACCATCTTGGTATGCCACACACAACAAAGGACCTTTTCTACATTAGCAAACCTTCTTGTGTTTTAATTTTGATTTAATGCAGATTTCTGGAAGGCCTTTCCTGTTGACTCTCACTGTGCCTGTTGCAGTGATCTGATGAGCGTATAGATCTAATAACAGTTGAGGAGAAGTATAATAATTGTCAATACCTAAGTGATGACCTTGATGGAGGAAATTAGTTTGGCGCAAAAGACGAAAAACTAACCTATAAGTCATACCACACATCTGGGTCTTTTCCTCCTTTGAAAATTTCAAATTGACACAAATAACCATTGGTGCTGTCTAAAACACACCATAACTTAATCCCAAATCTAGATTGACGTTTGTTTGGCATATATTGACGCAGATGTGGTGTCTTTCCTTTGAAGCCAATCATACTCTCATCTATATAAATGTCTCTTTGTGGATAATAATAATAAAGAAATTTGTTGTTAAAATGTTCAACTAAAAACTGAATTTTATTGAGTGGTTGTTGATTTGGCACATGGATGTCTGTATATTGAAGAAATTTAAGCAAAAGTTGAAACCGGTCACGATTGAAGTGGGTAACATGAGACCCATGTTGATTACGACTACAATAAAACCTCCTATCTCTAAAAGATTGGTTTTTCCCCGTTTAATCCATCCATGATCTTTTGATGTTGGATGGGATCTCAAATATTGTTATTATTTTAAATCCATGTATCAGCATAATTATTAGTAAAATTTACTATATTGCAAAAACTCATGAGTAAAAAACAAATCAAGATATTCAATAGGCTTTGACTCAGGTGAAATTGAGTGCTTGGGTTCTGATTCACCAGTAAGTAAACAATATCAGGACCATGGTCATCTCCAAGAACAAATACCCAATCTAGCTACATAAAAATTATAATAAAAATTCCAAATTATCATACTAGTTAATTTATATTTATTTTGAACTGGTCTAATATATATATATATGTATATATATATATATATATATATATATATATATATATATATATATATATATATATATATATATATATATATATATTTATATATATATATGTATGTATATATTCTAAAAACGATCAACTGGATTTTCGCATTCATCAAAATGAACAGGAATCTATTAAGTATCCTCGAGGATCATGAAAATCAAGTGAGATCATCCTTTTTTCTTTTTTCTTCCACTTTCTGTCTAGATCCACAACAAAATATTTTTTGTTAGAAGCAAGACCATATGAACTACCAGAATTATCTGGTAAAGCTATATTATTATTTTCATTGTTTGAATTGGAATAAAAATTTAGCTCTCTGTCATCTTGCTCAAGTTGAAATCGATCTACTTATACAAATTCTTCATCTTCTGTGTCTGATGATTCCAGATCACTGTAGTTTTCTATTTGAATATCTTATATTTGTAAATATTATTCGTAACTTCAGCAGCAGAGCAATATCTTTTTTGACTCATTTTTACTAAAAGATTGCAACAAATAAACATGCCAAAAAAAAGACTTTAAAGCTTGATAGGACATATTTATCCCGCAGCTAATTACCAAATAAAAACAATACAAGAATGATATTGCCAATATAAAGGGTGTATTATTTTCAATTTAATATAATATAATAATATTTATTAATAATATTTTAAAATTTTAGTATAATATAATAATATTTAATAATAAATATAAACTAAATCTAAGGTATAGCGTCATCCTTCACAGAACTATATATTATAATGTAGCTTTTTAAGTCTAAGCATTTGATTGTCACTGTTTTATGAATTCAAAAAATAAACTCAAAAACCTGTGAATGAGACAAAAAAGTGTTTAAAAGCAGGTGCCTCTTTTTAATAAATAAATAAATAAATGACTATTATTTGGAATAAAATAGTAATAGAAGCAATTTAAAACGTAACGAGTCGTTAAATACCAGGAAGTCTCCCTATTTTGATTGGAGGGGTAAAAATTGGTTTAGTCCGAAAAACATTTCTCGTTCAAATATTCGAATGAGTAAGAAATATTTCTAGTAACTTCAAGAATTGCGTTATCAGTGGATTTGTTTTTTTGAAAGCCATATTGGTTTTTTGTATAACAAGTTTTTTAAAGTAAGGTGATTATATATTTTGGTGTACAAAATTCTTTTTAAAACTTTAGAGAGCGCAGGATGAATGAAATAGGACGATAATTATTTATGTTGGTAGAGTCACCGTTATTTAATATTGGTATGACTTTTGCTATCTTTAGGCTTTGTGGAAAAATTCCTTGTTTCATTGAAATTGAAAAAATTCTAAAAAGTACATCTTTTAAAACATCAAACAAACTAATGTTTCCGTTGACACCATCACGGCCTACTGATTTGTTTAACTTTAACATTTTAAAAGCATTTTCGAATTCTTCAAAAGATAATTCAAAGTAGTTTAGGTAAGAATTTAAAGGGAAATATAAGTTAGTAATTGGATTGTTAGGTTTATGAATTAATTTGGCAAGATTAGGCCCTACAGACACAAAGTATTTATTAAATTCTTCCGCAATCTCCCTTTTATCATATACAAAATCATTATTATGTCTAGTTGTATCTGGTAAAGTGTGAGATAAAGATTTGTTGCTGCCAGTATCTTCCCTTATAATTGACCATGTGCGCTTCAAATTTAATTAAATTTTTTTTTTTTAAATAAGTTATAAATTAAATTTGCCTAAGCGGAAACATTAACAAAATTCCAATAAATTAAAGATAATTGTTCTCTAAAAGATTCAAGGTTATCGTTCGTAAAAATACGTTTTTTAGACGTTAGTTTTTCATTATATATTAATTTTTTATCTAAATTAAAAGAAAAGAAAATAGGAAAATGATCAGATAAGTCGTTTTTTATTACTCCTTTTTTTAAAGAATCGTTAAAGATATCAGCGGTCAAAATATTATCAATTAGAGAAACAGATAAGTGTGTAATTCTGGTTGGTTTGTTAATCAATGGAAACGCTCCATCTTCAAAAATATCATTATAAAAAATTCTAATGTTATTATTTACGTGGTATTAAAAACAATCCAAGTTTAGATCTCCTAATACATATATAAATTTATTTTCGTGGTGACTTTTTTTAATGACGTCATTACATAAAAAAGACCTGAAATTTTTAATTTCTCCTGAAGGTGGGCGATAACCACAACTTATGAAATTATTTTTAGCTTTATTGGTTAAAATTTCAACCGTTAAAACCTCTTTATTGGCATCGGAAATGCTCATCGGAAATTTACCAGACATGATCTGGTAAATTTCTCAAACATTTTTTAACATATATAAGTACGCCTCCGCCGCGTTTGTTTGTTTTTCTTGTCAATGAAATTAAATTGAAACCCGGCAGTTCAAAGCTCATAAAAGAATTTAAGTCATCGGAACTACACCAAGATTCTGTTATGCAAGTTATGTTAAAAAGATTACAAGTTTCCTCAATAATATTTTGAAAAGTTTCAAATTTTTTTTTTAAACTACGTATATTAATATGAATCGCATTTACTTTATTATGATCAAGAAATCTTTTAATTTCACTGGTATAAAAATAATTACATTCACTTTGCAAAGATTCAGCTGCTTCAAAATAATTAAGGTCAGGATCTAATTCATCATCTAGAAAAAAATCATTTGTTTGAAAAATTAAAAAAAATTGATTCTAAATTTTTGTTCTGAATTAAATCCATTTTTGCTGGTAAAAAATCCGTAAAATCAAAAACTTTCTTTTCACATGTCTCGCGTAATTAATTTGTTATAAGAAACCTTGGCAAACTTATCTTTTAATCGTAAGTCTTTGGCTTCTGCAAACAATTTTTTACGTATTTCATTCGTTCTTTTGCTGAAGTCTTCGTTAACGTAGATTCACTGATCTCAAAGTTTTGTTTTAATATATTAATCAAGCACTGTAGATTTGTCTTCAAAGTTTAAAAATTTAACAACAATTGTTCGGTTTTTTTTGTTTTTATCAATTTTATCAGTTTTACCAACACGGTGAGCACGTTCGATAACAAAATTCCCTTGAAGATCAAGTTTTGATTTAATAAATTCGTCAACTCGATTTGATCATGGTTATTGTAGCGTTGGTTTAGATATGTTGCTAGTTTATAGTATATCATTTTTAAAGAGAGTATGACATTAAATATTCACATTTAATGAAAATGTGAACATTTAAATTTTGAATTAAATTGTATTATTCTTTATTCAACAGTTAATGTGTAAATAAAACTTTTCAGCCTAATTTCTGAATTATAAATTATAATCTATATTTCAATAATTATAGATTATAATTTATATTATAATAAATTATAATACAATAACTGTTAATAAATTATTATTACTTCAATAGCAGTTATTGCATTGTCAATAATATATTGTTGGAAATAAAATAATATTTATTAATAAAATTATTAATTGTGTAACCTTATAAATTATTCTTTAAAATATAGATATATATTATTTTACTTTTAAATATGGTTAGCAAATAATTTAAAATCGTAAATTATAGGTTAAAATATAGGTTAAATAAATAATGTTGCTACATTACTGATAAATATATTAAATATCACTTATTATAAGTGATATTTAATACATTTACTAGTAAACCTACTATAAACAATATAAACATATAGTATAAACATATATAATATAAACAATACGAACATATAATATATTATATTTACACAAATATACAAGTCTTATATATATGTGTATATATAACAAATTATATGTTTATATTGTTCATATTGTTAATAAACTAGTTTAATCTTTTTCACGCATTATATGACTTCCATTTCGAATTTCGAAGGAAAAACTACTATATAATTTAATTCCCTTGCAGAATATTGATTTACAGCATATTGGCTGTAAATCAATATTCTGTATTGTTTATTTTAATAATAATAATAACAATATTATTGTGATAAGAAAAATGTCATTAGTCATTAGATATTCTGGTGTAATGACTATGCATATCCTCATTTTTCCCACATAATTTTAAATTAGTTAATATTATGTATATACGTAAGAACCTTTACTGCAATAATTTGTTTGATTGATAGCCAATTTAACTCATTAAGCATATTATTACTAATTGTAAACCAATTACATTTGAGGAATATTATGTTAATATTATGTATATACATAAGAACTTTTACTGCAATAATTTGTTTGATTGATAGCCAATTTAACTCATTAAGCATATTAATACTAATTGTAAACCAATTACATTTGAGGATAGATCTCATTGCTCTGTTTTGCAACATATGAGGGATTCAGAGGTTATTTTCATTTGTTCCTAAAAATAGAGAGCCACAGTATTGATAGTGGGGTGCAATTATTGTGTTGAAAACCAGTATTTTAGTCCATTTAGAAGTAAATTTAGATATTCTACAAAGATAGCTTGTTTTTTAGATTTTTATTTCTTTATAATCAATATGTTTTAAAATTCAATAAATTATCTAATACCATACCTACATAATCGACGTTTTCAACTCCGATATGTCTCCATCCAATTGTATACTTAGGTTGGGGAAAGCTTGCGTTGATTGTATTTTTTTTTTGCTGTTTAGGTTTTGTAATTAGAATCAACATTGATTTATTAACATTTAATTTAAAACCATTTTGTCTTGACCATTCAATGAGCTACTAAGTCTTTAATAAGTTTATTTAATTTCTCCTCAAAATTTTCTCCCTCGATGCACTGTTACACTGTCAATATCATTCATATATATTATAAAGAGTAAAAGTCCAAGAACGCTAACCTGTGGAACTTCAACATCACAAAATAGTTCGTCTGATATTTTTATTAATTTTAAAAAATTATTTAAAAATATCCATTTAAGAACTTTACCTTTCACTTTATATCTTTTTAATTTAATAATTGAAGGCCTCTGAAATTGTTTCAAAAACTTTCTTTAGATCTAACATTACGGTAATACAAATTTATTGTTGTTGATTGAAGGTCTCCATCTAAAGATTGAAGGTCTCCATCTAAAGACAACGGTTTGAATAGCTGGTTCTTTCTGGAATCCAAACTGCTTTTTAATAAAAGATTTTTATTTTCAAAGTAGTTGGATACATAAGTGTTAACTCAACTTCAAAGTAATTTTTCATAGACAGGAAGGATGTTGATAGGTCCCATATCTAGAGGAGTCACAGGTGACATTACCTCTGAAATAGGTATTATAGCTAACTTTTTTCATTTATCAGGTCTGCCACAATAGATTTAATAATTTCATAAGTTTATTTTTAATAGAAGGATATATATTTTCAAATATAGATACACTCATTGTTTTATAAATACACTCAAATATAGATATATAGATATTTTTAAAATTTATATATTATTATATATTTTTAATACAGATATTTTTAAAATTTTCAAATATAGATACTTATATAGTTACAATTAAATATAGATACATTCAAATTGTTTTTATTCTCCTGCATACTCATGAGAAGTTGATCAAGAGTTTATTGAGATATATTTTCAAACTTATATAAACTTTTATTATTTTTGTCGATCATAATTTTTAACTTTGAATTTGTTGTCACATTTAATTGTATTTTTGATGTTAATAATACTTTTGAGGAATTCATTGTACTTCTTGACTTATTACTTTTATCTTCAAATTCAAAGTCATTGTCTATGCATATATATATATATATATATATATATATATATATATATATATATATAATATATATATATATATATGTTAAACAACTTTAAATTCTACACAATAGAGTGCTCAATGTTCTTAAAAGAACAAAGATGAATCATTGTTGATAAAACACTGTGTAAAATGAAAAAAAAGATTTTAAGTGATTTTCTACTATAAAAAAAAATATATATATATATATATATATATATATATAGAATCATCCAACCTCTAAAGATATAGCCATAGACTATGGCTATACCCGCAGAGGTTCAAAGATTCTTTCAAAAAAAAAAGTTAAGTGCACTTTTTTTAATAAGAAACTCTTTAACCCTAATGGGTTAGTATTAAAGAGTTTCTTTTTTTACGGGTACTTTTTCTAAATCTAGTATGATAACGTTACCAGTATTTGTCTGTGTGCTAGTAGTTGACCATTTAGAACAAAAATTATTTAAAAAAACTTTCCATTGATAGATCGATTTTTAACATAGTGAAAAATACTCTCCTGCTCTCCTTCTAAAGCTTTCTTCCATAATTCAATAAGTAGACGTTGCAAATAAGGTCAATTTTAAAATTGTATGTTTTGATGATTTTAGATGATTATTTTTTGAAATATGTATGTTTAATACTAATTAAAAGTTTTTTATTGTTTGGTAACTGTCCATCTGTTGTCAGTTATGAGGGTGGTCATATATTATATCAGAAATTTTTAAATATTTAGTAATTTTTGTTAAATTCAGTAATGCATGTTTCATATATTTATAGGAAAATAACCTATCCAAGACGTTATAACTAAAAAGCACTAGTCAAACTAGTAAGACACAAGCAGCTGATATACAAATATATATATACCCGAGTAGCAAACAATATTGGCGCGATATTGGGTATCTTGACCAAAATTGGCCAAGATATACAATATTGCCAAACAATATTGCGCCAATATTGGCATATCAATATTGGCCAATCTTAGCATACTAATTACGCCAATAATGTTTTACAAATATTGGATACCAATATTGCTATGCGAATATTGGTGCAAATTGTTTGCCAATATTGGCCCAATATTGTTTCGTTATGATTACTCCAATATAGGCCAATATTGCCACATTACATATTAGTACGCATGCGTAACATTATCTGATATTCATAATGTCCTTTGGTTTTGTCCTTTAATGTCCACAGTACTCTTATTTAAACATTTACAGATTGAATCACGAGAAGAAGTGGTTGTCTTTTATTTTGAAACAGATTGTATCATGAAAAGAAGTAGTAAAAGTAAAGAAATCCTTTTAGTTGAAAATTTACGGATTGTATCACGATCAGAAGTGGTTGTAATCGATTTAAAACAGATTGCATCACGAGAAGAAGTGGATAAATATTGCTATAATATAAGTATCAAAATTGAAATAGTAAGTTTACTTTTATATGAAAATATTTTGAGTTGGTTACATTTGTAAGATATAGTTTTTGCATTCTATTTATTGTAAGAAATAAATTCGTCATTTAATTTAGTAAATTATTTACACATTACTAAGTTCTTAAATTAATAAATTTTAAATAAGGTATTATTAAATTTAGATTTAGGTTAATCAACTCTTCATTTCTAATCTCGATTCTTTATTTTCTAACTGTTATAAGGTTTTCAATTTAGGTATAACCAATAACATGTATATTATTATATATTGAATATATATATATATATATATATATATATATATATATATATATATATATATATATATATATATATATATATATATATATATATTAATATTAAATTTACTAAAGATCTTGTCAAAACAACATCCAGATTTGCCCAAAGATAGAACCTTATTGACAACAAAAAGCAGTTCAGACATTATTATCGTGCATGACATGTATGGGCAAAAACCAGAGCTTGTTTATTTTGGTTTGAAACATCAGTTAACTAATTTACTAGTGTTTAACGGCATTAAAAGCTGCAAAGTCAATTTATTGGTTAGCATTGATAGATTGCCTTTGTTTAAGAGCTCGGGAAAACAGTTTTGGCCAATACTTTGCAGTGTTACACTTGGCGACAATATTTATAAACCGTTTGTAGTTAGCATATTTAGCGGCAATAGCAAACCAAAAAGTTCAGCTATTTTTCTAGCTAGTTTTGTAGCTGAATTCAATGTTTGGAAGGAACAAGGTTTATTTATGGGTGAAAATCACTTTACCGTGCATGCTAAAGGCTTTGTGTGTGATGCACCGGCACGTGCTTTTGTTAAATGCATAAAAGGACATAATGGGTTTGTGAGCGATGCATTCAAAAGGGAACTAGGGTAGATAATAGAACTGTATTTCCTGATATAAATTCATTGAAAAGAACAGATGCTTCATTTGCTTTATTCCCACAAGTTCATCATCACAAACCAGATGCAGTATCCCCAGGTGTAAGAGCTTAATATTGGTCACATCTCTCAATTTCCACTAGAATATATGCATCTTGTTTGTCTTGGTGCCACACGAAGATTACTTCTGCATTGGATTTGTGGAAAATATGCTGTAAAAATAAGCACGCTAATTGCAGATATAATTTCAAATGGCTTTAAAAATTTTGCAGCTAATATTACTGTTGAATTTGCACGTAACCCAAGATCACTAAGGGACATTGATCGATGGAAAGCCACAGAGCTTCGGTTATTTTTGTGCTATCTTGGGCCTCTTGTATTACGAAGCCATCTTACCAATAATCTGTACAAGCATTTTATGTTATTGCATGTTGCAATTAGTATTTTAGCTAATCCAAATATGTGTTGGACGCATGTTGATTATGCAGAAAAGTTGTTAAACATATCTGTTATGCAAAGGCCAGAATTATATGGCAGCAGTTCCATAAGTTACACAATGCATAGTCTTTGTCACATTTGTGATGACGTAAGACAATATGGTTCACTTGATGAGTACAGTGCATTTCCTCTTGAAAATGCTTTGAGCATTATGAAACGATTGTTAATAAGTGGTCACATGCCACTGTGGCAGTTGTGTCGACATTTGTCAGAAAGAGTTGATAGCAACACATGTTAGTCGCAATATGAACCTGATACCAAGTTTGAAAGGGATACACAGCAACGGCCCTACGTTAGGATACTATGGAAAGAAATATCTAAAGATTGAATATGCTGGTTTCTCAAATTTTTCTGCAAATTCCAACAACTGTGCTTTACTTGATAATGGTAAAGTTGTCCTCATTGAAAATGTTATTGATGCTGACGATGTTATGATAATTACACGTGTTTTTGGACTAAATGAATATCTCTACACCTATCCTTGTGAATCTTCTTTGCTCAATGTTTGTAGAGTTAGTCAACTATATGATCAATTTTTTGCTTTTCCTATAACATTTATACTGAAAAAATGCCTATTATTACCTAGAGAAAATTATTTTATTAGTTTTGCTTTACTTTATTGGGGCCACTAAAATGTTACTACGCTATTCTGTTATATATTTTATTATTTTATAGAAAGAGATAACTTATTCACTAAAGTAGATTTTGCTTTCAGGTTGAGTTTAAGTTTACAGTAGTTTTTTTTATCATAAAAAGCAAATTTATACAATTCACTGTTCATTTACTGCCATATGCAAGTTAACAAACTCTTTTTTTATATAAAAATGAATATGAAATTAAATAGTACCGATTAATTTTTATTTTTTTTAGTGTTGCATCTCAGCGTAGTTAAGGAGAGATCCTGACGAATAGCGTTTCCGAAGCTTTGTCTAAAATTTACAGTTTTAAACTATTAATGTTATACATTTTTTTAAAATAAATTATAGGCTTTCCATATATAATTTATTATTTTTTGTAAATCTTTTTTCAATTCAACAATCAAACAAAATGAAATCACTTAAATATATAACACGGAAGGGCAGCATAAAACAGTTCAAACAAATGTTTTAAGTATTTTCAATATAAAAATGTCTCTTTCATTCAAGAGTATATAGTCTCTTTGTTTCCAGCATTAAATATTTGATAAATCACCTCATAATTTACTTTTCCATATACCGCAAAAACATTTAAAACTCTTGCCCCATTGTAATTAGCTAAAACTTGAAACTCGTAGAAATTAAAATCATCAAACATTTAAAAACAAATGAACCAATAAGAATGCACTTAAAAAAGATAGCCCTTAAACGGTTTTGTTTTTTCGGCTCTTTTTTACCTTAATTACGCTGACCACACAAGTGTGGAACCACTAAACTTAAAAAATTACTTATTTAATATATTACTTTTTTAATTTTTTTTATTTGTATACACATATTGTACAGTTAAATTAAGGATGGCAACCAAGTTTGCTGTTGCTCAATTTCTTGATGAGAAAAAAAAGGTATGTGTGCCATGGACGTTATCTGTTCGTCATGGCTGATCAGTGAAAGTTTGGTGTGTTGGCCAAATCACTGACGATCATCTCGCCTTTCAGCTGCAATTTGGGAACCCACACTCACTCCTGAAAGTAACTGAAAACATCTGAAAATAAAAATTCTTTAATGTTTTGGTAATTGTCGTTATTTACTATGTCATTTTTGCTTGTTTTAATGTTGCTTTATCTTTTAGGTTACATTTGTGCAAGATGCTAATGATGTGAACAGCTATATTCATCTTTACTTTATATATTTTGAGACAGTTATGAAACTGCTTTAGAACAGACGGAAACATTAGAGTTTACATCAAGTGCTGAAACGGCCGTTGAAAGTGACGACGAATATCCCATGCCTCCAGCTAAAAAGTTAGCAAGTTGTAATGCTGTTCAATATATTGAACCATCTATATCGAACCAATATTAACCAATATATACTATCCTGACCAGAGCTTGGCTACTGTTGTGGCTGCTTTAGGCACCCGATTTGCTGCTAAAGAATTACATAGATGGGTTATTTATTTGAATGTTTAATTGAATATACTGTTTATCCTTTTTTTTGTGTGTGCTCTTAGATCTTTTACATTTGCTTTTTATTTAAGTCATTTTCAGTCATTTTTATTTATGCCATTCTACATATTTTATTGCAGCGTTTGAAAAGGAAAGTTTAGATCTGCTTGTCGGCATTCAATATGATTTGAAAAAAATAAACACTCGTTTAATCAATTTAGAAAAAGGTTTAGTGTTGCCTCCTACAGTTTGCAAACAGAGCATAGCAGGACCGTCCTTATCAATGCAATGTAATTATTTGCCTGTTAGAGAGGAAAATGATCTTCTAGATCTGGATAAAATTTATGTAATCAATTAATATCAAATCTGAATAGCTGATATTTGTTATTAAAAAAGCACATTATGAAAATTAAAAAAGCACATTATAAAAATTATTAAAAAAGCACATTATAAAAATGCAAATTCTATAATGAAACTAAGAGTTTATAGTAAAAATTTATTATTATTCAGGCATAATGACTAACAATACGTGTTCATTAGGTGATCATTTAAATCAAGAGTGCCACAAATTATCCTATGTCACAAAGTCAGATGTTTGTGATATAACACACGAACATAAATATTTGCTTAGCGTGAGAACAGGAATTAGTTTACTAAGTTTGAAGACAATTTGCACTCATCATGAAATGGAATATTTTCGATACTATGGCAATAATTTTCGTAGCTGTTGTTCCAAATCTTCACTCAAAGGTAATTAAAAAGAATTTAACCCCTATAACTCTTGTTCATCACAGCATACACAACTCCCTAATTCCTAGCCAAAAAATATGTTGTCCCTGCTTAAGAAAATTGAAAGCAAAAAATGGTGGAATCGGTGTTGAAATAGAAAATGATCCTGATTATATAGGTGATGGGCATAAAAAAAAAAAAATGTTGAAGATCTCAATATAAGTTTAACATTGTTTGGACATTCTCCTATAGTTAGCAAAAAAAAGAAGTTATGAACAACTTCACAGTAGAGTCAAAGTTAAAGTTCGAAGGCTGTATGAATCAGTAAACTCTGTACACAGTATATGGTAAGAGAGGGATGAAATGTATATAGTAACTAAGTTATATATATGGCAACTAAGGGATGAAAAAGTTATATATATACTCAATCGCAGATTTATTTTGGTAAAGATGTATTGCACTCAAAGACTACAATGACTGATCCCTTTTCTGTTGATAATGTTAAACTTAATAATTATAATGGTGGATTAAAAATGTTTATACCTAAATACACTACTATGTTTTTAAGTAAAGCTCCTGCTGCTATTGAAGATAAAGAACTAATTAAAAAGAAAAAACGTTTTAAACCTTATTAAATGTATTTTTCAAATTTACTTAAATTAACTGTATTATTACAAATTATTTGTTTTTTCTGTTTTAATTTGTACAATAATTCTTCCCCACAACTAGCTAAGGTGCTAATTTCATCTTCGCTGAATAATTGTCTTAAGGGTGTGCCCATAAATAAAATTAAACATCTACACTCGAACATTGGGTATTCGTTTGGATGCCATTTTAGTATGTCCTTTTTACTATTCGCATTCATTGTGATTATGACAGGATGTGGGTCAACTTGTACTTTACGTCGCTATGTAAAGTTTTGCTTCCCTCTAGTAACTGCTTTATCATCTGTATTATAGGAGCTTCCTCAAATACAAATTCATCAGCCCTGTATGCGAATGAGTTGCACAAAGATTGTAACATGAAAGTAGATACATTTTTTGATGTAGGGCAATTGAAATAACCTATTTCATAGTCTCTGAATTGACTAAACAATAAGTTTGCTAAAAACAACTTTCCAGTATCTGATGGTCCACATAGTATCACTCCTTTCTTTTTGTTGTTTTGGTTGAATATAAAACTTGACAAACGTTGTAGCATGTTATCTAATTGTAGTCGATTTTGTTCTGCGATTGTTTTCATAAAATACATTACTATACCTAATCGCCCTTTGTCGTTACATGTTCTCACTCGTGGACCTAGGATATCTGCATTTCTTAATCTTAAGTAGTTTTGTCTAAAAGCTGTTTTTTTTATTGTTTCTATCTCTGTACATTTTTCTAACATACGTAGATATGGGTCACTTTCCAGTACATAGTCATAGTGTTTGTTATTTATTATGTCGTTATTTATCAAGTAGTCTTTAAAGTCGTCTTTAGTATATGATTTTTTCATTGTTTCTTCTTTAGTGACTTAATGGGTGATCAATTTCTTGGATAGTAGAGTGGATAATTCGTTTAATGTATGCATTGAGGTTTTTGTAGTAAGAATACGAGTTAACATGTTTGCATTTAATTTTAAACTGACATCTTTTGCATTGGACTCCGAAACGTCGTATGAATAATTCGTGACACCCAGAACATTTGAATTTTCGTTCTCTATACAACGATCTGCATATTGACTTATGGATTGCATCAAGTGTTTTATTTTTGGCTGGGATTGCAAGCATGGCATGGGTGTGTAGTTTTCCATTCCATTCTGGGTCAGGTTTTCCATCTGAGTAGCAGCATTTGACGTGTGTGCCCTGAAGAATTGAAATATACTTGATTGTGTTGGTCGAGAAGTTATACCATGGTGTATTATTTTCTGTTCCGGTGTATGTAACATGATAGAGGTAGTATTCTCTTGTTGGGGGAAGCTCTGAAAATACAAAACACTACTTGAATTAATATTATTTATTATTATATTATTATTACAATCTTTATCATTATTCATATTTTCTTCACACTTCCTCATATCTTCTAAATCGCTTTCTGTTGGTTCACTAAAGTAATCGTCGATGTCGAAAGAATCTTCCCATTCTAATTGTGTCATTAATGTTTTCTCATGACCTTGCATTATGTATGCAAACGGCAATCCGTATTCTTTTCTTAATCTTTTTTTTAGAGGAAGTGAGAAGAGGTCCCAAATAGCAATATAATATAATTCAGCGTAATCTTTTAAATAATTTTTAATTACCTCTTCTGTGATATCTATGTTTTCGCTCTCCCCCAGTCCCATCATTAATTTACTGAATTCATCGAAATCTTTTAAACTTTCGAGTGGTGGTAAATCAATTTCTTTAGCGTTTCGCTCTCTTTTCTCTTCTTCTGTAGTAATCGTCTCAGTTCTCTCATATTCGTCATTCTTGATTCTCTTTTGCCTAGCATCCATTGGGTAAGCAGAGTCATCTGACTCAATGTCGTTTTCGTATTGGTTGGATTCCACTTACCATTGATCCATTTGTCTAATCTCTTCGTCGCAATCTATCTCCTTGTTTATGTCCTGTGGGCATGTTGGTGTTTTGCTTGGGTACCACACTTCGTGCAGTTGGAAGTCTATCAGGCTGTTTCTGGAAACGTTCTTTAGTATTTTCATTCCTTTGTTCAACATTTTTTGTGTTCGTGAATGCATTTTCTGTGTCACTTTCCGCTGCTCCCAATACATCGACGATGTTTGCCAATAAGCTTTGTTGTTTACTTTCATCGTTGTTTGGAAAGTACTCATAGGGATCATTGGATGGATACTAGGTGGGGTCAGAGGTGATAAATAAGGAGGTAGAAGGGATGGGCTGCTTGTTACTAGAGGTAAGGTATTGGGTCTGTTCCTCGGGAAGAATTGTCTTGGTATTTCGTTCGGTATATCTTCGCTATTCTCTTTCTTTTCGGCTTTCATTAGCTGGATAGTCGCACATTCTTTCGTATTCATTTGTGTTGAATGATTTTTATATCGCCCGTTCTCTTTTTATATGTTTTCAGAGTTATTTGCTTCAATGAATTACTGGTAAAACAAGTGTTTAATAGGCGTGGTAAAACAGGTGTTTAATAGGCGTCTTTTTATTCGCTCCAATAGAGCATATAATATGAATCTTTTATAAACATACCGACAGCCCGAGCCTGCTAAGCAAAGCAGTAATGGTATGTTACAGTATATGGTAATTAAGGGATGAAAAAGGCATACTTGGAGATCGAATACTGGAAAACAACAAACCAAAGAAGTTGACACCTGATGTTAGTAAAACAATAAAAGAGTTTTATGAAAATGAAGAAAATTCTCCTTTACTTCCCGGCAAGAAAGACTATTAAGTTAAAACTGATGTAGGTAAATGGCACTAACAAAAAATTTTAGTTCTATGCAACTTAAAGGAACTTTATGCTGCGTTCAAATTAAAATACCCAGAAATAAGGGTTGGTTTCTCCCCATTTGCCAGTTTAAGGCCTAAATGGTGTGTTTTGGCAGGGTCTTTTGGTACACACAGTGTTTGCGTAAGTCAGCATCATGAAAACCAAAAACTCAAACTTTGTGTTCTTGATAGTTCCTTAGAGCTAAAAACCATGATGGCTATTCAAGTATGCATTGAAAGTTCAAAAGAATGCATGCTCCACAAGTGTGAGAACTGGGCGGAGTTAACGCTGTAAAGATGGAACTGGAAAGGTATGCTAGAAATAGCGACACTTACACTTTGAAACAATGGGTTAATGTTGACCGCAGTGAATTAACAACAATCACAAAAGATGCACATGGGTTCATTGAAAATTTAAGTCTCGATATTCATGAAAATGTCAGGCATAGACAAGCTACATACCTTCCGCAAAATGAAATTCTGACAATAGGTGACTTTGCCTAAAATTATACATGGATTGTTCAAAATTCAATACAAGTAGCATACTTCTCAGCCACTCAAGTGACATTACATCCATTTGCAGCCAACTACAACACAATCAATGGCTTAACTTCAAAATGTTACTGCATACTGTCAAACTCCATGAATCATAACCATGTTGCTGTTCACTCATTCCCTAAAAACCTTTCACCAATAGTCAAATCATTGCTTTCAGAATTGAAACACATTTATTATTTCAGTGTTGGATCAGCTGCATAATTCAAAAATCGGTGAGTTATCTATACCTATAATAATAGACTTATTAACAACCTTAGTAAAGTTGTACAGCATACATTTCTACGATTTTAGATACAACTTAGTGAATCTTGCAAACCACAAACACGATTTTGGTCTAAAAGCCTCCTGGAATTTTTTTGCCACAAGCCACGGCATAAATGTATGCGATGGTATTGGAGGTACTGTGAAACGAGTGTTGTCTAAGTTATCACTCCAGGGACACCTTCTTAATATTATACAAATTATAAACTGTTGTATAAGATTAAAGGAATAGAGTAAGTACTTTACACTCACTAACTGTATTTTATTTTGAATCAATAACATTGCTACAGTTCAACTTCAAACATATCATGAATATTTGTTCAAATACAAAAATAAAATAATAATAAAATTGAAATAAAAAAATAATGATAAAAAATATATGATTAAATAATAAATGAAAAAGTAAAATAATTAGTAAAAATGATAGAAATGAATAAATATGATTTTTAATTTTAGATTCATCTATGTTGATAAGTTAGCTGTTTCTCAATGCCAATCATTTCTACAGACTCGATACCAAAAGATGACTGATCCAATAAGAGGAACCCGATCTTTCCATGCCTTTCGAATAACAGATAATGGTCTTGCTGCATATACTCTCAGTGAGCATACAATGGAACGCTTGTTATTCCAGTTAAAGCAAGCTTATTAAATAAAAAAAAGTAAAGATAATTTCAATTACGACAAATAACAGCAATAACAATAAACAGGTAGCATACATTTTTGTAATTTATTCCATTTTTTGAAATTTCAGAAAAATCAAAGTATGTGAAAAAATGCAATCCACTTCTGTATCCAACATATTGATTGACATCTGGTGAGGCAATATTAAATATGATCCCGATAAAATATGAGAAATAGATTATAAGTAAACTATTTACAAATGTCAATAACCATCATAAGTTTGATTAGTTTAGTTGATGATCATGTTTTTAATAATGATGTGCAATGTATTAAATTATGAATTTAATCAGATATTCAGTCATATTTTTATTTAATAATCTTAGACATGCATAATTTTATATTGAAGAAAATTAGTTTACTGTCTAATCTTTATTTTCATATATAAAATTAATTTTCAGCATGATTCCTGTTATGGGAATCTGTGACATCAGCTCAAGAAATTCTGGGGAAGCCAAAGTTGTACCCTAAAAGCATAAATAATAGATAATTTTCTATTTTTTGATTTGAAATAATGTTTGCATGGCATCAATACTTCTGTATTGTTAAATAAAAATTTTTTATTGTA
This sequence comes from Hydra vulgaris, assembly GCF_038396675.1. Lineage (NCBI taxonomy): Eukaryota > Metazoa > Cnidaria > Hydrozoa > Anthoathecata > Hydridae > Hydra > Hydra vulgaris. The sequence continues at coordinate 4,203,105 of NC_088933.1, forward strand.
ATATCAGTTTATGTGAAAATGTTTTTAAAAACTAGTTATAGTGGAGATTAGCGTGCTAAATTATAAAATTATGTCATAATATATAACGGCCTGTCATTTTAACATGTTACTGAATAAATAAAAACTTTTATTTCCTAAATAATATACTGTATATGAATATTATTTGCTGTCATTATTAGTTTGGTACAAGGTATCAGAAAATATTACTGACTATTTTAATTAGGCCCAAAACTTGTCGATTTCCATCAATGGCAATTTTTAACCATGTAAATATTTTCTCTGTTAAACAATAAATGAAGATTTTTTAAACATTAATTCTACTTTTATGGTAGAGATTATAGTTCTAAAATTATACATAGTTTATTATACATCAGAAAAAAGTTATAATGGTATCAAAATATTACTTTTTTCAATTTAATGAAAATTGTTCAACTTTTGTGGGCTGATATTTTTTTTCTGAGATCAAATAAATAAGCTGCACCTTGTTTTTTATCTAGGCTAAGTTACATTTATTTAGTAAATAAAAAAACATGCATTTATTATATTATTGAAAAAAGTTATGAACCTATTAAAATGCGAAAATATAGTTTTTTTAAAATTAGGCTTCCATCGCAAATCTTTTAATGCCGATAATTTAGTAACGGATATTGCAAATACATTGAAATTTTCAAATTTTATTATTATAAACATAATTTCAAAAGAAGAGCAAAATCTGAGACATAATGCCAACAACCTTTTGATGATTTCTACTGTAATGACTTTTATATCATGTACACCTCTTAAGGCCATCAATTTAATTTTAAAGTGCTATGGAGGTAGAGCTTCAGATAATCAAATTGTACAGAATTTGGATCTAGCAAGTACCATGTGTCAGGTGATCAAATTTTAGCAGATAGAGGTTTTACATTGCAAGATGATATTGCTGCTGGAAGCTGCTCTTTGTTGAAAAACCCAGCTTTTTCGAAAGGTAGAGCTCAACTTTCTGCTTCAGATGTAGAAAAATCTCGTAATATATCATCGGCTAGAATACATATTGAAAGAGTTATTGGACTATTAAAAAACCGCTAAACAATTCTTCAAGCTACTTTGCCGCTGCGAACAATTAAAAACATTTCTGACGAAGCTTCGTCACTTACTCTTTCTAATTGTGACAAAATAGTAATCGTATGCGCTGCTCTGACAAACCTTGGGGAAAGTATTGTTTACGACAAAACTCACTTTTTATTACAGATATTTTTGAAACGGCTATTTTTATAGCCACAAATCATATTTAAAGTATTACTTGGCATAGATAATTTTTTAAAAGTTTAATGGATTATTATTAGTAACATAAAATACATAGTCTATAGTCTTTTCTTATATGCTATTTCTATATATATATATATATATATATATATATATATATATATATATATATATATATATATATATATATGCATATATTAAAGAAAATAAAAATTTTCAAGTTTTTCTGTGCATAACTAAAAAACAAGCGGTTCTTAACAGATGGAATAAAAATTATTTTGCTTTTTGTTAGAAAAAAAAGAGGTTAAGAAAACATTCATAAGAGATCAAACCGCGTACGTACTTGCCATCTTGAACACCACCGTTTCCTGTACACACCTGTACGCTTTTGGGTAACCCCTATCCCCATACATGCTCACTCATTTTATGAGTGGCACTAGGTAATTTCAGCACTTAAAGTAATTTTCTTAGGTTTTCTTAAAAAGATTACTAGGAACTGTTGAAAAAAGGTTTTAATTTTAAAAATGGGATGTTTTTGATTGAGAGCAATTCTCTACCGTGTCATAAACGTCCAAGTTTAAGGCAAAAAATGCAGGATGTCTGTCGGCTTAGAGAAAACTAAGGGAATTCAGATTTCCGTTGAAAGATCAGAAAAATCGGATAAAATTTCTAGAAAATCTTCTGTTACTAACTGAAGCTACCTTTGGATAAAATTTCTAAAAAATCTTTTGTTACTAACTGAAGCTACCATATATATATATATATATATATATATATATATATATATATATATATATATATTGTAAGATTAAAATAATCAGTTCGTTTTATGACCTCGCTACTGTTTGAAAGTGCATTAAGCCCTCCATACCCTCTTATTTATTCTATCTATTTCCCCGTTTATTATTATTTTTAAAAAATGATAAGAGAAAGGGAGAGAGAGAGAGAGGGGTTGTAGGTGTCAACCTCTTCAAAGAATCAAGCTCTTGTTTCTTAGATCTTAAGGAAAAATCCCAATTACCCTTTTAATAAGCACCTAAAAGTGTCGGACTTGTACCCTACAACCTAGCCTATTTCAAGGTTGTTATGAATTTCATAGCCAATGCCTAATCAATGCCTTTATCAAAGAATATCCTCTTTTTGACAAACAAGGGTTTTTATATCAAAGGCAAAACAACTTAACTGTCTATTAGTATTTTATTTATTATTTTATTACTGCATTAGTTTAAAGCGTATACTTTAATTTTTTTAATAATATGTGGCTATGAAGATAGCCGTTTTTTTAACTCACGAAGATGATGCATATTCTTTTAACTGACTAAGCCGATGTTTTTCGATTTCTCAACTTTACACCATTATTTTTGAAAAGGCTAAAAAATAAATTCCATAATGTAATATATAGTTTAAGAAACTAATAATTCTATTTAAAAATTAAAAATACATAAATTACTTTTTGTATGTGCAGGAATTTCTTTTTGTATTTGCAGTCACTACAATGCTATACAGTAGATTTAGGTGCTGATTTCTAGGATAAACATTTAGGATGAAACCAGATATCGCATAAATCACAACAAACCATTATCATCACTTTGAAAATTTTTAGATTTATAAATGTAAAAAAGTATATTTTTAATTATAGGATTATTTTATGTAGATGTGAGTAATTCTCTTTTGAATCTATTTCTTTTGTTACTAACTCTCAAAATAAAAGTATTCCAAAAAATATCACACTTATTTGATACATTCTTAATGAAAGAGGTGTCAGGCTCAATGCGCAATACAACAAATTCACTGGGTGTCCACACCATGAAGTCACAGTAACTGACTCCAGTTACTCTCATTTCAAGTTAAACCTGAAAAAAATATTGGTGCTCCTTTTTTAAAAAGTCGTTTCTGTCCATGTTTACACTAACACAAAGAACACCTTTAAGTATCTCCTCCTTTAATGACTTGTCTTTTAAACTAAAACGACATTTAATTTCTAAAACTCCATGTCCACAACAAGTACAATAAACAGCACCATCAGGAGATGCTGCATACCATGGTTTTTCAAAGTCAATACTAAGTCCAATTTTTTCAACTTTCAAATTTTGATGAATAAAAATATCTGACAGTGGTTTTGAATTACTTATTGCATTTGAGTCAGAATGAATCTGTTTATTTAAAGTCAATGCATTTATTTTATTTACTCTTCCCCAATTTATTGCAGGACTTTTAATCTGTATAATTTTCTCTGCACAAATATTTAAAATTAATGAAAAGGCGGCGTTTTAATTCTAGCATGAAAAACTTGATGCAAAGTGTAGCCAGTTATTCGACCAACCTTACTCCAAACTAGGTATCACATAAGGATTGATTTCCTGTTGCTTCCTCGACATAACCTATAACGTCAGAAGTCAAATTTTATTTTTTTCTCTCCAAAATAAGATATCAGTTGCTCATTATTAAATGATTTATAATTTTTATTATAAAATTGGTAATTTGTTGGTAATTTTGGTATGAAAACAGATTCCATTTGAATAAATTCCTTATCAAAATCTCTAAACAAATGAAGAGCAGCAGTGTTGGGCTGCACAGATTGTATTTCTGATAAAAAATCAATTTTTTCTTGAGGTGTTGGAGAAATAGGCATTTTTCTTATTCTCTTTTTAGAAAACTTTTCTTTTGCAGCATCAGTGTATAAGTTGATTTGAGAAACCGGGGAGCCAACAATATTTTTGTAAAAGTTTGGTTCCATTGACAAGGCAAGTCAGTTGGTGTGCTCGATGTCATTCCTATACAAACAACCGCATTAATTTTATGTAGCATTGCAGCAACATGTGAGCATGTTTCGCCGAGACTAAAAAAAGAGATAAAAACTATAAACTATAATACATCTTTTTACAACGTCAGTTCCGGTCGTTATATTGTACACTTTTTTCGACCAAAAGCAAAACAAACATGTATATTTAAGCGCGAAGTATATCGTTAATGGATGTAAAATATTGGAGCATTTCTTGCATTTTTTGAAAATGGTATATACAGGGTGTTCGGGATAAATTTGACATATTTATAATTGATTATATTTTATTGTAGATTAGAGGTATTAATACACACTACAGGTCATTTAAAAGTTTAAACCCTTCTTCATTCATATACAAGATGTCGGAAAGGATGGATGACTGGAACCCACCTGAATCATGGAAGAGAATAACTTGCATCATGATGATTCTTGCCGGCCATCAAAATAAGGATATAATGACTGCTGCCCAATGCTCCCTGAACACAGTAAAAACAATCAGGTATGAACTAGAGACTTGCAATGGTGACTACGAGGATGTTGTAAGAAGAAAGATCCCTAGCAGACGATCTGATTGCGTTCGTACAGCAGAATTCCTCGCAAGTCTGCACGAACAGGTGTTGAAGAACCCTGGCATTGGAATTCGGGCTTCGTCACGTGAAATGAATGTTGCATCCTCTACTATGAAGCTTGCACTCAATGAAGACCTTCGCTACTACTCATACAAGCGCCACAAAGGTCAGCTACTCACAGAAAAGGCCCGTGAAAAACGTTTGATAAACGCGAAGAAACTTTTAAACTAAGTGAAACATCCTGTAGAACCACAAACAATCTGGTTTTTTTCCGATGAGAAAAACTTTTGCCAGGATCAAAAACACAACACGCAGAATAACAGGTGGCTTGCATGCAGTACAAAGGACATTCCTCGTGTAATGCAGACTAAAAAATTTACCCAAACTGTGATGGTTTTCGGATGTGTATCCTCTGAAGGCGCAATATGTGATTGCGACTGGATGGATTTCTTTATATCAACTTGACTAATATAACTTCTGTAATAAATATACTATTTTATTGAAATTGTAATTTTTTCGGGATTTTTGGCTTAGTTAATGGAATGTTGCAAATAAGTCAAAAGTAGCAACAAACCCGATCAAAAGTTTTAAATATTGTAAAACATGATATCGTACAATATATTGATTTTGTTACACACGTTTATGAAATTGAAGTTATCCTTAATACCTCCAATAACGACTACTAAGTTTAAGTTTTATTTCTATTTTATTTCTAGATCAGATTTCTTACAGATCGGTTAAAACAAAATCCATCTGTAACTGTTTCTCTTTTCAGTTCCAGTTTTTCTCAGATAATCAAAATGGTTTTAGTCAAACAACCTCCACGTCTTCAAAGGTAGGGGACATGGAATTTTCTAATAAATTAAACACTAGATTGTTATATATCATTAAAAAGGTTTTTAATTCAGTATTTTAATGGTGAAGAAATTATCAAAATTTAAGTATTTTACAAAAAGTTTTCGGGAATGGATTTCTTGTAGGTACGTGTGTAAAAATTTCAAACAATTTATTTATATAAGTATTTTATATGCTTCGAAAGAGCTTTGAATTAGTATTTAAATAGTGAAAATTTCATGAAAAACGAATAATTACATAAAAGTTATGCCCATTTAAGTAACATTGTTTGTTATGAAGGGTTGCTTAAGAAAAATGCCACCAACGTATAAAAGTCGCGTTCGGCTAACGGTATTTTAGTAATAAAACTTCATTGTTAATTTGCGCATGATTTTGTTTAGTGAAATTTGCAAAATAATTTAATAGCGTTATTAAAAAAGTTTTGAATAAAAATAACAAAATGTTTTTAATGATTAAAACCTAGTAATTAAATTCATAACACAATTTGCACGTATAAATATTTATATAGAATATTTTAGTGATATTTACAATATATGTATATATATATATATACATATACATATATATATATATATATATATATATATATATATATTTATATATATATATATATATATATATGGTTAAGGATTTATTTCTTTATGTTATTAAATATGTACCAAGGCTACGTTTTCTATAGCGTATAGGTGAACTTTAAATATATATCAGGTGTTTATTATATATATATATATATATATATATATATATATATATAAAGGCGTGAAATTTTAGTGGGGCCGATAGTGGCATAGCTACGGTTTCTGGCGCGTAGAGCAATGCTAAAAATCGGTGCACCACCCCCTGAAGCAGACATTCGAACTAAAAAAAGTCATGGCAGAGACTTTTGGCGATAAGGACGCCCTTGGAGGAGATTCAAAGGGGAGGGGCGGCTTAGGGCTAAGTACACGGCTAGGGTCCTGTAAGATCCCCCAGCGAACTGGACCAGGGCGACTACCCCACTCTTCTTACGCCTCTGAGGGCCGAAGAACAAAAAAATGATCATAAAACACCATATAGTTCAACTAAAAATCTACTAAAAAAATAACCTAATAAACTAATGGGGAAGGGTCATGTCCAGTACGGCTCCCTTTCCGTAGGCCATGTATATCTATCTAACTATATAAAAATTCCAACAAACCGCTAAAAATAAAAATAATTTTTTTTAAAATACTTCTTTTTCAAAAAATTATAATTGATTTCTTTTGTGCTTAGTAATGTTTTTAACAGATTTGTAGCTTTGAAAAAAGCCTAGATTTGGAAGCAAACACAACTGACATCCATAGATAGAAATAGTTGACTCTTTACTACGCGAAGGAAACCACATCCTATGATATCTAAATTAAATTAAACCTCTAAATTAATATCACAATACCTATTTAATAAAGATGCCCTATGTCCCGGGTAATAAATAAATATGTTATTACTGCATTAATAAACATAAACAATCTCTAAATAAATATATATATCTAACCGGTTTAATATTAACGTGAAAAAGATCAACATCCATCGAAGCAATCGTGTGGTTCTTCATCATGTTGGGTAACCTTGCAATGATAGATAAAATTAAAAATAACAGATATATATAAAAAAATATAAATAAAAAATCAGGCTAACAATTAACTAATGTATAAGGTACCTTCTTTGCAAATCGTATAGTGGTACCTTTAAAAAAGCAATAAAAAGATATATAATTGAGATTTAATAAATATTTCAAAATGATACAAAATGCTATTAAAATATATTTCACCACATAAGATACAGCAGAATTAGAAATCACCCCACTTCCAATACCTTTTTTGGAAATCAAACTGCTTGTGGTACCTTTTTGCAAGTCACACTACTTGCGGTACCTTCTTTGTAAATCATATAAGTTGTGGCACCTTTAAAAAACCAATATAAAATTTGATAAAATGATCTAAAATGCTATTAAAAGATATCTCACTACATTATAAGATACATTTTTCAAAATCAAACCACTTGCATAAAATCAAATTATAATAAAAAATTATATCTTTATTGGAAAAAAAAAGGCACAACTAAAAAATTAAAGTGTTTTTACATTACTACTAGTTGTTGTCTCATTAAAGATTAAAAATCATATTATAACAACAAAAACATACCTTTATTGGACGATGAACAAACAACCAAAGATTACAAAATAAAAGTGTTTTCACATCACTACTAGTGGTCAATAAAGAATGCTTAATTTAGACCATAACCAGTACCAGGAAATGTACATATGAATAAATTTAATAAATAATAGAAAAAAGAAAACAAAGTAAAAAAACCAAACATTTTTATTTTCCATTGCAAAAATTATAACATTTAACATTTAACAGACAAAAGTTAAACTAGTTTAAATTTATTCTAAAAAAAAAGCTTAACTAAAAAAACCTACCATCTGTAAACAGTATCTGTTAATGCTAGTTTATAAGATATAACGTATACCTTATTATTACACGATTACGTTATGTTATCATCATATAACCACTTATTATGTCTGCAGAAAGTTGGTATTTGCTCATATCATACTCAACAGCATCATCATCTTCATCCTCATTTTGTTTCCAATAAGAAACTATATATAGATCACTGTTCTTCTTTTTAATGCTAATAATTCTGCCGTAATATACATCCTGGGTGTTATTGGCTTCATCAAACCACATGTGGCAAATACTTCTTTCAATAGCAGCTCCAATAAGAATAGCTTCAATATCTGAGGCCTCATTGTTTTCTAGGTCAGGAAACATTTCTTTTACTTGATCAGGCATGCAATTTTTTAATATTTTTTCTACCTTTCTGCTTTCTTTGTCCTCCCTTTTCTGAATTTTATTTGCCATTCGTTTTATCAGTTCTAACTCAAGTCTTTATAACATTGCATATTCGTAAACCGCTTTTTTCTGGCATTAGAGAAAACTTGTTTTGAATATCAGTTGGCTTTTTGCAGAGCAGAGTAGTTGTTTTATTTTTGCAAGCACGAAGTTTCGAAGAAAGAAAACAAAGAGTGGCATTTGGAGCTTTGTGCTTTGCAGCGCTAAACATACCTATAAGTTATTCTAAATCAATGTTGTGAAGCCTAGCTGACTTAGTCTAGTCTTTAAGATGATCATTAGAACTCATTTCGAACTGTCGCTTGTACTGCCTGTCAATGACGTTAATAACAGCATTAAGACAGCTAGCTAATGCTATACTCATTTCATCAATTACTGGGCAAAAGCTGATTATTGAATCAAAAACTACATCTACAATATTATTACCAAAGAAATCAATATTTCTTTTAAGTAGAGATAAGGGATTCTTGCTGCTCTTAACAAGAGTGCTGCGAATATCTTTTACTACCTGAATGCCAAATATGTAGTCAAGTCCTGTACCTGGTGCAATATAAAATTTTGTCATCCAAGGACCAGAAAGCAGCTTTCCAATTAAAGCTAAAACACACAACTCACGGATACCTAAGGTAAAAATGTTAATAATTAACAAATAACAAAATTTGCTCATAACATTCGTTATTCCCAGCTAACCTTGCAAGTGTCTATTAATATTTATTTTTAAGATGCATTCTATAACCAATAATATTATGTACCACTTTATCAACTAAACTGAACCTGTACAATAAAGATACCTGTTTCAGATGTAAAGTCTTACAACAAACTATTTCGCACCTCCACATAATGTTAAGCCAGAACACAGAAATATCTTCAATATGGCATAATGATGGATCAAAATACTACATGTGTGAAAAAGCAAATGTAATCTGTTCCCTCTGTAGCGTGGTAGCAATCCTCTGGGCAACTCGTGTTGGTCCAAAAAGGTTACAAAACCCTTTGGATCACCTATAAATAACATAAAGGAATTTATTTTGGCAATTGCTAGGAAAATGTTTAATAACAACATGACAAACAATTAAAATATTTATTTCATTTTAACTTGTAATTTTACTCACAAAACTAACAAAAACTCATAAATAACTCATAAAACTAATTTAAGTAAAAGGTTTTGAAATTATACAAGAACCTTTGGAATCCTTGTAGCGAAGTTTGTTCAGCTGTACAACAATGTTTGCTGCAATGCATTCCTTTCCAAAAAGTTTCCCATTCGAAGTCTGTAGTGATTTCAGTGAAGTCTTGCAAGAGCTGGTCATTGTATCTAGGGGTGAAGGTGACAGTTTAGTTCATTTAATATTTTCTGCCAAGCAAGGTTTAACTTTGTGATTGTTGCATGGTTTGTTGCAACTCTATCACTCATGGTATTAGTTATGTTCCCAATAATAGTGCTTCTTACATCAATGTATTTGAGTTGATAGAAGTCACTATATAACTTAGCAAGATTATTAACAGACTTTGTAATATGACTCTGGTAGTCATAAGCTGTACCACCAGGAAGTTGATCAATAGCTACAACCATACGTACAGAATCGGTTGTCAAGTGCACAGCATTGACATGAACACCCTCCTGGGTTGTTGCATCAAAACCAAGTGTAAGATCCTTTGTTGTAAATGCTATCTCAGCCGTCTGTAAGTCAGAAAGAACACCAAGCTCACGCATCATTTGTTCTACAGTTGTACGATTTGGAATTGGACTAAATCGATAGTTAGTATGTTCTCCAATTTTACGGAGCAGAGACGGCACACTATGTGTAGGAACTTGGCACACAAGCATGTCATATATAAGTGTTCTAATATCTGCCGATAAGCGTTTTTTATTTTTGGTATTTTTTGTAACTTGCTGAATTTCCTCCGACTCTTCCTGTAAAATCAGTATGTCATTTTGTAGCACAAGAATTTCAGAATTTTTGTCAGCAAGTTGTTGGCATAGCACTGCCTTTTGAGAAGAAAACTTGGTTTCTGTGAATGTTAATTGTTGTTTCAAATAAAAATTTTGATTTTGAAGTTTTTTTAATTGTAAATCTAAAAACTTTTCTTTTAATTTTTTTTTAAGTTTATAAATGATCTTTTCCTTACGAGTAATTACTTGATTTAGATATTTCAATCTGCATGGTGTAGCCTTTTCCTTATCTCTTAAATCTTTAAGATCCTCTTTATGCTTTCTCTTCTTAATTGCCATTTCGTTTGCCAAAATGGTTAATCTCTTTCTCATAACCTTTTTTCTGGGACTCAACTGGTCAGCTCTCAACCTGGATAGTGGTTTATGAGAAGAGGTATCAATGTGAATTGAGGTTGCAATTGATTGCAATGTTTGTTCCACAGCAGATGTTGTTATTTGGTTTGCAAAAATCATGTTGGAGATGTAAAAAAAAATTTTTAGAATGTCGTGAAAAGTGGTTTAAAAAGGTTTTCGATGTTTCAACTAGTTGCACAATCTGATTAGTACAAATTTTGACGTTAAAATACTTATCAATTACTTCTACAGTTACTTTATATGAATCATTGTTGGTTGCCAATATATGCAGTACGTGTCTATTTCTACAGCCATTAAATTTAATTAAACTTAGTGGTCAATAAAGATTAAAAATCGAAGTATAATAACAAAAAAATACCTTTATTATTCAATGAACGAACTACTAAAGATTACAAAATAAAAGTTTTTTTAGATTACTATTGGTAAAATAAAGATTAAAAATCATATTATAACAACAAAAACATACCCTTATTGGACGATGAAGGAACAACTAGAGATTACAAAATAAAAGTGTTTTCACATTAGTACTAGTGGTCAATAAAGATTAAAAATCATATTATAATAACAAAAACATACCTTTATTGGACAATGAACGAACAACTAAAGATAACAAAATAAAAGTGTTTTCACATTACTACTGGTGGTCAATAAAGATTATAAATCAGAGTATAATAATAAAAAATACTTTTATTGGATGATGAACGAACAACTAAAGAATAAAAAATAAAAGTGTTTTTACTACTAGTGATCAATAAAAATTAAAAATCATATTATAATAACAAAAACACACCGTTATTGGACGATGAAGGAACAACTAAAGATTACAAAATAAAAGTGTTTTCACATTAGTACTAGTGGTCAATAAAGATTAAAAATCATATTATAATAACAAAAACATACCTTTATTGGACGATGTTTTTACATTACTACTAATGGTAAAATAAAGATTATAAACCATATTATAATACCAAAAACACACCTCTATTAAGCGATGAACGAACAACTAAAGATTAAAAAATAAAAGTGTTTTTAAATTACTACTAATGTTAAAATATTAACGTTAAAGACTAAAAACCATATTATATAAACAAATTAATACACTGAGTAACGGTGGAAGCTCAAAAATTTATTTTATTTTATTTTGCTTACTAATATCTGATATTCGCTGCTTTCGCTGTGTTGCTAAAAAAATTTCTAAAAAAAAAAGCGTTAATTAAATTTCTTTATTTAAAACCAATTAAAAGATACAAACATACTTTTACTTAAGAAAATAACATTTTATTTACCCATAAACAGTTCTAAATTTTTTTCTAGATTTCCTAAAAGAAATACAAATTATACAAAAAAATAATCACCAAAATAAAATCATTGCATCGTTTTTTTTAGGAATAATAAAGATTACTGACTTATTTTTCGAAGTGCATCGTAATCTAAACAAAGAGATAAATAATACATTTTTTTACAAATCAAAATAGGCTTGAAAAATAATTATCTTATCTAGAATATGATATGCATTTATTATACACATATCATATTTTATAAACATATATGTGTTCTACACATACATATATGCTCTATTGAGTGTTGTGTTTTATATATTAAAGGCTGTAGTATATAATATATTTTGTCTTTTAATAAAAAGAAATAAGGAAAAAACTAGTTATCTGGTAATTAACTAATTTAGCCAACAACCTTTACGTTGTTCCCTTTCATCCACAATAAATGGATACATTTTAGTTTTCTCAAATCAAATATATATATATATATATACATATAAATTATAAATTATAAATATCTATAATATAATATTATATATATATAATCAATAACTTGTACCTACTCCTCTTCCATCTACAATAAATGGATATAATTGATAAATTTTATTTCTTTCTAAATCAAATTATATTTATTAGATACCTTAGATATCTGATAAATATTATCTATATTTAGTTAATAGATGTTATTTATTGAAAATCTAGATATAATATATGATTATATTGATAATGAATATAGTATATTCATTATCAATACAATCATCAATGATAAAAAACTTATCAATATTATAATAATATTGATAATTTTTTTATCATTTATAATAGATTTTTATTTCAGCATAATTATTATGATAATAAATTATATTAAGTTGGATTTGGCATTGAAACAAAATTTTGTGTATAATAATGACCTTTATTTTTAGTAATAAAAGGCTATTAAAAAAAAACTTTTTAATGAAATTTCTGGTAAAATATGTCATTATTATGAATAAAAAATGAAATATACTGAATATTCACCGGCGTACCACTCTCCCCCCCCCCCCCGCCAACCCTATGTAACGGAAGTGGAAGTACATACCTTTACTGGGAGGAATAGTAGGGTTTGTGCTCATTAAAATTTTTTAATGAAATTTGGCAGGGACTTAGAAAATAGATTTATACAGTTGACTATAAAATTTTAAAAATGCACCAACATGCCTTCAATATCAATGCACTTCCAGAACAAGAACGAAATTTTAAATAAAAATAAAATCACCAAAAAATTTATTACCTGTAAAAAAACAAAACCTTATTTATTATTATTATTAAAACATTATACTTTTTAAATAAAGTCTAAGCTGATATAAAATTCTAAAAAAAAAGACAAATAAATACATCCTTACTACACTGACTTCGAGCGCTCTGTGAAAAATGCGGTTGCAGTTTTTTACTTACAAATCGGTGCCGTAAAACGCTAGATACGCACGTACCTATTTCTTAATGAAACTGATCAAATTTGACGTTTTTTAACTTAACCGTCATAACTTCGTCAATTCTTATCGAAATACACTCAACTTGGTATTTAAGGATAAGTCTAACAAAGGGCAATATATATATATACAAAGGGTGTACGAAGGGCGCGAGAGGGGTGTCTACAAAACTCGTTCATATAAATAGACTCAATTTAGTATCCATAAGAAAGTAAGATTTCAACCCCTTTCTGCATATATGATACAGTTTATAAATTGTATATCTCTGGTTGAACGCACAGCGATTTTAAATGGGAATTAAGTTTATTTAAAGCATGCAATATTTGAGTGAGTGTGGCCACCGTACTTGAAATGTTTTTGGGAATTTTACTTTCAATTTTATTTCTCATATTATCAAAATGGCAACCGGCAGCAAATCAACTAATTATTGTAAGTACATCATTTTGTTGGGAAAGAATCCTTTCAATCATAAACCCACAAAATTTCCCAAAGTTTCTTATACATATTGGTAGTCCTCTTGTGTATTTATTTACCTATTTTCTTAAACTTTCATTCCTCAACAACTCTTTTTGTAAGTAAATCATAAATAATACATCATGTATCTAAAGAAAAAAATTTAATTTTATATTTTTGATTCATTGTTATATCTTTTGTTATAATACGTTTTTATTATTTCTAATCTTTAGCAATCAAGCCAACTTCTTTCTATGGCAGAAAGCCTTCTGGTATCCACAGGATACAGGCACTTGTCTCGATCAAGTTTGTTTATGACGACACAGATCTCTGCTTCTCAGGCGGAGATTCCAGTGATGAAGAAGATATAACTGATCGCGAACTATTTTTGCCACTATCTTCTTCGTCCAGTGACGAAGTTAAGCAGTGATGAGAACGCTGACAGCAATGACGATCAGTCACTTTCAATATTAGGAAGCGCAAAAAATACGGTGCAGCAGTGGTGCAAGCTACCAACAAATCAACTGCAAATGAAAAAAAGTCTTAAAAAATCTCAGCCATTGTGGAAAGTTAAAAATCTTCCCAAAAACAAGAAGACCACAAATTTAAAGGTAACTACCAACAAAAAATGGACTAGTTATTGGATGGTCTTGGTTCAAATCTGTCGTATTTTTATCAGATTTGACCTAAAGAGCTTTTTCAAGAAATTGCCTATCAGACAACATTGTACTCCATGCAAACCAATCCTGAAAACCTATTTGCTGTAAAAGAGGAAACTATAGTTAGTTTTGTTGCATGTGTTTTGTATATGTCCATTGTCAAACTCCCAAGCACAAGAGATTATTGGTCGTCTTCCATTGGAATTGCTCATGTAGCTAATATTATGCTCATCAACCGCTTTGAAAAATTAAAAAGCATTATTCATTTTACTGATAACAACTCTGCTGACAAAGGCGATAAGCTTTTCAAGATATGCCCTCTCTTAAACAAAATAAATGAACAGCTGAACAGTATTCCATTTGAAGAAAATTTGGTGGTTCATGAGCAGATTATTCCGTTCAAAGGGAGACATTTAATCAAACAATACAACCCTAAAAAACCGCACAAATGGGGGTTTAAAGTTTTTGGATCTTTTTCCACTTGATTGATATGTCCATAATCAATGCCTGGATTCTTTTGCAAAAGCGTAATCCGTCAACTCCACTTTTCAAATTGGCAGTAGCAGATTTGTTGTCTAATTACCAGGTGTCGCATAAACGAAAAGCAGGTCGCCCATCTCTTGCTGACATCACACAACGTGTTGGTCCAAAAATTGCCATTCCCCATGAAGCAATTCGGTCTGATCAATTTGGACATTGGCCTATTTTTGATGAAAAGCGGGCTCGTTGTAAATATGACAATTGCTCCGCCTTAACATATTCATTTTGTGAAAAGTGTGACACTACGCTGTGTCCTAATAAGGACCGCAACTGTTTTAAAGCTTTCCATCAATAGACTTTTTATTTATAATGATATCTTTATTAGGTGTATTTAACTACCAAGGTCCAAGCTCCAAGATAAACTCTCTGAATGTCATGTTGGATGTTAGGTCATAGAATGCTTCTAGAATCATTAGTTTAGTTAAAACTTATCAAATTATATTTTTTTTGTAGTTATAAGTAGTATTTAAATAAAACACAAATTTTCATGAAAAACAAACTCAATTATATACACAAATTAATACTCAAAAAGACTAATACAAGTCTCAACTTAATAAAGATACACATGTACACTATAAATACACCTATCAATAAGCCTATATAGATTCAGCTAAGTGATAATATATAATCTTATTAACAAGTATATTTATAGTTGTTAATAACTACATTCCCGAATTCTCTGCCATCCCTTCTGCCACCAGGCGGTTTGTATTTAAAATAAGGCAGGTTTTTCATTCCATTCTGGGCCCATATGCGGAAGGGCCCTTTTGATTTAGGCCTAGGTTGGCTTCGACGCCCAAATTAAAAGATCGCTCCTTGACCCTATTATCCCTATGTAAAGAAAAATAATATTTAATGAAATTCGAAGTTCAAACTTACGAAATAAATGTTTAAAAAATTAAAAAAAAAAAAAGAATTAAAACACAGTAAAAAACTAACCGAGGAGTTCTTAATTTTCACTCTGGGTGCCATATGGCGGTGAATGAAGCTGGTAAATTTAATTTTTAAAATTTATAAGATAAAAAAGTTTAATAAAAATTATATCCATTTAGTGAAAAAACCATTAAAAAAAAAACTTACTACATCATTAAGATATATCTACCAAGTTCCTCCCTTTTGCGTCTCTTACCTCCTTTAGTGGCTCTGTAATAGAAAGTGAGAAATACCTTTTACATTGTCTCTTCAAGACAACTTGCACAGCATCAAGACAAGCAGAAGTAATTATTTTAAGCTGCTCATCAATGAAGCTTATATTAGCGTTAGTGGTAGCAATGTAGCATATATTGATTTTAAAATGTTAGAGGCAAGAGTAATCTCAAAATAATCTGTCCTTCTTCAAAACTGAGCATCTGGATTTGATTTATAATTTTTTGAAAAGGAATTTCCTAAACAATGCAAGCACGCACAATTCTTTTATGGCAGTTTTATTACAAAATGTCCCTCTTAGAATTGCTTGCAAACTTGTACATTTTACTGTTCCAACAGTGAGGAAATGTTTAAACTCTCTATAATGCTTCATAAAAATGAAACAAGTATTAAAAAGAATATGAAGCCGATTTCCGCAATATCTTGGAAAAATACTTCGTAGCAAATTGTTTCATCTAAAAATTTAAAACTCTTTTTAGATCACCTTTGACGTCTATAAACCTCATTTTGTTCATGGCTAAAACAATTATAACTGCCATACAATCTTTTCCAAATAATTAGCAATTCTCACTCTCAAGAGATTGACATGCTGAGTGACATAAAACTGCAATTGTGTCAAAAGGGTGCAAATGGCAGTTCAGCTCGCTTAAATTCTTGCCCCAGGTTTCACAAACTTTGCTTATAGTGAGATGCTTGATTGCAATTCTGTCTGACATTGTATTAGATATATTCGTTATGATATTCATCTGAGCTACTTTGGTAAAAATCTAAATAAACAAATGCCATATAATCAATTGAAATATATAACTTTCGTAATCAAATGTTGTTCCTCCTTGCAAATGATCTCGATCAATAACAAGACATTTATCTTTAGATGTTAAGTTAATGCTAATAATGTGGATAAATTTTCTTGTGTTACAGCATCAAACCCAAGAGTAAGATTATTATCATGCGTAGCTCATTTGCTGCTTGCAAATCTGAAACACTGTCAAGTTCACGAGCTCTTTGTTCTAAAGTGCTTTAATGAAAAACATTGTTAAAAATAACATCCTTATGATGCCCTATTTTGCTCATAAGATATGGAATGATACCTGTTGGTATATTACACAACAATATATTATAAATTTTATTCTTATTTGAAATAAATATAATTTTTCATGTTCTGGCTCAATTACATTTCTTTCCTTCATAATCTGGAGCAAATCATTATTTAAACTAACAACTACCCTGTTACTTGTCAAAACAGCAGCATTATGCTTAGTTTTGAGTTGCCTTAACTTATGCTTTTTATTTAATTTTAAAGCTTTTTTTTCGTAGCTTTAAAGTGATGAATCTGCTCACTGTCATTTTATTTTTTTGTGTGTTTTTTCAGATTTGTTATTTCTGCGCCTAAAGCTTTGATTGTTTTTTATTGTTTTTAACATATTGTCTTAGAACACATAATTGGTTTGGCATGCTGATTAATTCAGCTTTTAATAGTGCTATCTTGCTCCGGCGTTCTTTGTAAGAGTTAGCAAACCGAAAAAACAAGTAAGATAATATTTTTTAGTTTTTGTTATTTGGGGCCTAATTTCTTTCTAAATATATATTTAGTTACGTCTCATTCGCTGTAACCTGCAGATGTTGATGTTCCTCTGGTTAAAGGAAACAAAACATTCATATGGTATATGAAACATCTGAAGAGCCTGATGACGATACAATATTAAGCAAACTTGATTATAACATAAAAAAAAGTTTACTGCAGTGTTCCAAAAAAACGCATTCTGTCCTCAGCCCTGTTAAAATTTCTAGCCCATTTTAATGATTTATTTATGAGACTTCTAACCTATTTTTTACATGTCTTTAAATGTTAAGTGACTTTTTGAGTTGCTGGTTGAGTGACTTATTGAGAATGCTGGTTGCATTTTTTTCAATTTTGTTTAATATTAAAACAATATTTATAAATTAAGCATATTTGTAAATAAAACATTTACTAAATCATTCAAAGGTTATGTTATTTTGTTAATGCGACATTTAAAATTTTATATAGAATTTTGCAACAATTAATGTTTATATGTTAAAGCAAAAGTAGAATTGATAAATTAAAAGTATAATAATTATCTAAATGTCAATACATATATCATACAGCTTGTGCTGGCAAACTATGAACATTTGAAAGGGAATAACCTAAAGACTCTAAAATAAGATCATATGAAACTATAACATTATTTGGGTAACATTTTTCATCATACCTTGAAAAGGATTTTAATTAAATTTGAAAAACCAAATAATAAATATTTTAGTTCTTGAACATGCAACATATACTTGACCATGAGAGAAACATGGTTTTTTGAGATGTACCCCAACTCTATCAAATGTTTGACCTTGACTTTTATTAATTGTCATTGAATAAACCAATCTGACAGTAAACTGAGGACGTTTCAGAACAATAGGTAAATTAAAATTTTATGGAGCTGACTGAATTTGAGGAACGAATACCCGTATACCTCCAGAAGTCACCTGTCAAAACCTCTTTATCAATATAATTATTTGAAAGAGCACAAACTTTCATACGAGAGCCATAGCATCACCCAGCTTTGAGATCTAAATTTCTAAGTAGCACAAATGCACAATCAATTTTTAATTTTAAACAATGAGGAGGCATACCTAAAGGAGTTACGCTGTTCCAAAACTCAACAGGTAAGTTATTTCTTTCAATAAGGTCATTAGTCTTAATTAATTTAACACTTAAGTTTTGTTCTCATCTGAAAGACATTCAAGCACATTTTCATTGATTTACTCAATGAATCCGCATTAGTGGATGTTACAATGACACGTTTAAAATAATTATTTTGTTCAGCATCTCCTAAAATCTTATCAACAATAGAGTCATTTTCTCTAACAATGCACTGATTAGGTATTTTAATTCATTCTATAAAATAATCCTTTTCTTTGACAGGTTAGCTCTATTTCTCTTAATATTAGGCTAAGTGTTTTCACTTCGCGTAGTGGCATTTATCGTTTTGACGACGAATAATTTTATCTCGTCCAAGTTTCTCTCATTTTGAGGACTAATAATTTCACTTGATTTTTTCTCTCATTGAGATGACGATTAGTTTTATCTTGTCTCTCGATATGACGACAATAATTTTCATCTCATCTAACTCTGTTTCTCTCAATTTATTTACGATCATTTTAAACTCGTCTAGGCTACTTCTCTCATTTTGAAGCTGATTAATCAAATCTCGCCCAGCAACATTTGACTCATTTTAAGGACGAATAATTTCATCTCGTCTAGCTGAGGGTTTCTCGCTGTTTCTCTCATTTTAACGCTGATTATTTTCATCTCGCTTCGCACCATTTCTTACATTTTAAGGAAAATTAAATATCTCGTCTAGCTTTATTTCTTAAAATTAAATGTCTCGTCTAGCTCTATTTCTCTCATTGTGACGACGAATAATTTCATCTCCTCAAGCTCTATTTGTCTCGTTTTGACTCTGAATAATTAAGTCTCGCCTAGCTGCATTTTTTTTCTTTTTGAAGACAATTAATTCATCTCGTCTAGCTCTGTTTCTCTCATTTTAACGACTATTAATTTCATCTCATCAAGCTCCATTTTTCTCATTTTGACGCTGATTTATTAAATCTTGCCCAGCAGCATTTCTCACATTTTTCTCGACAATCGATTTCATCTCGTCTAGCGCTATTTCTTTCATTTTAATGCTGATTATTTTCATCTCGTCTAACTATTTCTTTAAATTTGCGCCTATTAATTAAATCTTGGTTAGCAGCATTTCTCTTATTTTGAAAACAGCTGATCGTTTATATTTAGCAGCTGACCTTAAAAAAATGAGGAACGGCTGCCTAAAAATACCCTCATGCAAGCTCCTGGAAAAACTGATAACAGCGTGAATTTTCAATTTTCGTTGCTGTATAACAAGGTTTTTAGGAAACTGTAATGAACCAAGTTTAATACTGCCGTTATTAATTTTTTTTAATCAGCTGGTTGTTTATATTAGCAGCTGTCCTTAGAAAAACGAGGAACGGTTGCCTAAAATAACACTCATACTAGCTGCTGGAAAAACTAATAACAGCGTGATTTTTCACTTTTTGCTGCTGTAAAACACGGACTTTATTCAACTGTTATGAATGTATTTTAAGGCACCCGTTCCTTATTTTATTATATAGGTTTATGTTTATATTTAGCAGCTGACCTTAAAAAAATTAGGAACAGCTGCCTAATATTACACTCATACCAGCTGCTGAAAAAACTAATAACCTCGTGAGTTTTCAAAACGAAAATAATCCAGTTCTGCATGAAAATTTACAGCGTAAATAACTCAGTACTTCATGTTCAATACGATTTCTTTTAAGGCGTGTACACGAAATCAATGTGAAAGAATAAGCACGTCATTTTTTTTCAGCGGTTGTATTAAAATCTTTTTATTTGTTTTGTATTTTGTTTACAACATGTTTTGGTTTCAAAAAAGTATGTTAGTTTTTGAATTTAAATTAAAATTAGTTTTTTAAAACGACAGAAGAAGAAGACGTAAGAGAAAAAATTATGCCTAATTATTTACAAAACCCTATTAGTAGCTACAATTCGATAGCAAAATCGTTGAAAGTACATTCGTATACCGTTATTCGTGTTATTTAACATTTTTCTCAAACAAAATCGATCAATCGCAAATCTGGTGGAAAGAAAGGAAGGTTTTAAACTTATAAAACTAGTTAGAAAACTGGTTAACAGTATTAACGAAGACGATGAAACTTATATCAAGTACGATAATCAATAAATTCCTGGTGCCGTTAATTTTATTGCCAAATATAGAAGAAAATCAGATATGAAATTTAAATACACAAAACATGACAAGTTCGCTAAAAACAGCTCTGATTTGGCAAGCTATTTGCAGTTTTGACAAAAATCAGCCCAATATATTTCTCAGTCCACACTTTTTGGTCAAATATATGTTAAAAAATGTTTACAATAACGCCTTTTACCTCTTATTTAATCTAACAATAACAGACTTGTGTTCTGGCCTGATTTAGCTTCACTTTATTATTGTAAAGTAGCTATGGAATTGTATAAAATGAATGTCAAATTTGTTCCTAAAACAGAAAATCCTCCAAACTGCCGAGAATCGAGATTTATTGAAAAGTGTACTGGGCAATTATTAAAAGAAAAAAAGAAAAAAGTTTTGTTTTGTTTTTTTCTTTTTGAGGAGTACTTTTTTTTAGTTGTTTTTCTACTTTCACATTTACTTCGTGTACACGCTTTAGATCAACTCGCAATAAAACACAGCGATAAAAAAAAACATAGCAGAGCAAAAAAAATGTCCTG
The DNA here is from genome assembly GCF_038396675.1 of Hydra vulgaris. Classification (NCBI taxonomy): domain Eukaryota; kingdom Metazoa; phylum Cnidaria; class Hydrozoa; order Anthoathecata; family Hydridae; genus Hydra; species Hydra vulgaris. Next base: position 4,224,595 of record NC_088933.1, read on the forward strand.
AAGAGATCATTTTTTTTATCACTATTTAAACTAAAGTACGGATCTAAGTTGATGTAGTTTTCTTCCTTTGGAATGTTTAAAACGTGCATTTTTTTTGTTAACGTATTTTGGCGAGTTTTTGTTTTGAAAAAGTAAGTTCCCTTGCATTGGAATGTTTGAACGATGACGCTTTATTTAGCGCGTCCCAATATGCCACCAACCGTATACTATCGTTAAAAACATTTCTTTTTGTTGTGATCAAACAAAACGACTCGTTCACTTCTACGTTTCTCAGCGCGATCAACAATGCATCAAACTCGTTTATTTTTTGATCGGGCGAGTACACGCTTTTTGTATCGTAATGAAATATTTCAGTGATGACTAAGTGTTTATAAATACTTGAATGAGAGTCTATTCCGTCGCGTCGAATTCGTTTATCGCTTATATCGATACATACTTGATCGATATCATCCGCGTCTGAGAGTCAACAAACTAGCCCGCAAAAATAGGTTTGAATTTCTAATAGACCTTGTTCTTTTTAATAATCCACCGCCTCGATTATAATTTGTAAACTTTTTCTCAGACACTTTTGCTTGTTCACTATAAACTTGCAATTTTTATAGGTCTCGCTCTTTTGCGCCGTCCAGCCATAATGACCGTTGATCATCAATTTAAAGGATCCGTCTTTTACTTTGTCGCCAACGGTATTTGCTTCGGCTTTCTTCTTCGATTAACTGCTGATAAACTCTTTTGCTAAATTGTAACGAATAACGCCTACAACGGCTAGTATTTAACAATTACGACATGTTCATGTTCAGTCATCCATAGGAGTCGATCCAAAGATTCGACAGTTTCGTGCTCGTCCAATTTGTATACGAGTCTTTTGTCTTCGTCAACAGCTATTCGATAGGCATTTGTGCGAGTTGTCTAAGATTTCGCTTGGCGATAAAACGCTGTCGCGTTTAATACACGGCGAAATACCACCGGTGAGCCAATAATAACGCTTGTCTATTTTAATGATGCATCTTACAAGTGCACCTTTGACAAACGAACCATTACATTCGCCGCCGTAAACGTCAACCACTTCTTGCAACGTTTGATAGTGATATTCGATAAAACCACGCATAGCAAACGGCAAAAGCAGTTCTTGGGCGCCTGCATATTGACCGTTTTCATCCATTATCAAAATTCTATTCGACATATTGGGTTGTACATTTAAAACCTTTTCAAATAATGAAGTGCCCAAAGTTACACTTTGTGTACCGTTTGTAGACATGCCACCTTTCATGCATTCTTCGATCATGCAATGATGTTCTTTACAAGTAGATATTACCAATATACGAATTCATTTTACTTAAAAAGGAAAAAGAAGAAAGTTGAGAGATGGCATGAAAATAAAGTTCGTTATAAATTTTATTGTCAAAATGATAAAGAACAAATGCCAAAGCGATCGTGTCAATCACATTATAAATTTCCAGCAAAGTGGAATATTTTTCAAGTCTAACATTTTCCACATGGCAAGCACGTTTTCATAAGGTTCTTTTAACGCGATACGTTCGGCTTCTTCGTTTTTACATCGACTCAATTTGTTGTGTAAAAAATCTTCGATAGGCGGGCAACACGCATTAGCGTAGACGTCGACGTGCGGCTCTTCCAGCGTTTCATAATTAATTTTCGAATAGGGAAAGCAACTTTTTCCTTTAAAAAAACTCAATCCCCTCGGCATTACTAATTAGTTCTTCACCTCCTCTAGGGGTCACGATTTTAGTTTTTATCAAATAGTGTATAACCGACAAACGTTCTTTTGTTTTTGCGTCTAAATTGCGAGTAGCGTCCGCCAGCGACGTATTTGTATTACGATAACTGTCTTTGAACACACACAAATCACAAAACGATAACGATTTAATCCTGCTCATATTGCTTGTAATAAAAAAAGAATTTTCTAGTGTCAATCGTTTGACGATGTTATTGATATCGCTTAAATCAGGATCGTCATTATGCGACCACGGAAAGCTACAATATTCTTCAAAGTGCTTAATGATCATCACGTTGTGATCGAAAGGAGCATTATGCGAGAAAATGTCAACGCGAGGTTTTTCAACTCTGCCATATTGCACATTGCAATACGAATGCGCCAAACCCAACACAGAGCCAGTCCAGTGATCGAGATCTCTTACTGCATGATCGCTATAACGATAAAGAAGAGCCTGCAAGTATGTTTCAAGTGCTGCTTTGTTATTGTTCACAACTTCAGTTAGGGTTTGTTCCGACATGCTCAAACTTGCACCTGCCACTAGATAATGATCCCATACTTGTCCCAACTTGCTTACGCTACTCGCAAAAACGAAATACTTTAAAGCAACTGAATAACCTGCATATAGACGATTGATTTTGCGAACAAGCAACGAAATTTCATTATAAAAAAAAATACGAATTTAATAACAATTTCTCGAACGCAGGGTTCCCACAGTCCTGGAAAGTCCTGGAATTTTACTAGTGGTCTGGAAAGTCCTGGAATTTTTCATTTTTTCTCTTAAATCCTGAAAAAATCTTTGGATTTTTTAAATTAAAGGACTTAAATTTCAAAAATTTTAATCATATTTTTAAGTAACATGGGTTACATAGTTAAAATTTTAAATTAAATTTTCAAGAGGTTAAATTTTATAGTTCTGATTTATGAATAATATCATAGTCAAGTATATTTTCCCTCTCATCAATGTAAACATATTTTGATTAAGATAAATATTTCAAAATATACGGTATCGTACGCAATTGGTTGCTTCTAAAATGATTGACATGATAAGAATTATATGAACGATTGAGAATTTTTCATATTTTTAAATTAGTTAAATGTTTATAGCGCAGTTTAAATTGCAGTCAGTTTTTAAAATTATGTTTAGATTTTTTCAAAATGTTTTTTCTTTTAGTGTAATAGATTAAAAAATGCCTAAGAATGAGTGTGTATTTCAAGAAAAATGGTTCAATGATGATCAATCTAAACCCTGGGTTCGGAAGATAAATGAAACAATGGCTAAGTGTATCTATTTTAGTAAAATCAATGTTTCTAACATGGTTTAGTAAAAGCTTTAGTAAAATCAATGTTTCTAACATGGGAGAGGCTGCATTAACATCGCATATTAGAAGCAACTTGTTTCTCCGCGCAGCGGCCTTGTTTGTCAAGGTTCGTGTTTTGAAGTTATAGAGTTGAGAGAGGGTTATAACCACTATTAAGTAGCCTTTTCATTTGTAGTGGCTTTATCGGCCTTGAGGAGGTGAAAAACAAAAAAAAAAAGCAAAAAGCATGTAGCCCCCTTCTCCTCCTCCCTTTAGCCTCCCGCCTCTAATAGGAGGGCAATGAGTCAAATTTTTTTTTTTTTTCCAATGTTAAATTTTCAAATTTGATTCAATTATTTCTTGTTGTTCGGTTTTTATGACCATTGAAGTTTACAGTAATACAAACTTTATAAGGTCATAAGAGCCGATCAACAAAAGATTATTGAATCAAATTTGAAATTTGTCAATAAATATAAGTAAGGTTTAAGATTTAAAAAAATAACAAATTTGACTTATTGCCCTCTTATGTGGGGCTGGGGGAGAGAACATTTTGGTGGTTTTGTTGTTTCCAGTCTTCAATCACCGCAATTTTTTGCATAGCATCCTCATTCCTCATCTATATGAACATACTTAAATATGGAGTTTTCTTCATGTTTCAAAGATGCTTAGCTCAAACATCAAAAAAAGTTGTCTACAGCCTTAAAGTGTATCTATTGCTTTAGTAAAATCAATGTTTCTAACATGGGAGAGGCTGCATTAACATCGCATATGAGAAGCAAAAGGCATATACAAAGAAAACCTTTTAAGCAAACCATCAAATCATATTTATCACCTCTAACTTCCCTACCTTCTATTCTAGAACTTGTTTTGAAGCTATATCGCAATCAAGCATATCAAAAACAATTGATCAATTGTTTATAGGATCATTGACACTTCAAGCTAAGATACGCTGGGTTTTAAATACTGTTTACTCGAGGCATTCAATGAATACCTCATCAATTTCTGGAATATTGTTCAGAAAAATGTTCCCTGATAGCAATATTGCAAAGACATTTTAATGTGGTCGAACAAAGCCCGGGTATGTGGCTACATATGGACTTGCTCCATATCTTCGAAATGAGCTATTATTGACACAACTGCTCCATATTACACTATTTCGTTTGACGAATCACTTAATCAAATATTTCAAAAAGGACAAATGAATCATTTAGTCAGGTTTTGGAATGAAAAATCCGACATCGTTAATACTCGATATCTTAATTCAGAGTTTATGGGACGCTCCACTGCTAAGGATGTTTTAAATACATTTATCAGTGGTGTATCCGAAATTGACAAAGCAAAGATTTTACAAGTTTCTTCCGATGGTCCCAATGTCAACTTGTTGTTTTTCAAAAATTTCAGTGAACAAAGACAAGAGGAAAAACTAAATCCTCTTATTGATATAGGAACATGTGGTCTTCACACTATTCACGGAAGCTTGAAAGCTGGCGCAATAGCAAGTTGTTGGAAAATAAATGATGCTTTGAAATCGATGCGGCAGTTCTTACATGATTTGCCCTCACGGCGAGAAACTTATGAAATATTGCTGAAGCGCTGGAATATCCACTTCAATTTTGTGGACTCAGGTGGTGCGGAAAGGAAAACTGTGCACGAAAAGCTGAATCACTTCTTGATGGTTACAAAAAATTTGTAACATACATTAGTACTCTAAAAAAAAGCAAGCTACCTGATGTCAATAATAAAAGTTGGCAGAGACTAAAAGCTATGATACATGTTCCAATTTTACCAGCAAAATTAAAATTCTTTGAAATGGTATCTGAGAAATTTAATGCCTTTCTAAAAGGTTTTCAAACAGATAAACCCATGGTACCATTTATGAGTGCTATTCTTGGTGATATTATCAAAGACTTATTGAGCCAATTTATTCTCAAAGATGTCTTAAAGAAATGTGATGGACTTTATCAGCTGCTTCAACTTGATATAAACAATAGAAATGTTCGAAAACCTCCAGCAGACATTGATATTGGATTTGCTTCTCGTTTAAAACTTGACCAAGCCAATCTAGCCTCTACCGATTACGGAGTAGTTGCATTTAAAAGTGAAGCTGGGGAGTTTTTAACAGTTTTGTTGGCACATCTTTTTGACAAGTCCCCGTTAAAGTTTTCCATTGTACGCTCTGCTATATCAATAAATCCAATCCAAATGGCCAATGATAGCAAACGAAGTAACTGTGTCAAAAGTTTTTCTATTCTTTTACAAAAACTAGTAAATTGCAATCATCTGTCAACAAATTTTGCAGAGCTTGCGAAAGAATAATACAAAAAACTATTTGAAATTGTTGACATCAACAAATACGCATTTCAAAAATTTGACCTCAAAAATTATCGACTTGACCAATTTTATTCAGACTTCATTGGGAAAAATACAGCTTATGAAGAAGTTTGGAAGGTTTTTAAATTGATCTTTGTGCTCTCGCATGGTCAGTCATTAATAGAACGTGGTTTTAGTATAAACAAGCAACTTTTAGTTCAAAACTTGAAGGAGAAAACCCTTGTTGCTTTACGTATCATTAAAGACTACCTTTCATAGTCGGTAGAAACTCCTGAAAGCATCAAAATTACCAAAGAAATGCTGCAACATGCTAAAAAAGCAAGCAGCTCATACCATGAAGACTTGAGAAAGCAAAAATTAAAAAAAGAAAGTGATAATGTGGCATTGAAGCGAAAGATTGTTGATGATGAATTAAAAGCTGTTCGGGCAAAACGACAACTACTTCAAAGTCAAATTGAGTTGTTAAACGAATCGGACAAACTTGCCATTGACGCAGAAAAGAAAAGTGACTTTACGTTTTTAAAAGAAAGCAAAGCGGAAGGAAATTGATGAGTTAGATTTGATTGAAAAAAAGCTGAATAAGAACTAGACAGTATTTCTCATCTGGCATTATTCTTTAAAGAGCTTAATAAAAAGCATGTAGAAAGTATTTGGAACACAAATTTTATTTTAAAACATTGAACTATAACAATTATGATTCAAAGATTGAATTCGAATTTTCCTCCATCAGCAAAATAACAGGCCTGTAGGCGTCTCGGGAATGCTTCGACGGTGGCGAGCAAGTAGGCAGGGTCCTGAGAATCCCAAGCTTTCAGTAGTGATTTTTTTAAACTTTCAATATTTTTATGCGGCTTTTGGAATGCCTTTCCTTCTAGGACGCTCCAGACTGAGAAATCCATCGGGGTAAGATCGGGGCTCGATGGCGGCCATTGAGAAAAGTTGATAAAATCAGGAAAAGTTGCCGCACAAAGGAGAAACGCGCACCATTCTAAAAAAACCAATTGAACATAGTACAAAGTATATAAAGTAAAGTATATAAAGTTTATGACATAATATTAACCAAAAACAACAAATAAATAAGAAAATACATAAGTGCTTTTATGCTTATATTTTCACAAGATAAAACCGTCTCGTGTGCGGATACTTTGTGGTCACCCTGTGTATATATATATATATATATATATATATACATATATATATATATATATATATATATATATATATATATATATATATATATATATATAGACATATATATATATATATATATATATATATATATATATATATATATATATATATATATAGACATATATATATATATATATATATATATAGACATATATATATATATATATATATATATATATATATATATATATATACACATATATACATATATATATATACATATATACATATATATATATACATATATACATATATATATATACATATATACATATATATATACATATATATATATGTATATATATATATATATATATATATGTCTATATATATATATATATATATATATATATATATATATATATATATATATATATATATATATGTCTATATATATATATATATATATATGTATATATATATATATATATATATATATGTATATATATATATATATATATATATATATATATATATATATATATATATATGTATATATACACATATATAACTCCCGATATCTCGAACCTCCAAGGGACCTAGAAAATAGTTTGTGTTAGCGAATGTTCAAGTTATTGGGATATTCTATTACACAAATTTTGGCTGATAAATAAAAACAATTTGAGTTACCAAAAGTTTTGATCTCAAAGGTAAAATTAATACATTATAAATTAAAAAATGTTCTGTCACTCTGTCTTAGTTTTGAAGAAACATCTCTATCGAATATAATTGAGACTTGTAAGACTGAAGTGCATATAGTCATACAACACTTGCAGTGCCTCCTGAATATCACTAACTTTTGGAGGGTAAAAATTATCAAGTTAATCTATCTGTTTTTTATCCTCTTTAAAGGGGTTGTCGTCTTCATCCGAGTGGGCAGATTTCTCTTGATCTTCGGAAGTTCCTGCTTTTGCAAAACAATTAACGATGTTGGAGATTTTCACTTTTTGCCATGCAAGATCAAGCATTTTCATTGCATCTAAAATCAAAAAAACAGGAAGTTCTTTTCTTTTATCGATAGCTATGACCAGCCTTTGCAATGCCAAAGATTTGCAATAAACTTTCAAAGAGCGTATAGCTCCCTGATTGATTGGTTGAAGTTTAGATGTGGTATTCGGTGGTAAAAAAAATGAGCTCAATAGATTTTAGTTTATCAACGGTCAGGTGTGCTGGGCAGTTATCTATTATGAACGCTTCTTTCTTCTTTTCTTTTGTAAACTTTGTATCCATTTCTCGTATCCACTCTTCAAACAGTACGCTATCCATCCAGCTTTTATTTTGATTTCTGTATCTGCAAGGTAAGTGTTTAATTCCTTTTAAGCAGCAGGGTGATTTTGATTTTCCTATTAAAAACATAGGAATTTTATCACCTATTGCACTTTCTACGACCATTCCTGTAAGATGAATTTTACAGTGCTTTCCCCCTATACACGTCTCAGATTGAAGATTTAGTGACTTATAAGGTTGCATACATCGGTTAGGAAGGAGGCGTGAACTTCCGAATAAATGCACATTCGCTATGGTATGTGATAAGACTGTAAGGACTTCTTGGGGCACCTAAAAAATAAAAAAAAAGGTTTCATGCGAAAAGATAATCCATATTCTTCTGCATTATAAATTTCAACAAGTTTATACCTGCATAAAATTGTTGGGAGAGTTGTTTCTTTCCATGGCGTGGTCATTTCAGCTGTGCACATACCATCTTGAAAAAAACATTATACCTGTTTTCCCAATAATCAAACCAACTATTAGACGCTTGAAATCCATTTATATTAATTTTTTCAGCAAGATCTCTGGATATTGTTTTAAAAATTGTTGCTGATACTGCCACGTTTCTACTCCTTGCATTTAAAAGCCATTTAAAAACAAGGTTATCTAAATTTGAGAATGTTCCTTCTTTAATTCTCCTACATTTTGACTTAATCCCTAACATCTTCCTACATTCAAAAATTTTTTCATTATTTGTAGCATGAGACTTTGACATGAGAGTTTGACAATACTTCTCCAATTTCCTATAAATCAGTGTACTTTTTTAAAATTGTTTTGTGTTCATTTTTTTTTTATAGCGACAGTAGCCATAATAAAATATAAAGACAACAAATTTTATTATAATACTGCAATGTGCATTAGTATAACTTATACTATAAACTTAATTTAACTATTATTATCATATATAATATATATAATATATATGCTTTTATTTTAGGTGCCCTAAGAAGTCATTACGGTCTTATAATAGAGCACCGCGGAAATGTATTTTATAAGAAGTTCACGCCTCCTTCCTAACAGATGTTGCAAAATATGCCCAGAGATGGGTTTGAACCACAAATACCTAGTTTCTACCACTACCACTGTGCTACACTATTTTATACTCTAGGTTTTGTGTTTTATTAGAAACATTTGTTTATGAAAATATTAGTTTCAAGTGGTAATAAAGTTTTTTATCTTTTTAAATGGTTTCAAAGGAAATTTTCTGAATTTTTTATCCAAAAATCCTGGAAAAGTAGGAAAATGGTCCTGAAAAGTCCTGGAATTTCGATTTTTTTTTCTGTGGGAACCCTGGAACGACTCTTCGTCTAATTTAAATGTTCTTCGAACAGTATTGACTATCGCCAACAGAGTATCATTACTAAGCATTCAATATTCACACAAACTTCCATTTTGAACACGACTTAATACGCGACTTTCAAACATAAAAACATGCAAAAATGCGAAAAAGATAATGCAAATGTTTTTCGATATCGTCTTTATTCGTAATTTGCAAATAATTTGAACTGAAACGATTAAGAGTAAAATAATTCATTTTGCTAAGATTACCGAATAGAATGTAAACGATGGGAGCATGCCAAGCGTCTTCGCATTGGTGCACGTTATGATTGCTTGCCAAAATGGCTTTTTCATAAATGCAAATTGTCGACTGACAATTTGCATATCGTGCATTTTGGGTGCTCTTGATCAAATAATTGTTGTCTTTCTTGCGACGAAATATGGAGCAATTGATTTTCTTTAAACTTTTCTTGCATTAAGGCGACAACGACATAGCATATAGCAAAAATATCAAAAACACGAAGACTCTCCAAATCCGTCACGTCTTCCACTCTTTGCCAACGTTTTAAACAAACAGCTTGCAATAACGGATTCACATGCTGCTGAAGAGACCAAGGCGCAACTTTTTAAACAAAAATTCCATTCTTTCTTTTGTATTTAAAAAAAACATGGTCGATTCTCGCTAAACCTTACCATGCGTGTCGTAACCAAAAATTTCAGCACTCAACTTTTCATTCGTGCAAAAAAGAGTCACGCTGTGGCAATAGTAAATTAAATGTCCGTTGCGTGTTTCGGTTTCGCAATCAAACGTGATATACAAATGAAAACAGTTTCGAGATTAATGAAATGAAACTTTTTGAAGTTCATAAAAACGTTTTGTGGACGGATAAAAAAGTTTGTCTTCTTTATAAAAACCGGCACATTGACGATGCGCTCCATGACGTTCATAACAATTTTGACAAAAATCTGTGAAGGGCATTTCGAATCGGTTTTGAAAGCGTTTTGTTAACAAAGAAACACAATGCAAACCTCTTTTTCCGTCTATCAACATTAACTGCACGGTGTTTTGTCGTTTTCGGTTTTTGTTGCATTCCATTCGTTCGGCTTCGTTTACAAATACACGATGAGGATCATTTCGAAAAATTTTTTTACTTTTATAAAGTTTTGTAAAGCGTTTATTGGCTTCGCGCTGAAATCGATTTCTTTTTTCAAACTTTAAATGAACGCGGAGAGGTTTAGGTAGCCACTTGAAGATAACCAAATTAAATTTGTTTAAAACTGATCTTTCACTTATATCATCTAAGAGAACAGATATTTTTCATAACTTATGTTTTTACTTATGATCTTTCACCAAAGCAATTGATCTTTTAAATTTTGACAACCGTTTGAAGCGTATTCTAAACATTCCTGTCAATCGTCAGAGGAAAACCATTGATTTTTAATTTGTACCATCGATACTAAAAAACTTATGTAAAAACAATAACCTTTTTCCAACATATACGAATAGTCTAAGCAAGTATTTTTCAATTCAAAGACTTTAATATAAGAGGAACGAAAACGAAACGTTTCTGCGCGTTTTTTCTTTTCGAGAAAACGACTAACAAAGGCAAGCGAACGATGACTCAAAGGATTGTTAAATCGATCTTTAAAACGTTTAAGATACTCCTGCACTTTTTTTAAATTACGTTTAGACAACGGATTCTTGCACAAGTTCCTATTCTGACTATCAAATTCTTGTATACAAACTTTTCTTTTATTAAAAGGACTGTCGCGTACACCGATAATGGAATTTCTTAACAAAACAAAACGATCCGTGCTCATTCCGCCGATAATTTGAGCTTAAAATTAAGATAAATTATAGAGAACAAATCCGCTGTCCATATGAGAAGCGTGACGACTCCCTTCTACAATTAGCCTGTACCAATTCTTCAATTTTTTTTTTTAATTTCCATAGGGCGAACGTAATGCACTAGCGATCTGAATATCGATTTCACAAGGCGATATCCATCAGATTCTGATCGATAAAACAATTACCACTGTCAAAAACCAAACCTAAAAACTCCGACTTTCCATCGTCTGTCTCTTGGTTTATTCATTTCATTAATAATTACACTCCTTGTCTTGTTTCCGATAAACGCCCGCACATCGTCCCACGTCATCTAATCAGAAGCAATTTGATCAACTAGGCTTTCGTCAGAGTAACGATTCAATGTCTATAAAATTTTTGTAATAAACGTCATTCTTATATGTTTCTTCAGTGATATCTTTTTTATATTTCATATATTTTTGTGCGAAAACAAAAAAATATATTACATGTGTAACTTGTCATCTTACAAAAAAAATTTTTTTTTTTTTAATAACGGTTATATATTAACGTAAAACTTTTTTTTCTCACAATATAAACCAATTTATCACAATCTTAATAATCATCATTAAAAAAAAAAGTTAATCTTACAATATTTTTTTATTCTGTAAAAAAATAACTTTTTACAATGTTTTATTACCGTTTACTTGGCCGTTGATTGATCCAAATCCGCCACTTCCTCTCTCTCTCTGTGTATGATAACTGATTATCGGAAATGATCAAGAACATTTTCGGCGAAAAACTTTGCAAAAATACAAGTTGAGCAATTGCCAAATCTTTACTAATTATAAAATTAGCATCGTTGCTGTTTTTTAACAAGACAATAATTTCTCCTCGATATTCGCTATAGACAACCCCTCCCACTACTGTTATATTTTGTAAGGCTAACGATGATCTCGATGACAATTGTCCGTAATAACCTGCGGGAATTTGCATTCGGATGTCTGTAGGCACTTTACCGGTTTGGTTCTTTAATAAATACACATCTTCTAACGCAAAAATATCGTAACCAGCGCTACCCATTGTAGCTTGTTTTGGCATTTTGCCGTAGCACTCAAAGACATTAACATTTTTTTAGTTTTTTTCTAAAATATAAAAATAGTTTATTTAAAGGTTACAGTTTTAAAAGCCTGTTTTTTAAAATGTCTTAGAGTCTCATTTAAATGTTAAAAAAAAGAATAAAGATATTTTTAATAAAAAATAAATGCTGTAAACTAAACAACAAAACAAAAAAAGTGAATATGAAGATATTACTTTTTTTTTTTTAAAAAAGAATCAGTACAACTTTTTAAATCTAAAAAATGATTTTTAAATAAAATTGAATGCATTTCATTATCTTCTTTTAATTTTTTGTTTTTTTCCTTTAACTTTTCTATTACTTCTTCATGCTGCTCTTTTGCTTTAGAAAAACTTTCTATGTCCTTCTCTAAAAAGTAAATCTTTATATCTCTATTTGGGATCAAACACATGACTGCAGATGCCAATTTTCCTATATCGCTTTGATTGTAACTTAAAAGAATAAGTGATTCTTTGAGCTCCGATGTTGAAACGTTATTATTTTCGACTACTTTTTTAAAAACCGCCATTTCGTTTTCTGACAAATCAATATTGAGTTGCTCTTTTAAAAATATTCCCAATTTTTCACATTTTAAAATGGCGGAGTCATTATTTTTCGCCCATTTGTCAAAGCTATTTTGCATATTAGTCATCAAAACTTTTATAACGTCCTTCAATTCTTCAATTATTTTCTCTTGTTTTTGCAGATTTCTAATTAAAACACTCGAAAATTTTCTGATATCTCCTTCATGTAAGCATCTTCACTCGCAATGATTTTAAAAAAAGATTGCAACTCCGTCTCATTCAGGTTTACTGTTATACAGTTTGCTGACTTTTCAAATTTTTCATCTTCAAGCGTTTCCATGTTTTTTTTTTAAATAACCTAAAATATACAAACAATAAATTTTAAAAGAAATATTGGAATGACATTAAAAAATGGCATTATTTTAAGTAGATTTTTTGTTTTTATAAACAAAACTGCAAAAAAATTTTATTTTTTAAAAGACTTACTGGTTTTTTAAAAGTCTTTTTTTATAAAAATCTTTTTTTATAAAGAAAAAACGCACAAAACAAATTAATAAAAAAAAATATTTTTTTAATTAAATTGCGAATACAGGCGTGCTTAAAATTTCAGTGAACGATATATATTTTTTACAGCTTCGTAATTTGCAATGTTCGTTATGGTTTTTTTGTATCTTCTATTTGACAATCGTCGAGGTAACAATTAGCACGCACTAAATAACTATTAAATAATTCAACCATATCGTAATGAAATCGGTCTTCTTCCAAATCACAACGCGACAAATAAAAACTAGTCGTTATTAACTCATAATGGGCCATTTTTTTAAAATAAACTTGTTGCAGATAGATGTAACGAAATATCAACCATAGCTTCTCTTCTTATTTGTAATGCGCTATTATTTCAACATAAAATGCTTTTCTATAAGAAAACTCGGTTGAAGCTTTTTGTAATTTCGCAAAAATCGAATAGTTTAATGATTCCCAAGTGGGTGCAAATAAATTGGTTAAAGAAAAATATGGACTTGGCGCTCTCACTTTTTCCAAACTGCTATCTAACTAACGACATATTGTAAGATGTTTTGAACTTCATTTTTTATGTTTAACCTACAAAAAAATTAATAAAAAAATTAATTTATAGAAATAACTAAATTTATAAAGCAAAAAAATAATAATTTAAATTTTTTTATATATTTAATAAAAAAGACTTTTTCAAATATTTAAAAAAGTATATTTAAAAAAAAAACATTTCATACATAGAAAAGAACAAAGTTTTTTCTCTAAAGCCACGTGTCTGTAATTCCGTAATTATCATCGTATGTTTTTTTATCCAAAAGTTCAAGCGCACAAGAACAAGCGTCGTTAAAAGTCGATAATTTTTCGTCTAATTTCAAATTAAAGCCTAAAAATCCTTCAAATTTTTTTTCAAGTAATCTATAAATGTAGACCATTTTTTGCCGTCCCCACTTTTCATTTCGTCTTGAGTTTTTAAAAAATCCTTACTCTGCATAAACAAATCCTTTCTTATAATATCTGACCTACCGTTGGTTTCACAACAAAAAGAAAAAGTGTATTTTTAAACGCACTGCCATATGAATGCAAGATAGTCGCAAAAAAAAAACTTATAACCAACGGCGGATTACCGTGGCAACTTGCAAAAACATTAACACCATACGCGCAACCGTCCCTACTTTGGTAACTAGTACCAGGGTCCAATATTAAATCGATAAGACAATCTATTTTTTCATATCCCTTTAATCTCGATCTTTGAACTCGATCACGATCATTAGCTAATATACATGATATGTATCGGTAAAGCGACATCTCGAATAGTAGTTGCCATCATTTTGAATGATTCGTTGAAGACGAAATGTAATATTTACTTTTCTTTTCCTCAACTCATAAACAAATTGAACACGCTATACCTTTAACTTTGACTCCACCGTAACCGAGTTGATCATTTCGCTTTTTCTTATTTTCATATTTTTCAAAAAATAAATATAAAAAATAACTTCGTAAACTTCAACATCAAAATCAGAATATGTTATCTTTTTTAACGTTTGCAATGTTGACGAATAATCTGTGTACAAAAAACTACTATATCACAACTTCTCATGTTTTGTTTGTCAATAATATTCTGCAGCGATGTCATGAATGCATTGCAATTCGTCAATCTAAATAAACTATTCTAAGAAAGAACAAGGCTCGTATGAACAGTTTCCAAATCCAGTACACAACTCGCTCGAATGAGCCATTAAAAAGCTTCTTAATGCAAAATATTCTTATTTTCTGTGAAAAAACAGAAAAAATTTGAAATAACAAAAAATAAAACATTAAAAAAAAATATAAAGATAAACAATAGCAATATGAATACAATAACCAAGATAAACAAATAAAACATGCTGTTTTCATGGGTTTTTTTCAAAAAAATTTAAAAAAAATATTTTTATTGTTCAAAAGCAAACAAATAAAAATAGGTTTTTTTAAAAGGTTTTTTAATAAAATGATGTTGTTTTAAAAAAATATTTTTTGCATTTCTTTGCTTTCAATTATATGATAAAAAAAGAAAATAACAAATAATTTTTAAAAATCTTTTTTCCAAAAAAAATAAAATACTTTTTATTAATAGTCTTCCTCATCTGAAACTATTTTTTGTCTTCTTTTTTTTTTGTTTGCGGTTCCTCAATTTTATCGATCGAAACAGCTATCTGTTGCATCACTGCGTTTGCATGTTTGATCTTTTCATCAATGTGAACATTTTCAAATTCAGTAGAGTTAGCCGTTTCATATTCAAAGTGATACGAATGAAATTGACTAACTGCGCCAACCTCCATTTTCAAATACTCGTCTGTTGTTTTTAACTCTGTGCCTTTTAAAACAAGATATTCGTCGTATACTTCAATCTGATACTTGCACAACAATGGCAAAAATTGGGACGAATTTTTTGCATTTACTTTTTTCTTTGTATCCAACCTGAAAAACTTATCTCGCGCAACAAACACTGTTTCCCTCTTCTTGTTAACTCTAGTCACGTTAGGAAAATGCGTACGGATGAAAAACTGTCCGACAAGCGAATTATTCAATAATGTCACTTGAGAAGGATTTACCAGTATGCGTCGATTAAAGTCGCTTCCATCACAAAAAATACAACTTTTTTTTATTTGGTCGTATTGGGATATCGTTCGCACTGTCGTCAAAAAATACAATGACTTATTTTGAAATTTAACATCTGAGAATTGATAAATTCCTGGTGCAAAAGAATCGCTACCAATAAATTTTGCAGTTTTCTTTTACGTTCTTTTCTTCTTTTCTTTTGCGAGCTTGTGACTTTGTTAGCTTCAACTTGTTTTTTGAATTTTTGCTGTCAAAAGTACCTCTTTTTATATGTTTTTTTAAATCAATAACGCCAATTTTTGTCAACATCAATTTTTTATCTAACCGTGCTTTTTTTTAAAAATTATTATCTCTCAGTTGTTTTTTCAAAAAATTTAATTCATTTTGTAACATAACCCTGCGTCAGATGACTTTTTATTTCGAAACTATAGTCTTAACACTTGACTTTTATTTTCATAATTCTTATTAATCTCGCCGTTGGTTTCTTAAAATAATATTATTACACAGTCGCTTTTAAACTAAAAAACGTACCTTGTAACTTTCATTTGTAAAACTTAAGCCATGTCAGATGACACTCGATCCTTTTTTCTACTTTCATCTTTACGACATCCACTTTTTATAATGTAATAGTTTGCCAAATATTTTTTCTCACAACAGCGACTTTTGCTTATATAAACATTTTTGCAACGTCGCAAAAGTAAACGACAAAGCGAAAACTTTTGCGGCTTATATTTTTTAAACATTTTTTTATTTGCTATGTCTTAATTAGTCTTAAATATTTTTCGTCACTGCTTTATATAAAAACAACACAATTTTTTGAAGTTTTCAAAAAACAAAGATGGTAAAAATAAACAAAGATCAAGAAAAAGCTTATATCGCTTTGTTGAACAACGAAAATGTTTTCTCACAGGAAAGGCTGGCACTGGAAAATCGTTTACGATCAATGTCATCTACGAGCGGTTTTTAAAGTCAAAAAAAAACATGGGTAACGGCAAGTATGGCTATCGCCGCGCAAATGTATCCTGAAGCAAGCACAGTTCACTCGTTTGCTGGACTCGGCTATGAACTCGAGTCCGTTGCCGTTATTTTAAAAGATATGACTGACGTGGTAAAAGAACGTATCAAGACCGTTCAAATCTTAATTATAGACGAAATATCCATGTTACCTGTACATATATTAAAAACATTGAAAATAATATTAAAAAACATTAAAAATTCAAATCGGCTATTTGGTGGATGCGTGTTGCTCGTTGCTGGAGATTTTTACCAGCTGAGGCCAGTGGGCGAGGTAACACTGTTGTTTGAGGATCCTTTCTGGAAGGAGTGCCAATTTGTTAATGTCGAACTCGTAAAAAACTTTAGGCAAAACAAAGACCTTACTTTTCAAACACATTTGAACAACGTACGAGAGGGTGTCTCTTGCGAGTCTACGTTTGCTTTTATAAGAAAAAGATTGGAAGTCGCCGATAAGCATTTGGATCCTAGTTTTACCGGGTTCTTCATGTATAACAAAGATCGGATTGCGCACAACGAGGAATATTTTAAAAAAAAAAACATATTTTCCTGATTTTGTGTTTAAAAGCGAAACAAAAGCATTTAAAAATTTCAAAGTCGATGAAAAATGGGCATTTAAAACGCCGCAAAGTGTTACGTTAAAAAAAAGGAGTACCCGTTATATGTGTTCGAAATATACCCGAGCTAGGCATTGTTAATGGCACGCAAGGCGTTGTAAAGTCAGTGAACCAAGAGCGAGTCGTCCTGACGGTAAACGAACAACCAATTGTAATCACGCTTTAAACGAAAATGTTATATGACTCTAAAAGAAACGTTATGGCCGAATGCAAAGGAATGTCTCTTGTGGTAGCCTACGCACTCACTATTCACAAAGTGCAAGGTCTCACTCTTTCAAAAGTTGTTGTTCATTTAAATAGACCACAGTTTACGTGGCATTTGTTTTATGTGGCTCTGTCGAGGGCACAAAAGCACACGCAAAAGCATTTACATTAAACTCACCAATCATTTTTTCAATCTTTTTTAAACAATATTAAAATTCACCCGTCTGTTGAGTCTTTTTATTTAAATTAACTAAACGTTTGCCTGCAGATAATAAACTTTGTAACAAGCGTATTAAATTAGAAATGTAAATTGCACGTTTTTCAAATAATAATTATACTTTTTTAATAAAAAAACATGATATGATGAAAAAACATAACATGAATGATATCATAAATAAGTTTTTAAAAAACATTGATTTTATTAGTTATTTGTTTTTTATAAACACAGTAGAGTCCACGTCCTCTGCGATATTTTGAAGAGGAGCGTATTTTCTGTTTTCCTCTCGCGCTCTTATATATTCTTCAGAATGTCGAACGGAATCTTTACTTCGAACCTTTTTTTTTCTTTTTTCTTCTCGCGCTTCTGCATACTCTTCAGAATGTCGCATAGTAGCTTTACTTCTAGCCATTGTTAAGCATTATTCGATGAATATTTTTTTGTATTAATTTTTTTTTACTTTTAATATGTTATAACCCGTTTTTATTATATACCGTATATATTATTTTTTTATATACGCGCCTCGCCGCCCTTGACACCTGTCATAGCCAACCTTTCAACACCTACTAACACTTAATAATCACGCTTTTAACACCAACACCCTGCTAACGCACCTGATAATCACGCTTTAAACACCAACACCCTGCTAACGCCCCTTCTAACGCCACCTTTCAACACCCTTTAAACACGTTAACCTTTCAATCCCCCAACCTTTTTAAACACCAACTTTTTTAAACACCAACCTTTTTAAACACCAACCTTTTTAAACAATTTTTATAAGAAGAGAGAGAATTGTTTTATATCCTTATATTGTTCTAAAGTAAGTTTTCAATGAGACTATGCCATCATCATTGAGCTTTTTCTTTTTACATTATTTATAAAATTATATAAACTTAACGTTTATTTTTATGATGGTATTAATTTATATAGGCAAGTTACTGTTTTGAAAAAATGCAGAATGAAAAACGTTTAAAATGTTACCCTATGCACAATAAGAAAAAACTAATAATAATAATTCGAACTTTTCAAAACGGGTAATGAACAAATTTTTTTTTTTAATTATAGCAAAGAGGCAAGCTACTAGACCTCCAAGCCATGAAATATTACTTTTATGGCTGGGTTAGGCGGTTTCATAGCTGGGTAGCCGATATATTTCCATAATTTAAATACAAATAACAGGGGCAAGATTACTTAATCCTATTTTTTTTTTGTTATAAGTATTTGGCCTTCTACTACAATTTCAATATAAGTGATTATTTTGACAAAACAGACAATTGTTAAATTAAATGAAATCATTATTATTATCAAAGTGGGTAGTAAATTTTTTTTCTTTTTATTTTATCAATAAAATACTTTATCATTTTGTGCAGTTAAACAAATATTAGGCATTAAACATGAAATTAGTCCAGTTTAAGGAACAATTTGCAACAGTTATTGTAAAAATACAAAATAACTTTATATTAGCCGTGGTTTAAAACTGCTCCTATAAATCAACTTATAAAGTGATATGAGCTCTTTCTCAGAATCAAGAGGTTCAACGTTAAATGTCAACTCTGACCTAATTCCTTGTTACCACTTCCTAGTTAAATTGCTCTTCCACGCCTAATGTAAAGCTTTGCTAACCCGCCGTCTCAGTTGTTTCTGTCACTAGTTCTGACTCTATTTTATATTTTTATATTTTTTAACAATGAGACAAATTTCTCTAAATTATCTAAATCTATTTGTTGACTTTATTTATGACAAGTACAAAAACAAAAAAACAAAAAAAGCCCTGAGTTAAGTTAACTTTGTGCGATAAAATTCGTGAACTAATGAGAAATATCTTAAGAAGTTTACTAGTTTTGATTTATATGTTTACTAGTTTATGATTTAATTATTAACTAGTTTGTTACTTATTTTTTCAATATTTTACAACTGGTCTATTATAAACTTAGTTTACAAAATTAAAAGCGAAGAAAATTAAATCAACTTTTATTCATTTTAATTCTAAGTATCCAATCACAACTTTGAATAAATTTTAACAAAAAGTTGCGTAACTTTAAAGGCAAAGAACACGCTGCAAAGATTTCTAGAGTTGTTTAAAATGTTAAAAACTGAAGTCGAAAGTTAATCATAAAAAAATAGCAAAAACTGAATTGTTTATCAAAAAATTATTTAAGAATAACTGGTTAAACAAAAAATATAGAATTTTAAACCCCCAAAAATTACATAACCGTGCGTAAAATGTATTTTTTAATGAAAAAGATCTCTTTTTTTATTTATTTATCCTATTATCTTTCCTATCTCCTTTATCTTCTTCTAATTCCGATCTAAAAAGAAAACTTATCATATATATACATATATATATTACTGTTACCCGCAGTACCAGGAATTAGCTAAAAGCTAATGTTTATAATATAATTTAATATTGCAACTCTGAGTTTCATGTGCTATCACTACTATCAAGCAAATAGTAAAAATTTAATTTCGCTACTTTTGCTACTTGCCTGATGATTGCGATAACACATGAAACTCAGAGTTTGCAATATTAAATTATATTATAAACAATAGTATTTAACTAATTTCTGGTACTGCGGCTAACAGTAACATATAAACTATATAGTTCTAGTTTATCTATTGGGCACTCTTTTAAGTATACAATATTATACATAATAATATAAAGACTTTTTCTTTATTCATATATATATATACACTAACATATATACAGTATTGGACAAAACTTTGCAACCATCATGGAAAAAGTGTTCCTAATTTTACATGTCTTAACTATACTACCACAGCAAACAGTTCATAGTCTGGAGTCATAGCATGCCATGACATGAGCAATCAGCTGACAGGTTACAGCACACAGGCATAATTTTGTTGACAAGTGCCATTTTGCAGCGGACGAAACAAGTGCAACTTTTTTGGTTTGTTTCATTTTCTTAAGTCTGGTCCGTGTCAACGTCACGGAAGTTTTTTAATAATTAAAAGAAGTATCCAAAAGTTTCCAGAAACATGCAGAACCTTTCAGAATTTTCCAGAAGAAGCTTTTTCTAGAAATATCCAGAAAAATTGAAAAGCATCCAGAAGCATCGAAAAGAAGCATCTAGAATCTTCCAGAACAGGTTTACACAAGCTCATTTTACTATATAAGAGACATGTAAATCGACATGTAATTCAGTCAGTATATGGAAGTCAATCAGTCAGTATTATCAAGACAGCTTATCGAAGTGAGTTTTATCAAAGTGTTTTATCGAAGAACGTCAATACAAGAAGTGAAATACAACAAGTGTTTCATTACATCAATACAGTCCACATCCAACCAAGACGTTGTGTTCCACAGAGCATTGTTGTATCATCACAAGGTAAATGTGACACGGTAAGCCTTAAGAAGCGTGATTATTTATTTTTATTACTTTTATGATTTTAAGTGCAAAAATGGCTCCCGACAGTCTTGGATAGGAACTAAGAAAGGAATTTATTGGCCATTACGTAAGTGGAATGTCACAAAAAAGTATTTGTGATAAATATCGCGTGAAAAAATGAACCCTATCAAGACTATGTTCCAAATATCGTTCTACGGGGAAGTTGCCAGCAGATAACAAAGGTGGAAGACCGCGTTCCACCACTTCCAGAGAGGATTCTATGATCGTCAGATCTGTCAAGAAGGTTCCCTGGATATCATCAGTCGAGATACAAAAGCATTTAGAGCTGCCTGTATCGGACCGAGCAATCAGACGACGTGCTGTTGAAGCCGGATTGTTTTCAGCCCTGCAAAGAAACCGCTGAGATCACTAAAAAACAAGAAGAAAAGACTTCTGTTTGCTACATCTCATATTGACTAGAATGTGCAGAAATGGCGAACTGTCCTGTTCAGTGATGAATCGAAGTTCAACATCATTGGGAGCGATAGCATTTTCCTTGTACGTGGACCGGCCGGAAAACACCTCGATTTACGTTACTGCCATATGACCGTGAAGCATGGTATGGGGGTGTTTTTCTGCTAACGGTCTAGGTCCAATACATCGAAACGATGGAATAATGGACCGTTTCATGTATAAAAATATCCTGAAAGATTTTATGTTACCTCATGCTGAATGGAATATTCAATAAAATGGGTTTTTCAGCAAGACAACGATCCGAAAAACACTGCAAAAGTAGTCAAGCAGTGGTTTCAAGACAACCACCTATCGGTGATGGATTGGCCGCCTCAATCTCCGGATCTCAACCCTATCGAGAACCTGCGGGAGATCGTCAACCGCAGAACTAATTGTGAAGGTGTTCGCAATAAGAATCAACTGTGTGAACAAATCCAAAAGGCTTAAGCAGCGATTCCACAACGTTTCATTGATCACCTGATCGAATCTATGCCTCGAAGATGCAAGGCTGTGATCGACAACAAAGAATTTGCCACGAAATATTGATAGCGATATACAGCTTGTTCAACATTTTGTCGAGTTGCACTTGTTTTGTCCAGAACGAAATCAACTTTTTTTAATACTTTTGATTTATTAATTTTCGTGAACAAATAATGAACTTTGTGATGAATAAAACTTGAAGAACTTTGTCTCTAAACAGTTACATAGTTATTTCTCTAAATTGAAAAAATGCAGCACTTTTATATAAAGAAGCTAAATTAGCATTATAAGCTTGCACTCGTTTTGTATGATTCTGTATATATATATATATATATATATATATATATATATATATATATATATATATATATATATATATATATACATATATATATATACATATATATATCTTAAATATGGAAATCAGTCAATAACTAAAAACAACTTTATATACCCATTTAATGCAAAAATACAAAATTATTGCTTCTAGCATACAAGTTATCATGCCTACGCAAAGAATTACAGGGGCGTGACCTAATAGAAATACGCTGTGCAGTTAAAATACAATTTCAATAAGTAAGCTGGAGAAGAATAAACCACAATAATATTTAAAAAAATACAAAGTACGTCCGATCTTGTAATATCCGCCTCGTCCTGGTTGTATTTTGCATTATTTCCTATGAAATAAATAATACAATATATATATATATATATATATATATATATATATACATATATATATATATATATATATATATATATATATATATATATATATATATATATATATATATATATGGCGCGACAAATCGACGAACATGCGAACGTTTGTTAAAAAAAGACAAAAACAAACGTCACGTTTCCTTAGTTTTACTTAAGCAAACGTTGCTTTAATAACGTTACTTTTTAGTTTAATAGTTAAGTGCGCAATTGAAGAAAGTAATTATGTTTTAGCATGATTTTTACACGCGTGAACAAAAGAACGGAAAATTTTAGTTCAAAAATGAATGCATTTTCAATTACTTTAAAATGAACCATGTTAAAATTTTCGTTTTTTCAAAAACCTGCTTTTTTTTAACTTTCTTATTATCGATAAATTCAAGTAATGTTTGCTTCCCCTTTTTCAAAGTTATGTAAATTTTTGCAATTTTTGTAAAGTTTGCAGAATTATATATAATTGGCTGCACAGAACTACACTAGTACCAGCTGCTGGAAAAACCAAGACAGCGTCAAATTTCAAATTTCGCTGCTGTAAAGCAAGGTTTGTAAAAAACTGTTTAATGTAGTTTAAGGCACCCGTTTCTTATTTTTATTATTTAGATTTATGTTTATATTCAGCAGCTGACCTTAAAATAATGAGGAATGGCTGACTGAAATTTCACTTGTACCAGTTGATGGAAAAAGTAATAACAGCGTGAATTTTCAATTTTCGCTGCTGTTTTTTATGAAATAAACAAACAAGATTTTTATAAAACTGTTATGAGCTAAGTTTAATGCAGCCGTTCCTAATTTTATTTATTGAGCTGGTCATATATATTTAGCAGCTAGCCTTAAAAGAATGAGGAACGGCTGCTTAAATGTACACTCATACCAGCTCCTAGAAAAACAAATAACAGCGTGAATATTCAATTTTCGTTGCTCTGAAAGAAGGTTTTTAAGAAATTGTAATGAACTAAGTTTAATGCAGCCGTTCCTAATTTTTTTTATTTACCTGGTCGTTTATATTCAGCAGCTGACCTTGAAAAATTTAGAACGGCTACTCAGAAATACATTATTACCAGCTGCTGTAACAACTATTAACAGCGTTAGTTTTCAATTTTCGCTGCTGTCAAACAAGGTTTTTATAAAACTGTTATGAAGGTATTTTAAGGCACCCGTTCCTTATTTTTATTATTCAGATTTATGTTTTTATTTAGCAGCTGACCTTACAAAAATGCCGGCGCTTAATCAAAGTCCACCACTGATTGCTCGGAAGTATCTTGTGCTTATTTTTTTTGCTACTCTTTTAGCTAATTTATTGTGTTTTGACGAACATTATCTTTTTTTTCAACGCAGGGCCGATGTACTGCAATTAGCAATTTGTTTTTTAATTAGTTTCCTTAATAACAATACACAGAAGAAACGTATTGTTAAATCGCATAAATATGTTTTAATGCAACATGCTGCATCTATTCTCGCCCACCCGGGCGAGGTTGAATGCATTGGGCGATAATATATTTACTCTGTTAGCGAGATTAAGTTAATTTGGGAGGTTGAGCAGAAAATAACTTTATGCATATTCTACTATTTTAAACGATTGTAAATGTTATTACAATTAAAGAATAAAATGAGGAGAACAAAATAAAATTATAATCTAAAATGCACAATAACTAATTAACTCGGTAGAGTTACATTAACTCGTTTGAATTCGGCAAATTAAGTAGAAAGTTACCATTTTTTCCTTAAGTGATTATTCTTGATTTACGGTTCCTCTGAGGTTGGTTGTTATGATGCTAATAATGGTTGACTTGCTGCTTTAAATAAATATCTTTGTAATGATGTAGCATGTGTGTTAACAGGCATATAAGTAATCAAAGATGGTGGGTGAGATTAAGTGATGGGCGAAATAACATTGAATTACCCTAAAAGAGACATTTGAATAAATTGTTTGTTTTTTTTCGTTTTTTTATGGGTAATGCCATTTACTTATTTAAAAATAAAATAACATGAAATTTGAGACAATTTTTTAGAACCAGCCCTTTTCTGACGTTATTCATTTTTTCCAGATCAGGATTGAGTATTTTTATTATGCTACAACCGCTTGAAAGATCACTAACAGTATATATGTATATATATATATATATATATATATATATATATATATATATATATATATTACATTGATGTATTGGTTATGAGCAAATCTTTATTCACGTATTTTTGAGCAACTGCCTTTGCCGCGAGCATTTGCTTTTTCAGCTTTTCATTTTACTTACGACAATTGCTTGTTAGCAATTGCTTTTTTTTCTTAAACACCCAGCCTATTGTATCTAAGTTAACAACAAGTAAAATTGATAAAACAGGAGGGGGGAGGTTCTAATGAGCTAGAAGATAGGTTGAAAAATTTTTCAAAAATAAATAAACCTCCATTCCTGTGTATTAAGCACCTGAGAGTAATCAAATAATAATGTAAAAGTAAAATATGGTGCTCAAAAGTAGTAAGGCTTTAATTAAGCTAGAGTCTTTCCATTAACTATTTGTTGATATAAACTAAGGCATAGAAGTTGTAAACTTTATTTGGCTATAAGACTTGGCGATCTGGAAACCAGTCGTGGCATCTTAAAACTATACCGTAATGAGGTTGGTATTATATGATCTAAATTAGAAGTCACAGCTATTTTTCGGCGTAATTATAACAATATAAAACAGAAGATTACACTTAATGTTTATATTATAAGAAAATTTAAAATTTATGATTATTTATAAAAATGTAATTTCAATTAATGGTAAATTTAGCTGTTAAGCATAAAAGGTCTGTTGCAGGGCTAAACATTACGAAAATAAATCCTAAAAAATATTTAAATTGGCAATAAAAAACTAATTACTACCGTTTCTAACAGATTTAGCGAACTAAATATGAAGAAAGTAATTATATTGTTTGAGAATAATTAGGAAAATGATTCTCAAGTTTAGGATTTTCATTAATACGATATTAGTATATTTTAAAAATGAGTACTAAAATATTAGATATAGTTACGTTTTTTGATAGTAAGTGTAGTGATTATTTGAGGAGTAATTATTTGATTAATCTATCTTATAAATTAGGCATGAGTGTTTTTAAGGAAAAAAACGCGCCCTGAAACTTTTGAATCGGTAATGGAGGATATAGTTTTCTTAATTGTGTTTCTTAAATGACCGGTCTCTCCGCGATCTTTATGCTATCTATTTAACATGTTTAACTCAATGGCCCATTGAGTTAAACGGTCTTTTAATTAGTCAATCATTAAACCGTTTGCTTAAAAATGTTTTATACAGGTGTTGTTTGTCTTAATGGCGTAAGAAAGTATGTTTGACGTAATATTTTATTATAAACTTGTAAATCGTGTTTCTCTTGACAATTTTTTATCCTGGCTTTTACATTTCTATGATTTCTAATTTTATTATAAGATCATGAACAATACAAGATCTTCTTCTGAGTCATTTGCAAGTGGCTCTGAAAATCCTTCAGAAAATTTAGATGTTTATCGTTACTATACACATTGTTCTTGGCTGAAACGTTTGCATGCAAATGCCCGAGAACAAAGACCTGTACGTTTAATTAATTGCGCGATGGAATCTTAGCGAAATGTATTACCTGATATGGCGGTAAAAAGAAAAATCGCTAAACTCGAGTTGTTAAGAGCAGCTAATCTTTACATTTATTTACTTGACGAAACCTTACGAACTAGAAAATCATTAGAAGAGGTTACAAAAAAATTTGTTGAAATTCCTAAAATTAATTACATAACTGTTAAAAAATGATAATTTTATAATTGAAAATAACAATGCAATATGTAGCCATATAACTGTTGAGGTTCTTAGTTTTTCAGCTGGTATTAGTGTAGTTTTAAGCAACCGTTTTTATTAGTGTAGTTCTAAGCAGCCATTCCTAGTTCTTTTATGGTCAGTTGTAAAATAAAAACGACTAGCTGAATTAAAAAAATTAGGAACGGTTGTTTAAAACTTATTTCATACCAGTTTTTAAAAAACCTTGTTTAACAGCGCGAAAGTTTAAAATTCAAGTTATAATAAATTTTAACAACGTATGCTGCTACTAATAAATAACGTGTATTTATTTTTGATAACTTCATTTCGAGTTTCGTTAAAGAATTCGTTGTCATCATTCCTTTTAGTTTTCCTAACTTGACCTCAGTCGCTTCCTCAACGTTTATATTGTGTATAAATATATCTAAACATAACTGAATAATAAAAATCAGGAACGGCTGCCTTAAGCTAAACGCTACATTGATAACAGTTTCATAAAAACCTTGTTTTACAGCAACGAAAATTGAAGATTTACGCTGTTATTAGTTTTTCCAGCACCAGGTATGAGTGTAATATTAAGCAGCCTGTTATAAACTGAGTTTAATGCAGCCGTTCCTAATTTTATTTATTCAGCTGGTCGTTTATATTCAGCAGCTGACCCTATAAAAATTAGGAACGGCTGCTCAGAACTACACTAATACCAGCTACTGGAAAAACTAATAACAGCGTGAATTTTCAATTAACACTGCTGTAAAACAAGGATTTTATAATATAGTTTAAGGCATCCGTTTGTTATTTTTATAATTCAGATTTATGTTTATGATCAGCAGCTAACCTTAAAAAAATTTAGAACGGCTGCCTAAAATAACACTTATACCATCTGCTGGAAAAACTAATAACAGCGTGAATTTTGATTATCGCTGCTGGAAAACACGGATTTTATAAAACTGTTATAAATGTAGTTTGAGGCAGTGGATTCTTATTTTCATTTTCAGAATTATGTTTATATTCACCTTAAAATAATGAGGAATGGCTGCCCAAAATTGCACTCATACCAGTTGCTGAAAAAACTAATAACAGCGTTAATATTCAATTTTCGCTGCTATAAAACAAGGTTTAGAGGAAACTGTTAGGAACTAAATTTTAAATAACCGTTCAAAACTTTTTTTATTCAGCTCGTCGTTTATATTTAATAGCTGGGCGTGAAAAACTAAGAATGACTGCTAAGAACTACATTTATACCAGCTTCTGGAAAAACTAATAACAGCGTTAATTTTAAGTTTTCGCTGCTGTAAAACAAGGTTTTTTGAAAACTGTTATGAAGTAAGTTTTAAACAACCGTTCCTAATTTTTATTTATTTAACTGGTGGTTTATATTTAACAACTGACAATAAAAAACTAGGAATGACTTTTTAAAACTATACCTGCTGCTCGAAAAACTAACATCAACATAAATTTTT
Organism: Hydra vulgaris; assembly: GCF_038396675.1. Lineage (NCBI taxonomy): Eukaryota > Metazoa > Cnidaria > Hydrozoa > Anthoathecata > Hydridae > Hydra > Hydra vulgaris. The sequence continues at coordinate 4,252,605 of NC_088933.1, forward strand.
CATTTTTGCTGCTGAACAAAAGGTTTTTTTTGTACTGTTAAAGTACTTTTTAAACTGTTATGAGCGATTTTAAGGTAGCCGTTCCCAATTTTTTTTTATCAGCTGCTCATTTATATTCAGCGGCTGATCTTTAAAAAATTTTGAACGGCTGCTGGAATTTACGCTCATAACAGCTGCTGGAAAAGCTAAGAACATCGTGAATTTTCAATTTTTGCTGCTGTAAAACGAGGTTTTTATAAAACTTAATGAATTTAGTTTAAAGCCGCCGTTCCTTATTTGATTTATTCAGATTTATGTTTAGCAGCTGACCTTAAAAGAATGAGGAACGGCTGCTTAAAATTACGCTCATATCAACTGCTGGAAAAACTGATAACAGCGTGAGTTTTCAAATTGCGCTGCTGTAAAACAAGCTTTTTAGGAAACTGTTATGAGCAAAGTTTTAGAATACCGTTCCGAATTTTTTTTTCAGCTGGTCGTTTCTATTTAATAGCTGACCATAATAAATAGGAATGGCTGCTTAGAACTACACTAATAAAACCGGCTGCCTAAAACTACACTAATACCAGCTGCTGGAAAAAACTAAGAACAACATGAATTTTTAATTTTCGCTGCTGTTAAACCAGATTTTTTCATGAAATTATTATAAGCTAAGTTTAATGTAAACGTACCTAATTTTTTTAATCAGCTGGTCGTTTATATTTAGCAGCTAACCTTAAAAAAATCTTGAACGGCTGCTTAGAACCACACTCATACCAGCAGCTCGAAAAACTAAGAACAAGGTAAATTTTTAGTTTTCGCTTCTGTAAAACAAGGTTTTTATGAAATTGTTATGAGCTAAGTTTATTGCAGCCGTTCCTAATTTTTTTTTTAGCTGGTCGTTTATATTCAGCAGCTGACCCTAAAAAATCAACGTACGGCTGCTAAAATTTACACTTATACCAGCTGCTGGAAAATCTAATAACCTCGTAAATTTTCAATTTTCGCTGCTGCAAAACAAGGTTTATAGGAAACTGTTATGATCTAAGTTTTAAACATCCATTCCTAATTTTTTTATGCAGCTGGTCGTTTATCTTTAACAGCTGACCGTGTCAAACATGGAATGGCTGTTTAGAACTGCACTCATACTAGCTGCTCGAAAAACTAAGAACAGCGTGAATTTTTAATTTTCGCTGCTGTAAAACAAGGTTTTTTTAAAACTGTTATGAATGTAGTTTCAGGCAGCCGTTCCTTATTTTTATTATTCAGATGTATGTTTATATTTAGCAGCTGACCTTAAAAAATGAGGATCGTTTGTCAAAAATGACACTCATACAGCTGCTGGAAAAACTAATAACAGCGTGAGTTTTCAATTTACGCTGCTGTAAGCATGGTTTTTTGAAAACTGTTATGAAAAAAAGTTTTAAACAACAATTTCTAATTATTTTTTTAATTCAGCTGGTTGTTTATATTTCACAACTGACCATAAAAGACTAGGAATGACTGCTTAGAACTACACTCGTACCAGCTGCTTGAAAAACTAAGAGCAGCGTAAATTTTTAATTTTCGCTGCTGTACAAAAGGTTTTTTTAAAGCTATTATTAGCTAAGTTTAATGCAGCCGTTATGAATGTAGTTTAAGGCAGCCGTTTCTTTTTTTTTTATCCAGATATATGTTTATATTCAGCAGATGACCTTAAAATAATGAGGAACGGCTGCCTAAAATTACACTTATACCAGCTGCTGGAAAAACTAATAGCGTGAGTTTTCAATTTTCGCTTTTGTAAAACATAGTTTTTTCGAAAACTGTTATGATCTAAGTATAATGCATTAACTATTATGAACTAAGTATAATGCATTATTACAAAATGAGTATGTATATCGTCAAAAATCTCAAACTTCAATATGGACCGTCAAATGGACTCACATTGCATCAGTGTTGCCTATTCTTGAAATATAAATAGTGACCCTCGTATATATCTATATATATATATATATATATATATATATATATATATATATATATATATATATATATATATATATATATATATATATATATATATATATATTTATATTTATATATATATATATAAATATAAATATATATATATATATATACATATATATATATATATATTTATATATATATATATATATATATATATATATTTAATCAACTTTAAAAAGTGTTCTACACAATAGAGTGCTCAATGATTTGAAAGCCAATATTTTTAAAAATTTTTATAATATCTTTTCTAATTTTGTCGAGCTTTGGACCATATTTTCTACGCATTACTATTAAACCATCGTCAAATCTTTTATATTGATTATTTTACTTAACAAATCTAAAATATATAGTCCAACAAATTCACAAATTTCTGTTCCGTCATAACTGCCCATTGTTACATCAAAGCAGTCATGTATGTTTTTCTTTTTCCAAGTTTCCTTATTAAAATAAAGTAAGGTTTTTCTACAATGTTTTATTATACGGATTGTGTCATCAGGAATAACTGTGTGGCTTTTTGCAAATTCAATAGTCTTATCTAAAATATCTGCTGTTATTAAGGGGTAAAAATCATTAATGTAAAATTGAATAAATGTACAGTCATTTTTATTTTCGATTATGGAGAACCAATTTATAACATCAGTGGTATTTTTCCACTGTTGCAAATTTAATTTATTTCTAAGAATATTATTCATTTTGTCCAATTTAATTTTGCTTACATGTCCAATCTCACTTTTTGAGGGAACCAATAACCTAAAAGGAAGTTTGTTTTGAAAATTTGGTTTATGGTCTTTTAGTGTTACGAAGGCTTGGGCAGGGGCAGTTGATTCGATTCTATTATCAAGGTTTATTTTTTTAACAATACTTTGCGCTTCTAAATTAATTGCCTTTCCTAAATTTTTAGGGGCTTTTTCATAAGAACTAGTAATATTGTCGTGTAAAATTTTTTCATAGTTTTCTGTTGTGAGTTGGTAAATATTATTTGTCTTATCAGCAAAAACCAAAATATTAGAGTTTAATTTAATTTTTTCTAACATCTAACTTTAATTCTGTTTGAAAATCGTTTTTTATAGGGCGAAACTTTATTGTTTTAATTAAATGTAATAGGTCATTTTCAAAATTTTCAAAATCAGGTATAAAAGGTGGGGTATTTTTTGTTTTAAATCCATAATTATCATTATTATTAAATGTATCATCTGTTTTTGTAATTAGTTTTAAAAAAAATGGGCTTTCCAACGAATTCTTTTAATAATATGCTCAACTTTTTCAATCAAAGAAATAGTATAACTTTTTTCATCTAGTATAGGTATATTTTTCAACGAGTAAGTAATACATATGTATATATATATATATATATATATATATATATATATATATATATATATATATATATATATATATATACATATATACAAATATACATATATATATATATATATATATATATATATATATATATATATATATATATATATATTTATATACATATATACAAATATACATATATACAAATATACATATATATATATATATATATATATATATATATATATATATATATATATATATATAATATATATATATACATATATATTTATAGTCAAATACCTTTTGAAAAGTAACATTGCACTATAAACACAAAAAAATGGAGAAGCATGATATTTTTATTTTTTCTGACAACTTCTAACATTAGTTTATTTATTTTTGTTAAAGGAAATATATAAGTACAGAGAAATATGAAATTTACTGAAATATATACACTCTATACACAATATATACAATATATAATCTTACAAATATATATATATATATACATATATATATATATATATATATATATATATATATATATATATATAATTGATTATTTGACGATATTAAATAAAAACAACTACATGATTTTTACTACTAAAAGTTTCATGCGTGTAGCAATCATCAGGTAAAAAAATATATATGTATATATATATATATATATATATATATATATATATATATATATATATATATATATATATATATATATATATATGCATATATATATATATTTATATATATATATTTATATATATATATATACATATATATATATATATATATATATATATATATATATATATATATATATATATATATATATATATATATATATGTATACATATATATATATATATATATATATATATATATATATATATATTACATAGATAAATATACGCAATATGTAAACTTACATATTAAAAAATAATAGACTTAATTATTTTTTAATGCTAAATAAATAACCATAATTCTAACTAAAAATAAAAAAGAATATACAACTTATTTAAATCAGTATTAAATTGACTGTTCATTCACTTCAGTTCATTCCAATGGCCAAAATGTAAAAGATTCAAAACAAAAAATGTTATTCAAAGGACTACTTTAACTTCATTAAACTTGATTTTAAATGTCGGAAATTAATTTATCTTTTTAATAAAAATTTTGTATTAGAAAAATTTGAGAAAAGTAAATATACCTTTACTCGATAAATCAAAATGCTGAACAATGTATATACCTATATACAAGTATATATATATATATATATATATATATATATATATATATATATATATATATATATATATATATATATATATATATATATATATATATATATATATATATATATGTATATATATATTTATTGATATAGACACATATAAGAATATATAAGTTTTCAACTATCCCTGTGGACCTTCAACCTTTGTATGAGGGGCAATGGCCACCTTATCTAAATGATGGGTGGTAAGACCCCCATACTTTATTTACCTTTGAAATGACCGGTGGGTCAAAGTCGAGACTTCTGTTTTGAAAAGTTATATATTCTTCATACGTAAGTTCTAAAAATAAAATTCATTTAATATATTTTTTTCAACCTAATTTTGAATTTAAATTTTGTGTTTTTTATCACTTATAATCAGGTTTTTATTTCATTGAACCAAATATTATAGCAATTGAGAACTTATAATTACCGTTTGGTGTTTTTATCTAAACAAAAAAAGCGTAAGCCTAAATAGCCTTTTTGTTTGCTAATAGATAAATAAAAAAAATGCAAAAAACATTTTCAATGAAATTTTACCTAGCCATTTAACAACTCATCTAGATGGAAAAACTTAGTAAATATATGAACATTTGACGTTTTTATATAAATACATGTATATAAGTACGTAGCATATGTACATCTACTTAAGTAGAAAAAATTCAAAAAAACAACAAAAAATAAATAATGACGACTTTATCAAAATAATATTAGTTTAATTTAATTACAAACTAAATTAAAAACAGTATGCCTAACTTACGAACTCGCCTTTAAAGGAGAACTAAAAAACATAATAGAAATAAACTTAACTAACAATTAAAGATATCTGAATAATAATTAGCTAATTTTTAATATAACCGTCTAGTCTTATTTTTATTATATATATACATATATATATATATATATATATATATATATATATATATATATATATATATATATATATATATATATATATATATATATATATATATATATATATATATATATATATATATATATATATACACATTTATGCATATCAAACAACAAATTATTAAACTAAATGTAAATCTTTCTAAAGTTCATAAATATTTTTAATACAATTTACGTCTCTTTTGTTTAATTACTTCCTTGACTTTAGCAACCTGACCCTGTTATATCAACAGGAGCAATATAATACGGTTAAGGTTAGGGTTAGGGTCAGGGTTAGGGTTATCAGCTAATGTTACTAAAGCTATACCACGTATTCCTAGTGCTGTTAAGAATATTGGTCGGCAATGTAAGTATGAGTTATTAGGTCCTAAAGTATTTACTAATACAGACAAGAGATGGACAGAAATAAATCTGGAGTTAAGAGGCAGATCCAAATCTGGTTATGATATGGATGATTTATTCCTGATTCTGTTTCCTCTACATCTTTTGGTTCTTCAACAGCCCCATCGTCCATGTCTACACAGTCTACAAATACTTCGGAAACCTCTTCTCTTTCATCATTCGATTCTGAGACTGACTGGAGAACAGACGCTGATTTTTACGATAACGATAAGTTAGCTGACTGGGCGAAGCAACCTTTAATCGCAAAGCCTCGTGTAAAGTACGATTCTTTAGTTGAATATACTCCTAAAGATATTCCTGATATCACACAACATTTATCTTTTCGTCGCTCTATATTAATGCGTCGTTTTTATAATGATCCTGCTTATCAATTTACTAGTAACGTTTTTAGACCTAAACCTAAGCAAGCAGATTAATTAAAACCCTCTCAACATTTTGATCATTCATTTGATGCCTTTGCAGCAATTGGTGAGGTCGTCTCGGAGATACTTTGTTCATCCAAAAAGATGAGACGTTTTGCGCTCGCGTGGTAGTCGTATTCATGGCGGAGCAACCTCCCAACACAGAACCCCGAGCCGCACCAGACTTCATGCTTCAGCCTGATTTTCAACATAATCAAACTTACTTTGAAGAAGACACAATGTCTGAAGAGTTTTATATAGGTTTAGAGTTGTGAGAATCTACTATACCTAATATTTATTATTTACCTATAGAGTTTCCTACTAATATAACAGGCAGAATTAGGTTTTTGCCACTTAGTCATCTGTTATATTTTGTAACTAAATCTATTAAATAAAAGATATTTGATGTTAGAGTGGAGAATCAGTTGAAAAGTACTGGTGTTCAAGCTGTTTCTTTAGAAATGTCTAATATTGGTATGCAAATATTTAATGTCGATGATAATCAAACTATTTTAAACAGCTTTTATCCTTTTGCTGATAGTAGTGATTAGTACTCTTATGGTTGCATTGCGAATGCATATAAATCATTTATTGTTTGATCTTTATCAAGTTTCTACTTTAGTATTTTTGAAACCTACTTCAGGTGTTCATGCTGAAAATGGTGTTTAGGTTAGTTCTGATCAACCTAATGATATGTTTGCTAAAGTAGGTATTGTTACCGAGCATTTGAATGTTGTTAATGTTCCTCGATTAGATTATGCTGATGGATGGATGAATTGCCCTGGTGATGGTTTAAATCGTTTATGGGAGCAGCATACTATGTATTTGACTGATCGTGGTTTTAAAGCATTGGAAGGTATTGGTTTTGCTGCAGCATACTATGTATTTGACTGTATTTGACTGATCGTGGTTTTAAAGCATTAGAAGGTACTGGGTTTGCTGCAGGGACTGTTATGCCTATTGTTAGGTCTGTTGCTCCTACTTTAGAAGATACTGCGCTAAAATATTACGATGATTTTCCTTATACATATGAGAATAATTTTGATATTCATTGTATGCCTACATCCTATTATGAATGGGATGGTAGTATGTTTAAAGATAAATTCGATTATGAAGTCGCAAGTGGAACAAAGCTGATTAGTCAAAAGAATACTCAATATAATTACTTACCTCGTATTACACCATTTCAAGGAAATAATTCTGTTCGACCACTGTTTTTGTGTTTTGATCCCGCTTATTTTGGTAATACTGTTATGCCTATTAATAAAAAGTTCCGTTTACATTATAATTTCACTACTGAAGGATGTGGCAAAGATGGAACTATGAGAAGCCGTTATTGTATCCTGATACTAAGAATAGAAATACACAGTATCAAATCTATTTTGGTAAAAATGTACTACATCATAAAACTACAATGACGGACCCATTTTCTATTAATACTGCTAAAAAGTTGTCTATATATAATGGTGGTATACGTATGTTTATCCCTAAATATACAACTACGTTTTTAAACATTGCACCTGCTAATGAAGACAAGGACTAAATTTAAAAAAAGATACGTAAATTGTAAAGATATTTTTCAAATTTAGAAAGATTTACACTTGGCTTAATAATTTGTTGATTATGTTTGGGTAATATAAATAATAATTCCTCTCCACACGTGGCTAAGATACTAATTTCGTCTTCTGATAATATACGTTTTAATAGTGTTCCTAAGAATAGTATTAAGCAGCGGCATTCGAACGTTGGGTATTCACTTTTATCATTTGAATAATAGCAGCTTCCTCGAATACAAATTCATCTGCTCTGTGTGCAAAAGCATTACACAGTGATAGTGACATGAATGTTGATACGTTTTTAGAAGTAGGGCAATTGAAGTATTAGTAGGGTAATTGTAGTATTAGTAGGGTAATTGAAGTCTTTAAACTGACTGTAAAGTAAATTAGCAAAAAATGATTTTCCTGTATCAGAAGGTCCGCACAATATTAAACCTTTCTTCTTAGTGTTCGTATTAAATATGAAAGATGACAATCGTTTTAGCATATCGTTTACTTCTAATTAATTTTGTGTAGCTACAGCTTTTAAAAAATACATTGTTAATCCTAATCTACCTTTGTTGTCGCACATCTTAACTCGTGGCGATAAGATATCACAATTTCGTAATCGTAAATAATTCTGTCTAAATGCAGTTTTCTTCATAGTTTAAATATCATTGCATTTCTTAACAGATAACGGGTGGTTACTAAAAATCCGGACAAAGTTTCATGGGCAATTATTCTCATAGTTTTTATGGTAGAGATTAAATAAAACTATCATTTAAAAGAGTTTTTTAGTTATTTATATATTTTAATTAAGCTTGTCTTCAACCAGTTTCTTCGGATTCGGCCAACTCTAACACGAGTTGACTCAAAAAGTGAAAATACAAGGTTAAGGTCAATTTTTTTCAGGCAAAGCTTTATTCTGGTTTGTAGTTGCTTCACGTCTTTTGCTTGCCAGTTACACTCATACACTTTGCCTTTCAAAATAGCCCATAAGTCTTTTACTGGACGACACTCCGGTACGGCTGGCGGATTGTCAACTTTTTTGATAAAACTGATGTTATGAGTCTCATAGCAGTTGGTCATGGTTTTGGCATAATGTAATGACGCCAGGTCTGGCCAAAATATATAATTACTATCTGCATGATGAGCGTTGATGAACGGCACTAATATTCTCTTTATACAATTAATTTCATAGATGGCTTTATTGACTGCAAGGCCGCTGAGGACAAAAAATGGCTTTGAAATACCTTTTTCAGAAGCGGTCGGCCAAGGCAAGCGCCTTGGGTTCGAACATGAGCTTTTTGCGATGTTTAACACTTGGTGGAGTCTTGCCTCTGTTGCTAGAGTAGTAGGTGCTGTTTCCATTAATTGTTGAGTGTGACAGCGTATAGTAAGACTAAGATTTTCCTTTAAAATTACGATAAGGACGATAAAATGCCGGTTTTGATTCGCTCATTCTGGTTCTTTTGTCGATGAGGTATACCCTGTTTTGTATAACTTTTGATGTCTGTGTACTTGGCAAGCGTTTTAATGATATGTGAATGACTGCATCCATATGTTCGACCAGCTTGCCTCATCGAAACTTGTTCACTGTGATCAAATATGGTTTTCAGGCGCTTGATACCCTTCGGGGTCATGATTTTGGCGGCACGACCACTTCCTTGCACTCTTTTGTGCCCAGAATTATTCTCAACACGTTTGATTATGTCAAAGATAGTGCTTCTTGGAATTTTTTCGGCATTGAAGTGAGCTACTGTGAACTTTTTACCTTGCAATTTATTATTCAAATAAAATTCGTAAATCCATTTTCTTACCTCTTCTTGCTCGGCCATCATTGTTTTCTTAATTATTATTAATTATCTAAAAACAAGTAAATTAACTTATAGAGAATTAAATAAGCTTTAAAATGGATATCAGTATGAAAAAAAAGATTTAGCTTGTGGCATTTAAAATTCAGTTAAAGTTAGTCCGGATTTTTAGTAACCACCCGTTAGTTCTAATGATCTTAAATATGCGTCTTCTTCATGTGCTATCATAGTGTATTACTTATGATATCTTTTTCGATCAAGCAGTTTTTATAGGCTTCTTTACTATATACTTTCTTTGTCTGTTCTTCTTTTTCTGGGAGTTCAGTTTTTATTATTTTGGATAATAGTGCAGAGAATGCATTTAATGTACGCATTGAGGTTTTTGTAGTATTTATATGAGTTAATATGCTTGCATTTAGTTTTAAAGTTGCATCTCTTTCACTGTATACCGTATCGTCGCTTAAATAATTCGTGACATCCGGGGCATTTGTATTTTCTTTGACGGAACAACAATCAGCATAATGATTTATGTATCGCATCGAGTGAATTGTTTCTTGCTGCTATTGCGAGCATGTAATGTGTGTGTAGTTGTCCATTCCAGTCGAGGTCTGGTTGTCCATCTCCATACAAGCATTTTGTGTGACTGGCTTGTAGAACTGGAATATACTTGATTGTGTTGAAGTTGTACCATGGGGTATTATTTTCAGCCCCTGCATTGGTGACGCGGTATAAGTAATATTCCCGTTTATTTTGTTCTGAAAAGACAAAACACTACTCGAATTATTTTGTTTTATTAATTATATTCACAAATTTCTTCAAATACATCACTATAATCAAATATATCTTTATCTTTAAATATATCGCTTTCATTAATTATACGTTTGTTATGCATCCACATTGCTGTTGGAAAAGCATGCTCGTATTTTTCATGTAGTAATATTTTCAATTCTCCCGAGAAACGTGACCACAAATTCATATAATAATTATATTTAAATATACTAACTGAATCATCAAGAACGATAACTTCTGCTTCGGCTAAGTTCATCATTAACATATCAAAATCGTCAAAGTCTTTAAGCGTTTATATTCCAGGGAGCAATTCTGATAAGAAGGCATCATCTCCAGTTCTTTCGTTCTCGTTGTTAACAATTTGTGTAGGTGTTTCAAGTGATTTCAAGGTGATTCTCTGTTCTCTCCTTGCTAAGATCCATGTTTGCAGTACTGTTATTTGTTCTATTAGGTCGTTCTCGTACAATTCTGCACTTGTTTCCAATACCATCAGTTTCTTTATCTCCTCCTTCATGCTTTCTTTTCTTATTATGTCCTGAGGACATCGGGGCATCAATATTCTCCATTTTTTGTGAAGCTGGTTGTCTATTAATGAGTTGGTTGTCTTTCTCTTCATTCCTTGCAGTCCATTCAGTAATATTTTCTGCGTTTTGGCATGCATTTCATTGTTATGCTTTTCAAATTGTTGTACATCGTAGTTATCACATAATAATTTTTCCCTAGCATCTTCAAGTTTGTTTTGTGCGGCTGATAGTGGCACTGTCATTCTTAAATGTACAAGGATTGGGCTCATTGGTAGTAAAGGACGGGTGGTGCAAGGAATCGATGTTTGGAGGAGTAGGGGAGGTAGGTCTACTAAAGGGCTTCTTCTGCTGTCTGGGAAGAACTCGTCGGTCGTAAGCAAATTTCGTCTGGAATTTCGTTTTCATCGCTTTCCATCTTTACTAGACATCATTGTTCTTCACACATTTTTGTTTGAACGATTTTGTACAGCCCACTGCCTTATTTATACGTTTTTCAGTGTATTCGCTCTAATGGGTTTAGCCGGTCCTGTTTAATCATGCATACTTAAATATTTACTTGTGTGCGTTAGTGTAGTCATGCGCGTGCTTCTATTCAATAATATACTCAATATTATGAATCTTTTAAAAAGATAGAGACAGCCCGTGACGTGTTGCTTCAGCAGGGCTGTAATAACTATGAGATATTTTTAGCCCTGCTAAATTAGCAGGTCACGGGCTGTCTCTATCTTTATAAAAGATTCATATTATTGAGTATATTATTCAATAGACGCACACGCATGACTACACTAACGCACAAATATATATATTTATGCAAATGCATTCCTCGTCTAGTTACAACTCGTCTAGCCTCATTTCTTTCGTTTCATCGACGATTAGTTTCTCCTCGCCTAGCCTCATTTCTTCCGTTTTGGCGACGATTTAGTTCTTATTGTCTAGCCTAGCTTTTCTCATTCCGACGATTTTTTTTTCTACTCTTAAGTTACTCGCCATAATTAGGTAATTATGTTATGTTTGATAAAACGCGATTTGATTAATATTTTTGCTATACTAATCTAGAATGGACAAACATAATGTGTGCACATCTAATTATAAACTCTATAAAACTATTTGTATATTCCCTAATAAAATCTTTTGAACTATAGTCTAAACTTTACTGGTTTAAAACAGAAAAACCTAAATGTTAAACATAAGTAAATATACTAATTATTATGTTTTAAATAATAAAAGAAAATATTTTAGAAACGAATCCAAATGAATTGTGATAAATCCTGTGAAACGTAGGTTATTATTGAAAATGTTAACCTCATAAGAGTCCTATCAAAAGTTTAGATAAAGTTCATTTCTGTTTTTAAAATTTTTAACTTTAAAATTAAAAATGAAAATTAATATATATAAAATTAAAATACTTGCAAAAATCAATATTAAAAATATACAAATTTTCTAAAATGCAGTTAATTATACGTCAGAAGAAAGTCCTTTGTGATAAATTTTATTACATATCATATGTGTATACATATATATATATATATATATACATATATATATATATATATATACATATATATATATATATATATATATATATATATATATATATATATATATATATATATATATTCTGCATAAAACGACGAATAAACATATTATTTAAATTCACGTTACCTTTTGCAACTGATGAACGTGTTGCTGTTGAGAAAAAACATAAGCATTCAATTTTTTAATTATGTTTTAATATCCGTAAAACCCACTAACTTCTGCTAAGTATGCAAAACAAACTACATGAAATAACTGCCAGGGGTGCTGTTAGAGAAAAATAATATTAAAGTTTATAATTAACAGAACGCACCAGTCATAAAACTGCATACCAAATCAAAAATTGTAATGTTTAAGTTTTAATACACATAACACTGTATAAGTATACAAAACACACGACCTGATAAACTTGCCAATGGTGCTTCTGTAGAGGCAGAAAAAAAAGTTAATGTTTAAATTAACATAAACTTCATAGTCTAGAAACTACATACAAACAAAAAAATTGAATGCTTATGTTTTAATACACATAACACCCACAAAACTAGATAAGTATGCATGGGGTGATGTTGGAGACGCAATAAAAAAATTGAAAAAAAAATTTAATTAAAATTTAACACAAACCAAGCGTTCTTAAAACTGCATGCAAAATCAAAAAATTTAATTTTATATTTTATTACGCATAACACCTATAAAACTGCATATGTATGCAAAACACACTACCTGATACTGCCTATAGTATTTTTGTGGGGCAAAAAAATAAAAAAAACTTTTGTACAAATTAACATAGCTTTAACAGTTGTGAATATGCATACAAACATCAACAAAGTTGTTTCAGTTTGAATACACAGAACACCCAAAAAATATAAAAGTAAACAAAACGCATGACTTGATACCGATCACATTGGTACTTCTGGAGAGGCAAAAAAAAAATAATGATGATAAAAATATAAAAATGTTTAAGTTAACATAATAAAACAAAAATGTATTATAGTCGAACTGCTTACACTTGATTTTTCTAATGTTTCTTAATAAAATTAAAAACTTTATTAACAACAGCATAGAAACTAACTTTCTGAGTATAGAATAACTAAAGAGAACAACAAAACTAAAACACAACCATAAACAATTAATCACAAAACAAAAGAAAACAATCCACAGAATAAAATATTTTTTTACTGAGTTGTTGTAATATAAGACTTAAGGAAAGGGGTAAAAAGGTAATTAAAGGAAGCAAAAAGAACATAGAATAGACATTTTTTATGATAAACACAAATTAAATTTATTTAAACTTTCACCAATTGAATCTTTTAAGTTTCTAAACAAAATAACATATGTCATGGTGCCCCACTCTCCCCTATAAGCCTATAGGGGAGAGTGGGGCACCATGAGATATGGGGGAACCATGCAACAAAGCAATTATACAGCGATATTATAGTATTGTGACAAATCCTTTTGAGTTGTAATTAGTTACGACAAGATTTATTGTTTAACGTATAATTTAAATCAGAACATTTCAATAATATTGCGAGAGGTTCAAATTTGTGTTTTTTTCCGTTGCAAAGTCGTTTATAAATTTTTGGGAGCTGTTGCGTTTTACGGTGTTTTGTTCACTCTATTCTTTGGAAAGTGCTTCAATTTTAAAAACTATAATTCATGAGCTCTTCAGTGTAGCAAAGACATTTAATAAAATAATTCTAACAAAAAAAATTTAAATAAAATAAAATTTTAACATATTTTTTTTTTTAATTTAATTAAATAAATTTAAAAAAAACCTCTCATCTTGTTCTTATCTGAACGTATGGGGTACCATGAAACAGTTTTAGTGGGGCACCATGAAACTAAATTAATGTACCGTTTTAAGAACTACTCGATAGTCAAGCATACTTTAAATTAGTTCCCGGCGGGAAGTTGGACTTTTATACTTTAATGTTTCATCTAACTTGATATAAAAATCGGTGGACCATTAAATAAAGTTTATGTAGCAAAAATATATTTTATGTTATTTAATACTTATGCATGTAGTATTATGATGTGCTTATGTAGTTATAAAATTAATTTTGTCTTATAAAACATAAGTTACAGAAGTTTACATAGACATAAGTTTGCTTTATTAGCTCTTTTTTGTTGAAGGATTAACATTCATTTAATTTACGGTTTTATACTGATTTTTATTATTATATAAAATATTTTTATGTAAAATAAAGTTCAGCGCGGTATCAAATCATGATATGACCATGAATTGAATTTTTTATACATTGTAAAACCTCTTTGTTATTGCTTTAACATTTTTAGATTAGAATGAGGAGCTACGTAAGAAAAACTAGTAAAGAAACCTTCTCGAGTAATTTAATGGAGGTAGCTGTTGATTTAGTTTTAGCAGGAGGGTGTTCATTAAGAAATACTGCAGGAAAAATGAATCTTAATCACAGCGCCCTTTGCCGGTAATTTATGCTTATGTATTCTGCACCAATAAGTACTACTTTGTCCTACTTAGTGAATGAAACTTGCATAAGTTTGTAACTAAAAGCAAATTCTTAATGTGTGTTTTTATGTATACAGATATGTTAAAAGAAAAAAAAGGAATAAAAGAAGGAGAAACCATAACTATGAAGCCCAATTTTTCTACAAGAAGAGTATTTACTGAGGAGCAAGAAAATCTTTTGAAGCAGTGTATTGTTACCTGCTCTTAAATGAGTTATGGACAGTCTGTTGTAAATTTAAGATCTATTGCTTTTGATATGGCTATAATAAATAATATAAAAGTTCCCAGTAACTGGATTAAAGAGAAGAAAGCTAGATTACAATGGATGCGCTTGTTTTTAAAGCGGCATTCTTTAAGCATTTGAATGCCAGAAGGATGTTCTTTGTCAAGAATGACATCTTTCAATAACTGCATTGTAAAAAAGTTTTTTTACTAATTTAGAGACACTGTATTTAAGAAAACAAAAGTTTGGTGAATGATTTCGCATTTGGAATCTGGATGAAACAACTACCACCACTGTACAAAGATCTAATAAAGTCATTACTAAAAAAGGCATCAAGCAAGTTAACTCTGCGACATGTTGAAAGCGTTGAACTTTGGTGACAAGTTATTTTTTCATAAGTGCCTTAGGTGCTACCATACCATCTGCAATGTATTCCCACGACAAAAGTTTAAGCAACATATGCTTAATTAATCTACCATCTAAATCTCTTGGGCTTGCAAATCCAAATGGATGAATGAATACGGAGTTATTTGTAGAATATCTTATATCAAATGTTTATTTACAAAAAGACTGTTTATTTACAAAAAAATTTATACCTGCATCATCAATTAAAATTGGTTAACAATTATATACAACATCAAACAAAACAATTATAAAAGTTCTCTTTTGAAATTATTTTATTTTGTGTTTTAAAAATCGATAAAAAAAAAGTTTCCATCGATAGGATTCGAACTTCAATCTCCACCTCATAATGTCGGTGCGCTAACCGCTCTGCACATACTCTAAGGAAAAAATTTCGAGCTATAAATTTGTTAAAACAAATGACTTTATAAACTGGAAATAAATGTTATAGATTAAAATTAAAGAGATGTTGGCGCAATGCAAGTAAAACTGTAAAGCTTTTTATTACATGATTATTAATACAAAACTTGATATTACATACATAATAAAAATACACAAAACATACAGTTTCGTTCAAAGATACACTTTCGTTTAAAGAAACAATTTCGTTAACCTTTAGACTCCGCTCAATTTTTTTGGTTTTACCGTTCAGCTCGAAGTATTTTTAGTTAAAAATGCAGGTGTATTGAAAATAAAATTTTGTTATGTTATCGTAATGTCTGAACCATAAATCAAAGTTTTTCTGAAAGACAAATGAGATATATTTATGTAACTTATATAGATCGACACCATACTTATCATAAAATTTATACAGTGTTGTTCTAAAAAACTTTTTTTAAGAAATGTTTTACATAGCACTTTTTTCTATAAAGAGACACTTTTGGGGAAAAACAAACAGGCGGAAACATATATGTAGGTAATAAAATTAAATTTTTTAGCATCCAATACGCATATTTAAATAGAATAAATAAAAGATAAACTAATAGCACTTTCATTTCTTTCAAATTTGGAAAATATTGTAGCTAGTTTTGGAAAAACGATGAGAAAAATTTAAGAAAACCAACAAATTACCTTATTGCTTTGAAAATATATAGACACTAAGAACATGAAGTTACATTTCATTTGAAATTACATATCGTCAAATTAGGATCCGACCTGGACAAAATTTAGATAAAGATGAATTTGGTATCATTCGAAGCGTAATTTTATCTACTTTAACATATCCAAAATCTACCAAAATCCATTTTGGGCAAAAAAAGTTTTGATTATTTTAGCTCACCTCACTTTTTTTCAAATTTATTGAAAATACAAAAAAAAAACATTGTCTCTACTGTCAATAAGTTGTAATAACCTATTATAAAGTAGCTTAGTCTTTATGAAATTTTGCGCAGATATAGCCTAATGTGTAAAAATTTAAAAAAATGAAATGTGATTCAGAAATCATGTTCTTAAAGGCTGATGTCAGCAGTATTTTATAATAATTTTTTATTTAGGCTAATACTTATACTATGTTAAAACACCTTTACTTAAAAATTTACTAAATAAACAGTTGAAATTGAGACTGAAATAGAAAAACTTATTTATTAGTATAACTATTTTAAAAGACAAACATTTTTGAAATATTTTCTTTCAAATAAATATAATTTTAACTACTTTTGAATAATTTTTCGGGTTTAAATATTAGTGTTTTTCACACTCGACTAATATAATTAGTTATAAAACCAAAAGTCAAACAGTTTTTCAAAAATGTTTCCATCTCCATCTTCACTACTTTCGTATTCATTTTCACTGTCATCTATATTGATGTTATTTTTTGGTGCATTTGTGCACTCCAAACCTTGGCACTGTCCGCAGGCTGTCATGCAATTCATTTCATGACGTCGACAATGGCATTGTTTTCCACATGGTGTTTTAGTATTAGTGCCGCAGTTACATCTTATAATATTAAGAATCTGAATTGGTGCAGGATCCTGAATAAAAAATACTTAAGTTGAAAAGTTAATTAGACTGTTCATTGAAAAATGACTATTTTCAAGAAATCCGCTTTGAAAGTGAAATCGGCATTTGTGGTTTATTTTGCGCTCCAGCATACGTACCTTATCTGTCTTTATAGGTACCAAAACGTCATTTTCTCTTCTCCATCCCTACTTTGTTTCATCCATATTGACTCCCAACCATTGCTAAATTTGTAAATACACTCGAAACGAACGGTACTTGATCGCGCTTTCGGTTGGTGGTAGTCGTTCTGGCTAAATTCTTTTTTCGGAAGTTGCCACCATTCTCATATATTTTTGTTTTCTAAGTTGTGCTAGCGAGACTTGTTTATTTTTTTCACCTATAGTAATAGTTGAGCTAAATTAAACCTCTGCAAAACAATACGGACGTATAGTTATAAAATAAATAATATTATGAATAAATTACAAAAATATGATCATTGTCTTACATACCATACGTGTTAAAAACCACTTGTATTCCAATATTAGCTACCTGATCTTGTGTTGCAAATGGATCTTGGAAAACTGAGCATAAAGATTGAGCGAACTCACTATTTGATTTAATAAACTTCAGTACAGCTATCTGTCCTTGACCAAAAAGCGCAGAGGTAGTATCACATCCACTCCATGCATGGATAAACAACAAACATTTTTTCACGTGATATGATAAACATAATGTAACATTTTTTAAGCTGATTGTTTCCGTATTTTTTTTCATACTTTTTTCAGTTTTGCGGCGGAAAAAAATCTCACACATGGTTTGATCCCACATGTGAACCAGCATCACAAGAATGTCTGTATCATCACCTATGATAGGCACACATTTTTCATTTTGTACAAGCTCAATTCTGTTTGTAGCAAGGGTTCTTTCAGCGTCTCCTTCGCATTCCGCTTCAACATGACCTTTTTCTCTTAGCTTCGCTCCCAATGCTTTGATCAAAGCAGTTTTGTTATTGCTGTTGACAGAAATTCAGATTGTTTGCAGTTCACTTGGTTTTTTAGTTAGAATACATTGTTGACAAACTTTCTCTCGCCTTTGATGTTCTTGATCTTTGATGGATGATTTGTAACCATCAAAAATAATTAAAGTATGGTTACCATTCTTTTTTGTAATATATGTACAATATTGTTCAATAATGTCTGAATATGTAGCTGTGAGACTCCAAAAAACTCGATGCAGCAAAGCTCCGCCGTCAAGAATATAGGTTGTGTCATTATTCTCTGTTAAAATTGTGGAATCCTTAATGAGTTCTCTACCAAGCTCTGCTTTGTTTGGTTTCCGCTTTAATCCATCTTTGAAGAGAGATGTGGTCCGGGGTGTTAATTCATATTCGAAGCAGTCAGTCAAATCTTCAACCCTCTCAATTTGCATGATTAGTCTTTGGAACAAAACATTCGGATCTACGTGGACTGCATTGCCATTAACTTTAACAGATGGCATCAACTTGGCAAGTGTTTTGACCAGCTTTGAACGCTTGATAATTGCTTGATTGATTGCAATATTATAAAGACTGTTTTGAATCTCTAAACCCACATTTTCTGCTTCAAATCTGATTTCATCCTTCTTATCAGCACATAGGCCAGTAAAAATACATTGAAATCTTGAGTCTTGAAATTCGAAAGGGTTAAACAGGTCGAGCTGCTCCTTTAATGCTTTGAATTCTTTAGTATCTCTTTTTTGCCAAGACTCACTAGATTCACAATGTTGCTGACTACTCTCAAAACGATGCTTTGTCAATGTTGACATGGAATCATGGATTGCTCCGCATTCATGTAAGGTACTGACCCAAAGATTCCTTGTAGACTCTGACATACCCCTTCCTCTGGTTAAACCTCCGCAAGCGTTTAACCATAAAGGCTGATCAAAAGTTACACTTGGAGTAGGTAAATTAATTAATTTTGCTTGGTTTTGTATAAAAACTAGTGTAGAATAAATGCAGTTTTCATCAGATGGGTTTAAGTTAATGATAGGCGCCATAAATATCTCACTTTTTCCGGGATGACATTTACCAATATGATGAAGTTGCATAAATCCACTCCACTGTGCCCGGTTCTCACCAGCCGTTGAAGTGAACGAACTTTGCCAGAAAAGATCAATACCGAGAGACAGTGAAAAGGTCTGTGGTGACTGAAATTCAACAATGGGCTTGAACAATATCTTTGTCAATGCTGCTGTGTCAGGAACGTCATACCTCAAAATCGGAATATTTTTTTTAGAACTTATTTCTGCTGCCTTCAAACCATATCTTATTCTTTTAATTCGATGAAGATTATCCAAAACTTTAGAGTTCATCATTCCAGCAGCGATGATTCCCATCCCATGAAAAGTGTCTTTACCATCTAATGTGAAAATAATATGATCCACATTGTCTGCCACCCACTGAGTAGATAATCCATTCAGCACTCCGTCAACAATGTTCTATATCGTTGTTAGCCCTAACAGTGTGTTTAAAGCGTGTTATTTCTGATGGACTTATGCAAAAGCCCAGTTTAAGTAGCTCATTTGTCAACCACTTTGATGTAAACTTGTGATCTAGTTCTATTCCTACACCAAAAAGCAAATGCAGGACGTAAAATCGCGATCGAATAGCTTTTGTTATAGTTTGACCAATGGAAGATTGTTTTAGTTCGTCAGACGTAATTTGTTTCATGAAAAGGCGAAGCAATTGGCTTAAACTTTTTTTATGATGCTCAATATCGTATTTAGATGGGTAATTCTCTGTGCTGAAATTCAGATTTAAAATTTTTGCCTTTATCAACTTAGTCGCGGCTCAAATGATAACTTCACCTTCGTTTGCATCTTTGTTCTCTGCCTTAGATTTTTTAATAATAAATGTAACCGCATCTTTAAAGCATACTAAATTAGATTTTCCTTCAGTTTAGCTAATAATTATGTCGTCTTTGTATTTTTCTTCTAATTTTCTCTTTAAGTGTTAAGCTCTTTAATTGAATAAATATCTTTGAAATTCGTTAGCTCTTCCATTTTAATGTGCAGGAGCCATTTGACTCTCAAACCAACCACAAAGCCTTTCAAAGTATTCCGCCATTGTTGAATTTTCTTTGCGACCATGCTTTTCTGTTTCAATCAAATTTGACCTGTAAACAATATCTCAGGACTTTCTAGATTTGCATGCTGAACATAAAAAATACACACAACGAATATAAAAATTAAAACTCGGTCAGAATCGGTTATATGTTACTTTATTATGGAAAAACTACAAATCACTTTATCATTTGCAATTTTTACTTGTTAATTGCATATAACAACATTTTTGATATATTGCTATAACATAAGAAGATAAATAAATTCAAATATATTGGATTTAAAACCTGTTGGTTGAAACCCTGTTGGTTGAAAATAGGTTATAACATTCAAAGTGGTATATCGCATCAATTGCAACCAGATCATAACAGCAATTCAAACGAGATTTTACTTCAACTGCCCATATATCTTTTCTGTCTTCACAAACCTTAAGCATATTTTGTTTGAATTTTATTGTACGCACCTGTATTACGGCTTTGCGATCACGATGTTTGAATCGGGTAATGCTAGGTTACCACAAATGAAGCAGCATTGCTTCCAGTTGAATATGTCTGTCTAAGTTATAAATTAATTTGTTTACAAAAAGAAAAAAAATGTCAAGCTAGTGTTTTTCTTTTTTTAAGAAAGTGGGATGTCGTTATTAAGAGACCGTACAATGAATTTATAAAAAACAGCTAAAAGAACATAATTGAACAAAGTAACTCCTACATTTATAAATATAGTTAATTGTATGGATCACAACATACAAGCACAAGATTGAGTAAATACGAAAATATCTCAGTGAACGCAATTTTTTAATGTTAGGGCTTTCCATTTGACATTTTATTACTTTTCTATTCGGATTTGTAAAATCATGCCTGCATGCCATATGGATAGCAACCGTGTCCCTTTCCTCAAGTTCTTCTTCAAGGTTTTTATCGTTGCGTACTTGTGAATAATGAATTAAGGTATTAATACCATTCCTTCCAACATTAATCGTTTGATTAGCAAAGGTCACCCATACCTTTGCAAAGCAAACAAGTTTCTTTTAATGTGTTCAACATTGTATTTTTAAATTAAGATATATTTAATAATTTATCTAAAATAAAAACATAAAATTTAAAAATAATATTTAACAACATCAACATACAGTTTACCAAGTACACAAAATATATTATTTGAAAAGAAAAATTGGCGCATTTTGAGCATGCTATGCTGGTATTAAAGTAAAAAATGCTGATGTCAGCATTTTATGTATTTATTTTTACATTTTTATAATTTGTAAACTTTAAACTATAATTTTACAAAATATTATATGAATTGCGTCATTTTTCGCTGAATTATCACAACTTATTGACAGCAAGTCGTACGGGTTTAGTTGATTTTTTTTAAAAAAATCTACAAAGCAAGGTCAGCAATAAAGTTTATAACTTTTTTTGTCTAAAATAAATTTTGGTGGATTTTGGATATATTAAAGTAGATAAAATTACGCTCCGAATGATACCAAATTCATTTATATCCAAATTTTGTCCAGGTTAGCCCGTTTTTAGACTTATTTTGACTAGACTATCTCTGGAGCCTACTCTTTGTTTTCATCGTTGAGCAATTGAATATTTCGGAGCTTGTAAGGCATGAGATTAAGCTCCCTTTTTGCCATTTGTCGCACTAATTCACGTTTCATTCCGGTTTCACGTGCGATTTAATGCATAGAAACCCTCGAATTTCGCTTGACCTGCTTCCTGATGATCTGGTGGTTGGCGGATGCGTCGACGGTGCGTCTTCTACCACTTCCTGGACGGCGACCATCGTGGTCGAGCTCCTTGAAATGATTGACGGCCTTGGACACAGTTTGCTTAGGCATATTAAGCAAGCGAACAATATCACATTGACGAATTCCTTTACGAAACAACTCCAAAACTGGCACTACGTTTATTTGACATTCTAAAAATGTAATATAGTTTAGAGATATCAAACTAAGAACATATATATACCAAACACAAAAACACGAAGAACCCGAAAACCAATTTAATTAATCGGATACCGTAAAAAACTTTATTATTATATTACATATTAAATTTGGTCTCCGTTTTTGTCTGGTCACCATGTAAAAAATAAAAAAATGCATAAATCTACTTAAATATATGAAACTTTAAAACCAAAATAAGGTATAAAATCACTTTTCCATTGGTTTCAAATTGTGAAAATATAATTTCATGATTACATTCCATAGTAGCAAAAGCTTTTGCAACAAGTTCAACTTTTTTTCCTAGTGTTTTTAAACTAAAAATAGACTATTAATCTATAAGTTGTTTTGAAGTGGCAGCATCGTAACTTTGCCCCCGCACCATTATCTCGTCTTGTCCACATCTTAATAAAATATCACGTATTGCATAAAAAAGCGACTTACTGACGGTAGTATCAACTGCGTAGAGACAAAGAAAATCTTAGTACATTGTAAAATTTTCAGAAACTGATCAAAAACGATTTGACATTTGCTTAATACCAGAAATGTTTTGTTTTTCATTGCATATTACAGGGAAAAAAATTCTCGATTTAATAGTACTAAGTACATTTCTTTGCTCGTAATATGCCATTAGTTCTATCATCTCGTTAGCAACATCATGAGACATGTACTTACTGTTTGACAGCCAGCTCGATAGAGGAGGATAATCTTCACTCTCATGGTATGGTTTTAAAACCTGCTGCACGTAGTGTAAATAAATTTTCCTGTGATTCCTTATGAAATGATAATAGGTCGTGTTTTCTCAGTGTTTCTATAGCCTTTTTCCAATTGTCATAATCAATTGTCCAAATTTTATTCATCGCATTTTGACAAAGATAGCTAATTTTTCTTAACAATGCAAAATATAGCACAAATGCAAATATAGCACAAATGCAAATTTAGCACAAATGCAAATATAGCACAAATGCAAATATAACACAAATGAAAATAAAACACATATGCAAATTTAGCACAAATTCAAATATAACACAAATGCAAATATAGCACAAATGCAAATATAGCACAAATGCAAATATAGCATAAATGCAAATATAGCACAAATGCAAATATAGCACAAATGCAAATATAGCACAAATGCAATTATAGCACAAATGCAAATATAGCACAAATGCAATTATAGCACAAATGCAAATATAGCACAAATGCAAATATAACACTAATGAAAATAAAACACAAATGCAAATTTAGCACAAATGCAAATATAACACAAATGCAAATATAGCACAAATGCAAATATAGCACAAATGCAAATATAACACAAATGAAAATAAAACATAAATGCAAATTTAGCACAAATGCAAATGTAACACAAATGAAAATAAAACACAAATGCAAATTTAGCACAAATGCAAATATAACACAAATGCAAATATAGCACAAATGCAAATATAACACAAATGAAAATAAAACATAAATGCAAATTCAGCACAAATGCAAATGTAACACAAATGAAAATAAAACACAAATGCAAATTTAGCACAAATGCAAATATAGCACAAATGCAAATATAGCACAAATGCAAATATAACACAAATAAAAATAAAACACAAATGCAAATATAGCACAAATGCAAATATAGCATAAATGCAAATATAGCACAATTGCAAATATAGCACAAATGCAAATATAACACAAATGCAAATATAGCACAAATGCAAATATAGCACAAATGCAAATATAGCATAAATGCAAATATAGCACAAATGCAAATATAGCACAAATGCAAATATAGCACAAATGCAATTATAGCACAAATGCAAATATAGCACAAATGCAATTATAGCACAAATGCAAATATAGCACAAATGCAAATATAACACTAATGAAAATAAAACACAAATGCAAATTTAGCACAAATGCAAATATAACACAAATGCAAATATAGCACAAATGCAAATATAGCACAAATGCACATATAACACAAATGAAAATAAAACATAAATGCAAATTTAGCACAAATGCAAATGTAACACAAATGAAAATAAAACACAAATGGGGCTGCAGCACAAATGCAAATATAGCACAAATGCAAATATAGCACAAATGCAAATATAACACAAATGAAAATAAAACACAAATGCAAATATAGCACAAATGCAAATATAGCATAAATGCAAATATAGCACAATTGCAAATATAGCACAAATGCAAATATAACACAAATGCAAATATAGCACAAATGCAAATATAGCACAAATGCAAATATAGCACAAATGCAAATATAGCATAAATGCAAATATAGCACAAATGCAAATATAGCACAAATGCAAATATAGCACAAATGCAATTATAGCACAAATGCAAATATAGCATAAATGCAAATATAGCACAAATGCAAATATAGCACAAATGCAAATATAGCACAAATGCAATTATAGCACAAATGCAAATATAGCACAAATGCAATTATAGCACAAATGCAAATATAGCACAAATGCAAATATAACACTAATGAAAATAAAACACAAATGCAAATTTAGCACAAATGCACAGAATGCAAATATAGCACAAATGCAAATATAGCACAAATGCAAATATAACACAAATGAAAATAAAACATAAATGCAAATTTAGCACAAATGCAAATGTAACACAAATGAAAATAAAACACAAATGCAAATTTAGCACAAATGCAAATATAGCACAAATGCAAATATAGCACAAATGCAAATATAACACAAATGAAAATAAAACACAAATGCAAATATAGCATAAATGCAAATATAGCACAAATTCAAATATAACACAAATGCAAATATAGCACAAATGCAAATATAGCACAAATGCAAATATAGCATAAATGCAAATATAGCACAAATGCAAATATAGCACAAATGCAAATATAGCACAAATGCAATTATAGCACAAATGCAAATATAGCACAAATGCAATTATAGCACAAATGCAAATATAGCACAAATGCAAATATAACACTAATGAAAATAAAACACAAATGCAAATTTAGCACAAATGCAAATATAACACAAATGCAAATATAGCACAAATGCAAATATAGCACAAATGCAAATATAACACAAATGAAAATAAAACATAAATGCAAATTCAGCACAAATGCAAATGTAACACAAATGAAAATAAAACACAAATGCAAATTTAGCACAAATGCAAATATAGCACAAATGCAAATATAGCACAAATGCAAATATAACACAAATAAAAATAAAACACAAATGCAAATATAGCACAAATGCAAATATAGCATAAATGCAAATATAGCACAATTGCAAATATAGCACAAATGCAAATATAACACAAATGCAAATATAGCACAAATGCAAATATAGCACAAATGCAAATATAGCATAAATGCAAATATAGCACAAATGCAAATATAGCACAAATGCAAATATAGCACAAATGCAATTATAGCACAAATGCAAATATAGCACAAATGCAATTATAGCACAAATGCAAATATAGCACAAATGCAAATATAACACTAATGAAAATAAAACACAAATGCAAATTTAGCACAAATGCAAATATAACACAAATGCAAATATAGCACAAATGCAAATATAGCACAAATGCAAATATAACACAAATGAAAATAAAACATAAATGCAAATTTAGCACAAATGCAAATGTAACACAAATGAAAATAAAACACAAATGCAAATTTAGCACAAATGCAAATATAGCACAAATGCAAATATAGCACAAATGCAAATATAACACAAATGAAAATAAAACACAAATGCAAATATAGCACAAATGCAAATATAGCATAAATGCAAATATAGCACAATTGCAAATATAGCACAAATGCAAATATAACACAAATGCAAATATAGCACAAATGCAAATATAGCACAAATGCAAATATAGCACAAATGCAAATATAGCATAAATACAAATATAGCACAAATGCAAATATAGCACAAATGCAAATATAGCACAAATGCAATTATAGCACAAATGCAAATATAGCATAAATGCAAATATAGCAAAATACTTTCTTTTTGGAATAACGTAGATGAATCCAAAGGTAATATATAATCCGATTTTGAAAGTTGTTTGCTGTTTTTTTGGTATTCCACTCACAGCAGAAATAATAGATTAGTCAATTAGGGTCCGACCTGGACAAAATTTGGATAAAGATGAATTTGGTATCATTCGAAGCGTAGTTTATCTACTTTAACATATCCATAATCCATTTTAGGCAAACAAAGTTATGATTATATTAGCTCATCTCACTTTTATTCAAATTTATTGAAAATCCAAAAAAAACCCGTCGTTTCTACTCTCAATAACTTGTAATAACTTATTATAAAGTTGCTTTGTCTTTATGAAATTTGGTGCAGATATTGCCTAAGGTGTAAAAATTTAAAAAAATGAAATATGCCTCAAAAATCATGTTCTTAAATGCTCATGTCGGCAGTTGTTTTAGTAAATTTTTTATTTAGGCTAATACTTATAGTATATAAAAACACGTTTACTTAAAAATTTAGTAGATAAATAGTTGAAATTGAGACTGAAATAAAAAAACTTGTTTATTAGTATAACTATTTAAAGAAACAAATATTTTTGAAATATTTTATTTCATAATAAATATATTTTTAACTACTATTGAATAATTTTTCAGTTAAGGTTTAAATATTAGTGCTTTTTACACTCGACTAATGTAATTAGAAATAATATCAAAAGTCAAATATATTTTCAAAAATGTCTCCATCTCCATCTTCACTACTTTCATATTCATTTTTGCTGTCATCGATATTGACGTTATTTTTTGGTGCATTTGTGCACTCCGAACCTTGGCACTGACCGCAGGCTGTCATGCAATTTATTTCATGACGTTGAAATTGGCATTGTTTTCCACTTGGTGTTTTAGTATTAATAAAACATGGTGTTAATAGTACATGGTGTTTTAGGATCCTGAATAAAAAATACTTAAGTTGAAAAGTTAATTTAAACTATTTTTGGGAGCTGGTTTAAACTTAGACTGTTTATTGAAAAATGAGTTTTTTTGTGGTTTATTTTGCTGCTCCAGTATACGTACTTTGTCTTTATAACTAAAACGTCATTTTTTAATACTAAAATGTCATTTTCCCTTCTCCATTCCCACTTTGCTTCATCCATATTGACTCCCAACCATTGCTGAATTGTAAGTACACTCGAAACGAACGGTACTTGATCGCGCTTTCGGTTGGTGGTAGTCTTTCTGGCTGAATTCCTTTTTTGAAAGTTGCCACCATTCTCATATATTTTTGTTTTCTAATCTTGTGCCAGCGAAACTTGTTTATTTTTTTCACCTATAGTCAGTGGCGTAACTATAAATTTGCCACCCCCTCCCCCCCGCCAAAAAAGAAAAGAGGCCCTCCCACTTTAAATTTTTTAAAATATATTTACAGATGAAATGTCCAATATTTGCTTTTTATATTGAGTTGATATAACACGATTAAGTATATAAAAAATACTTATTTTATAAGTTTGAGAAATAATCTAGAATCTTTTCACAAAATAATTATAAAAAAGAACGAACATCCTTAATAGAAAAAACTAACTTTACCTCACTTATGCCTATGGGAGAATTTTTATTTTCATAATAACTGTACTATCTTAAGACAGTAATTCTTAATATGCTTTCAAGAATAGAAAAAAAAAATTGAAGAATATTTTAAGAAACTTTGTATTTGTTGAACAACTTTAAATATAAACTTTTCTTGCCTTCTTATTCGCAAATTCCGCAATTACTTTATCTAATTCTAATGTTAGTGCTTTTTCGTTCTCTATTGCCAAAATTGCACAATGTTTGAGATGCTCCTGAGACATGCTATTTCTTAAATATGATTTGATAATCTTTGATTTGCTGAAAGATCTTTCATGTTTGCAACTGTCACAGGTATTGTCATCAATAGCAATATTGCTGTGTTTACATCTAAAAAATTGCACTCCATAAAACTGTATTTGATGAGCAGCATGTCAGCTAAATCTTTTAATGTAGTTGCTTCTGTGATGTCATTTTTAATAAAAGTGATTGCATTAATTAATTGGGCTGGAAAATGCTTTGTCAAATTGTCTGGGTAACTATGTTGCAATAATTTAGCTGATTTAATTAGATCATCTTCAGACAATTTTATTAAATTTTGAGGTTGCAAAAAATTAAAAAGATTTGAAAGTTTTTCCATTCCAGTAAATCTATCACTTATTTGCACGTTAACAATATCTATGGTCCTATAAAAAACATTATTTGAAATCTTTTTTTAGCGCATTCGTTTAAATCACTTCCACTTAAATCATCAAAATGTCTCGCATATTTGGATTGCCTCTTAACCTTAAATGTTGGTTTTATTTTCTACTTATTGCAAATAGTAACAGCCTCTAATTTAAATAAATCGTAATTTGATCTAAAATCTTTTAACTTGAATTTCAGTGTACCAAATAACGTGGCCGTTTCGTATAGATCTATGTACTTTTTTTGTAAGTTTTTTGAAGCATAATTTACATTCGTTAATATGTGATACATAATGACGCAAATAAAAACAAATTCAAAGTTTGATATTTATCCCTTAATTTTAAAGCTTCTGTTTGTTCTACTCTTTGCGAATATTTTAAAGAAATTTCAGTTAAAGTTTTAACTATATCTAAAAAGCGTAACTTTATAGCTAATAAAGAATTAATTCTTGAAGACCATCTTGATGGGTTTAATTTTTTTAATGTTACTTCCGACTCCCCGCTAAAATTTGGTAGCAAATCCTATCTTTTAAAAATGGTTTAATAATATTTTAATAATATTTTAATAATTAATAATGTTGCCAAAAAAAGAGTAAATTTTCTTGTAAAATTATAAAAAAATTGTTTACTTCTCTACAACCAGAAACAACGTCATTTATAACCAGGTTTAAATTGTGACTCGCACTATGAACATATTGTGCAGATGGCTGAACATTATTTATTTTTTTCTGAATTCCGTTATAAATGCCGCTCGTCACATTAGCTCCGTCATATCCTTGACCACGGCACTTTTTAATCTATTCCTTTATTTTCAAGCAATAATAACAATTGATTGGTTGAACCTACTTCCGAATGATCCTTTATTTCATAAAAACCCAAAAATCTTTCTTTAATCTCTAATTGACAAGGTTGAGGGTCCTGTTTGCGCATTATGTGAACGTATCGAAAAATTAAACTTAATTGTTCTTTTCTAGATACATCTTGAGTTGTGTCAAATATAATAGAAAAAAAAGGCAGATTCATTTATTTCGAATAAAAATGTTTTTTCTAAATTTTGGCTTAAACATTGAATCACTTCATTTTGGATAGCTGGACTAAGATATTTTATAGTGCCTTTTGGCTTATTGAGTACTTGTTTCATTGCATCGTCGTTCTTTGACAGCAAATAAACATGAGACAAAAAATTGCCATTGTAAATTTCATCTGCCAACACTTCACTATGACCTCTAAATGCAAGTGAGTTTTTTCTAAACATTAAAGTGATATTAAATAACCTTTCCAATACCATCTTCCTCATAAAGTGTCCTGTTTTGTTTCCAATGATCGTATACTTGACATGCTTCAATATATTTTAGGCTATTAGCATGACTTTTTATTTTTTTACTTAGCCCTTTCCAGTCTCGAACTCCCGTACGCCATTGGTTATTTTTATCATTTGAAAATAACCAACATGGTTCACAATATGTTGAGTCCAGAATTTTGGAATAACAGAGCCAAAAATCGCTGTGTTCGACCAATTTATATGCATAATAATAATAATAATTTGTGGAAAAATGTCTAAAATTTTGTGAAGGATCTTTTTTAAATGGTCCTTGTGGTTTGCATCTTTCAGAGGAAATAATAAATCTTTTTGTGCTATCATCAAGAAATTTTCCTTTAAAATATCCCATATCTGTTGTTAATGTATTTAATTCCTGAAATATATTCGGTTCTGGATCCGTTTCTTCAACTTGCATTGCAGTGGTAAGATTGTTAGGATTTGCGAAAATATATGCATTACTTTTATATTGAGATTCATTATGATCTTTCGAAATTTCCTTGTGTTTTGAGTTAATTGAAACAGATAGCATTTCTTCTTGTTGGGTTGCTTGAGAAGTATTTGTAACGACATTGATATTTTTATCTGCAACTTCTTCACTAGGTTTCTGTTCTACTGATGAAAAAAATAAGGATACCTTTTTATTGTTTTTACATAATCTATCATCAGCCTCCTTTTTTAATTTCCTTTTTCTGGCTCCACTCATATAAGTTCTTTTTAAGTCCATGCTATTGTAAGAAAAATGTTTTATTAGAACAATTATATGTATTAACCCTACAGATATAAATATATGTGGCTAAATATTTTTGAATAAATAATAAACTTAATTTGTATTTATTCTTTAGTTCGTATCTTGAGTCCGCCCTTTTAATTTTATATCAAATATGTACACATAATTTGTGTTTCTTTGTTAATTCGTACTACCCTCATACTATAGCAAAACCTAGTGCGTACTCAACACAAAAACATGGTTCTACGTGTCTCCCGTTTATATACATTTTTTATTTAAAAATTCAAGAGCTCAGTAATTAATTTATATAGGATATTTTAAATCGCTAGAATAAAATTGCAAGATTTTTTTAACAAGCAGTTAAAAAATATTACCAATATTATAAATATAACTAATTTATTACCTATTAGCTAAACATTTTGATAACTCAACTTATTGTAATGAAAATTATAACTATATGACTTTTTTACTGCTTTGCATGAATGCATATAAATAGAAAAGCACTTACCTTCTAAATATAATTATATTTAATAATTTATACTTAATTTTCCACTTTAAAACCACGTGACTTTATCGACAAATACTAAAGTACTAAATTATATCAGCGGTATTTCTATAATTAGGGCTACCATATGAAATTTTGGAAAAATCAGGACATCATGTCTTTTTTAACTTGTCAAATCAGGACAAATATAAATAAGCAGAAAGTCTAAATCAGGACAAAAGCTCGTCACACTAAAAGTAAAAATGACAAAAAATACAACATTAAAAACCAGCTTTATTTTACATTTTTGTAATGACTACAAGAATTATTTCTTTTCTTTGCTTTCAAACCAGTCATATTTTTCAGTAGAGTGTACTTTTTTCAGGAACAACTGGTCATTTTTTATCTTTTCATAGAACTGTGAGCAATTGAGATTAATATTTAACTTACAAAAAAGCAAACTTTTCACAGTAGAAACTAGCAAAGAACCTCTTTTAGGAGACCAAATATTGTTCATCATTGTAAACACCCTTTCCACAGCAGCTGAAGTTCCAGGAAGACTGAAAATGTATTCCAAACACCAGTAAAAATTTGCTACTGAAATGCCCTTTTCTCCAAAATGTTTCATCATCAGGACTCATTTTTCTTCACAACTCATATCATCAGATTTCCAAGTTTCAGAATTAGTTGACAAGTATGCCTTGACCAAAACAACTTCATCAAATAGTTCATCAGTATTTATTGCTGTACGTCCAATTTTTCGGTTAATTTTTTTCTGCAGCTTCTTCCAACTCTGAAAATGTTATTGCACTGTTTTGAATCCACATGAACTTTTCAGCATCAGCAAAGCTATGTTTCCAAAAGTCAATATAAGAAAGACATCTCTCGTAAAAAACCAGTAAATTCTTTTTTGACAGCAATTTCGTCAATAATTCCGTCTTCAAATAGTTTTGCAAGTATCTTTTTAGCTTCCAGTGGAATAAACTTATTCTCAAATCTCTTCTTCAGATTATTCTGCAATACTTTTATCTCATTAACAATATCACATGCACTTGCTCTTGTTTTTTCAATTCTCAGAATTGTTTTGTTGAATGTCTGAAGCTGACCATGAACAAACCAAAGATACATTTCACCACGTTCATCGCTAAAGAACTTACTAATTATCACTGGAGATTGCTATTCAGAACAGAAGAAAGATTTTATTCCCGCAAAGATTTCCAAAATTTTCTGAATTGCGGGTAGTAAAGAAGGGAATCTTGTGCTTCCATGCTGCAAAACTCTCTTGTAGTGAACATCAGCAAACTCGCAGAATTCTTGCAGTTGAGTAACTCTGACAGTGTAGATGCAAAAATATTTGTAAATTTTCACCACAAGAGCTTCAACATCAATTGGCAAAACACCGACAGCTGTTTGAATGCAGTTGTGAACTATGTGAGCTCCACAGCCAATCCCAACAATCTCTCGACCAAGAAACTTTTTCAACCGACTGTAAACATTGCTTTGTCCTCGTCTTTTCACTCCACCAAAGTTTGTGTTGCAGTTGTCACCACAGAATCCAATCACTTTCCTTGATAAATTATGGCTATTGATGGCAGATTGCAGAGCATTGCACGAAATTTCTGATGTTTTACATTTTAAAATTTCAGTAATTTAACTTTTACTCCTTGATCAGGCACAAAATATCTAACAAGGACGGGAAAAAGTTTCAGTTCATTTCGTATCAGTTGCAATGGTGATGAAAGTAGCTTTCTTCAACTCCTCCTTAATTTCTTCAGAAATCATTGGTAGAATAACATTGAGAATAATAGCCTCACATTTTGTTCTTGCAAGTCCAAACTTTGGTTCAAAAAGTTTTGAAATTAATTTGGTAGAGCAGTCAGCAGTTTTGAAGCTCAAATCATGAATTGCAGTGTGAAAAGCAAAAGTAGCTTCCTTTGCTGCCAGAACTAGATCCAATCTCCGCATCTAAATTTTTCACCACTTTCATAAACTTTCTTCAGAAAAGGAAATTCATTCTTCAGAGTTTCATTAAAATGGCACTTTCTTTTCGACATTTTGACTTTAATAAGGGATTTTTTTTTACTTTAAGTTAAAGTAAAAGTTTAACACTAAAAAACCCTCTGTCACGAAGTAGAAACTTTGTAAAAGTGGAAAGTACCAAACCAGCAAAAACAAAAGTATAGCACTGCCTTATCATGTCTGCTACCACTGCCATTTCTGCTAGCACTGTCTAAAATTGCAAGGAAATAGTAAAAATTGAATGGAGAAGTTGGAGTTGCCAAGTCAACATTTTTCTCTTTGTTTTATTTTTTAGTTTTTGTCAAAATGATATTTTTTTCTTTTTTGTTATGGTTTTTTAAAATCAGGAAATTTTGGCACCTGATCAGGACAGTCAGGACAGACCCTTCAAATCAGGACCGTCCTGATAAAAATCAGGACTATGGTAGCCCTATCTATAATAGACAACGTTACTATTCGCTAATGTTTACTAACATTCAAGAACCCATAATGGATTTGCTATTGAAGTTAAATTCTGAAATAGAATTTCTATTGAAATTTAATTCTCCGATAAAACTTTTATTGAAACTCTATCTATTCGTAGAATTTCTATTGAAATTAAATTCTATAATAGAATTTCTATTGAAATTAAATCTATAATAGAATTTCTATTGAAATTAAATTCTATAATAGAATTTCTATTGAAAATAAATTCTATGATAGAGTTCTTATTGTTGAAAAATTATATGTTTTTCATTTAAGAATACGTGAAAAATCTTCGCGGGGCCCTCTAAGCTCCGGGGCAATATATACCGCCTTGCGGGGCTGTGCTCCCCCTAGTTACGCCACTGCCTATAGTAATAGTTGAGCTAAATTAAACCTCTGCGCTATTGTTTCGGAGACGCGATTTTTTGGCATAAATTAATAACTTCAATTTAAAAACAAAATAGCTAATAATTTTTATTTCTCAAGATTGGCAATATGTTCAAAATGTTTTATAACTAAATTTTATATGAATATATATATATATATATATATATATATATATATATATATATATATATATATATAAAGATATTTAATATTTAGATATATTTTATTTATATCTGTTGTAAAAATTATCATTAGATGAACTCATATTCAAAAAATCAGTTAAATTTTAACTATATTTCATTATCCAATGTAATTAAATCTAAATAGTTTACGGTAATTAAGTCCTCGTCAGAAATTGCATCGTCATAGTCGTCATCGCTTTCACTACCCTCTTCGCTTTCGTTATATTGATGTTGCGAGAAATTAGATGACATTTCTGTTAGTAAACTTATTACCTCAGAAGGAAGAGGTAACTTAAGATGATTCTGAATTCTTCCATTTATGTTAATACTGGGTATGATAGGATCTGAGGTATCTAAGGCTCTATGAAAAATATCTTTCAGATTTTTTTTTCTGCTGGTTTTACGAGCATGAAATTGTCTATCTTGTTTAAAAACTTTATGCCTAGCTTCAGACCCTTCTTCACCAAAATAACCTATTGGTAGTACTGTATTTTCTACAATTTGTCTGCCATGTATTAAAACTTTATGTACAGTTGCAGGCATCGGATACCAAGGAAAGTTTGACATATAATGTTTTGCCGTATCAAAACAATATTTTTCAAATTTATCTAAATTAATTTGATACTGGGAAGAAATGCATATAAGAATAGTTTTAAATTTTTTTATTAATTCTTCATCCACGTTAGTTATTTCGGAAAATTTTTTAACATTTTCAAATGCTCGGCGTTCAGAATTGCCGTCGTTAGTACTTCCAAAACCACTTACTTTTGGTTTATCCACGTGAAGGTGTAAATTTTTAAAGAACCTTTGTTGTATTTCTATTATTCTACATAAAAGAATTTTCTTTTTACTAGTACCTCGAATTTGCCATTTACATAAATCATATCTGTATGATATGTGGACGATGCATTCAAAAAATCGTTTCCAAGCATGCAGTGGACTAATGCCATACTATAAAGTATTAGGTTTAGGCTTAAATAATTCTGCGATTTTGAATTCCTGCAGCTTAACAAAATCATTGGGAGCAGCTCAACATATAGGACAAGCTTGGTTTGATTTTGTTCCAGTTAATATATTTAAAATTTTGCCATCAATTTGCGTCATAAATAAAGTAAAGCTGATTTGATTTTTTTTATTATTAGAGAAATAAATTGTTATTGGCCCTAGCTTATTTATTTGGCCGTCAATATCTTGTTTTTCTTTTAAAATGTGTTCTGTGGATTCCTTTATGTATTCGACTTTTAAAGGTCTAGAAAACCGCACAGATTGAGGAGTGCGAATGTTCCATAAGATGTTATTATTTTCTGAGTTCAAACGAAGTGGTACAACAGTTATCACAAATAAATTTGAATCAGAATGACAACCAGCTGTATCAAATTTTTTTTTATAGGCAGAATGACCGGAACTGCCATCAAAACCATAACTAAATATCATATCGGCTAGAATTTCGTTAGTATTAATGGATTCCATGTGTTGAAAAATCACTTCTTGTAATTGTACAATACGTTTCACTGTATGCTCCAACAAATTCTTGAATGGTACTTGTGCAATGATATCGGAAATTGAGATACCATTTGGTCTACATGCTGATTTACATTTCCAAATCTCTTTGTAATCTGGATACATTTTACAATTTTTGATAACAGCTAATGTCTAATGTTTTGATAACAGCTAATGTCTAATGTTTTGATACTGTTGTTTACTTAAATTAGAATCCAAAATTAATACTAATGCTTCTTCGGCTGTATAACGTACTGTTTCTTTTTTGGGTGAAAATATAGTTTTTTTAATTTTAGTTGGCCGAGATGGACTTGTGTTCAATTCTTTTAGAACTAATGCTAAATCACGTTTCTTTTGCTGACGTGCAGCCATACCTGCTGCTTGTAATATAAGAGATGTTTCGTGCAAGTTATCCAGGCATAACTCTGATGCTTCCAATCTCTTGACCCGATCCAATTTTTCGGTATATGATAACCTTAGTCGTCCTGAAAATGTTGATGGAATTGATTGGCTTGAAGATGTTGATGGAATTGCATCATCAGTAAATGTAATTTCTCTTTTTAACCAATCTGAATTTTTACTTTTAAATCGGAATTTTGTTCTTTGGCAATCTGACCATTTTTGTTTAAAAGAATTGCACAAACGATATATTTTCTTTTGAATATGATTGCTAATAACTACTGGTTCATCACTTCCAACTATTTGAATGACGTGCTCAAAAATATTTGACTTTTTCTCATTTATATCTTTCTTTTCCAGCCATACGTCAAATAAATCCTCGTATTTGAAACGGAACATCACTGCAAAAAAACAGGTACATTTTTAATTGGGGCAACTAGGGGCAAGTTTTGAAAATTGGAATATATTCCTGAACATTACCAAAATTTAATCGTGTAAAAATATTTTTAGAGAAATACGGAGATTTTTTTAAAAGTCAAATCAAAGTTTTGAAAAATGTCGAGGAAGAAAAAACTCTATATACGCGCTTATTTCTTTTATATAATCAATATAATAATGCAGTATTTTAATTTAATTCAATACTTTTAAAAAGTATATACCTGTATAAAAATAATTTTCTTTACAGCAATCAAAAATGTTATTTATTTCAAAAGTTATGCATTATTAAACTAACAGCTCACTTTACGCTAACTTACTGCAAACTAAGCTGAGATTAAAAATATCCACAATTGGAGTGCATATTAAAAACAAACTAGGCAATTAATTTTTAAATAGACCATGTTTATTATCACTTTAGTGTGTTTACTTTAAGGTACCACAAAAAAAAATCTTTTTTAGAACTTAAAAAAACTGGGTTTCTGCCAAAAAATCGGGTCTCAGAAACCGTAGTGCTCTGCAAAACAATATGGACGTATAGTTATAGAATAAACAATATTATAAACAAATAGAAAAAATATGATTATTGTATTGCATACATGTTCAAAACCACTTGTATTCCATCATTAGCTACTTCATCTTGTGTAGCAAAGGGATCTTGGAATACTGTACATAAAGATTGAGCGAACTCACTATTCGATTCAATAAACTTCAGTACAGCTATCTTTCCTTGACCAAAAAGCGCAGAAGTAGTATTACATCCACTCCATGCATAGATAAACAAAAAACATTTTTTCATGTGATATGATAAACATAATGTAACATTCTTTATGCTGATTGTTTCCTTACTTTTTTTCATACTTTTTTCAATTTTGCGGCGGAAAAAATCTCAGACATGGTTTGATCCCACATGTGAACCAACATCACAAAAATGTCTGTATCATCAGCTATGATAGTCACACATTTTCCACTTTGTACAAGCTCAATTCCTTTTGTAGCAATGGTTCTGTCAGCGTCTCCTTTGCATTC
This sequence comes from Hydra vulgaris, assembly GCF_038396675.1. Taxonomy (NCBI): domain Eukaryota; kingdom Metazoa; phylum Cnidaria; class Hydrozoa; order Anthoathecata; family Hydridae; genus Hydra; species Hydra vulgaris. The sequence continues at coordinate 4,290,368 of NC_088933.1, forward strand.
CACTACTATATAACCTTTTTCTCTTAGCTTTATTCCAAATGCTTTGATCAAAAGAGTTTTGTTATTGTTGTTTGACAAAAATTCAGATTGTTTGCAGTTCACTTGGTTTTTTGGTTGGAATACAATGTTGATAAACTTTCTCCCTCCCCTTTGATGTTCTTGATTCTTTGAAGGATGATTTGTAACCATTAAAAATGATCAAAGTATGATTACCATACTTTTTTGTAATATATGTACAATATTGTTCAATAATGTCTGAATATGTAGCTGTGAGACTCCAAAAAACTCGATGCAGCAACGCTCCGCCGTCAAAAATGTAGGTTGTGTTATTATTCTCTGTTAAAATTGTTGAATCCTTAATGTGTTCTCTACCAAGTTCTGCTTTGTTTGGTTTCCTCATTAATCCATCTTTGAAGCGAGATGTGGTCCGGGGTGTTAATTCATATTCGAAGCAGTCAGTCAAATCTTCAACCCTCTCAATAAGCATAATTAGTCTTTGGAACAAAACATTAGGCTCTACGTGGACTGCATCGCCATTAACTTTAAAAGATGGCATCAAGTGTTATGACCTGCTTTAAACGCTTGAGAACTGCTTGATTAACTGCAATATTATTAAGACTGTTTTGAATCTCTAAACCCACATTTTCTGCTTGATCACAATTGATTTCATTATCTTTATCAGTACATAGGCCAGTTAATATACATTAAAGTCCTGAGACTTGAAATTCGAAAGGGTTAGACAGCTCGAGCTGTTCCTTTAATGCTTTAAAATCTTAAGTATCTCTTTTTCGCCCAGACTTACCAGTTTCACAATGTTGCCGACTGCTCTCAAAACGATGCTTTGTCAATGTTGACATGGAATCATGGATTGCTCCGCATTTATGAAAGGTACTGACCCAAAGATACCCTGTATTCTCTGACACACCCCGTCCTCTGGTTAAGCCTCCACTGCTTTTAATTGATCTAATCATGCATTGTTCAATTACTAAATCAGGCCAAAGACCAGCCCAGTATTGATCTGTGCGTCTAATACAATGGTAACCTGATTTACATTGCTGCTCATAAAGCCAAGGATGTTCTGAATTAAGTGAGTGTATGGGTTTTAGATATAACCGAGCACTTTTGACATAGTTTATATGCCCTGTTGCAGCAAATAAATTAGGCATAAGCCTGATGGCTTCCACGTATTCGTATCAGTTCCCAGTTCTCTCTGCTCTGATAAACATTTTGATAATGCTAATGTATTCAAGATATTGTAACCATAGTTTTGCTGTTTTGGTTGAACGGTAAAGCTGTACTTTTAAATTTTCAATAAGATTTGTGAATCTTATAACTACACGGCTATTGTTTATATCTTCCAAATCAATGTTTTCTTGGACCAGATCCTGATACATATTTTCTAGAGAACTATCAGCTTCATCTTTGGGGCTCTGTTTAGAAAGTAGACTCATTAAGGCAGACTCAACTAAAAAGTGAGCTCTTAGTGCTCTAGCTACTGCTTTACCAGTCATTATATGCGCGACAGAGTTGCTTGCATAAATAAGTTCGAGTAATCTATTCAACCCTGATCACTCCATATCAATACTTCCTAGGAAGCTCATTAAGATGTAGAATCCTCCCAATCAAATAACTGTATCCAATTGCTTAGACCTTACAATTTCGTAAGCTTTTAACCATAAAGCCTGATCAAAAGTTACACTTGGAGTAGGTAAATTAATTAATTTTGCTTGGTTTTGTATAAAAACTAGTGTAGAAAAAATGCAGTTTTCATCAGATGGGTTTAAGTTAAAGATAAGCGCCATGAATATCTCACTTTTTCCGGAATGACATTTACCATTATGATAAAGTTTTGTAATTCCACTCCATTGTGCCCGGTTCTCATCAGCCGTTGAAATGAGCGAACTTTGCCAGAAAAGATCAATACCGAGAGACAGTGAAAAAGTCTGTGGTGACTGAAGCTCAACAATGGGCTTGAACAATATTTTTGTCAATGCCATTGTTTCAGGAACATCATACCACAAAATCGGAATATTTATTTTAGAATTTCTTTCTGCTGCTTTTAAACCAGATCTTATTCTTTTAATTCGATGAAGATTATCCAAAACTTTAAAGTTCATCATTCCAGCAACGATGATTCCCATCCCATGAAAGGTGTCTTTACCATCTTATGTGCAGATGTTATGATCAACATTGTCTACCACCCACTGAGTAAATAATTCATTCAGCACTCCTTCAACAACGTTATCGTTGTTAGCCATAACAGAGTGTTTAAAGCGTGTTATTTCTGATGGACTTATGCAAAAGCCCAGTTTAAATAGCTCATTTGTCAACCATTTTGATGCAAACTTGTAATCTAGTTCTATTCCTACACCAAAAAGCAAATGCAGGACGTAAAATCGCGATCGAATAGCTTTTGTTATAGTTTGACCAATGGAAGATTGTTTTAGTTCGTCAGACGTAATTTGTTTCATGAAAAGGCGAAGCAATTGGCTTAAAATTTTTTTACGATGCTCAATATCGTATTTAGATGGGTAATTCTCTGTGCTGAAATTCAGATTTAAAATTTCTGCCTTTATCAACTTAGTCGCGGTGTTAATGATAACTTCTCATTCGTTTGCATCTTTGTTCTCTGCCTTAGATTTTTTAATAATAAATGTAGCCGCATCTTTAAAGCATACTAAATAAGATTTTCCTTCAGTTTAGCTAATAATTATGTCGTCTTTGTATTTTTCTTCTAATTTTCTCTTTAAGTGTTAAGCTCTTTAATTGAATAAATGTCTTTGAAATTCGTAAGCTCATCCATTTTAATGTGCAACTCAGTAGTTGTCGCAGGAGCCATTTGACTCTCAAACCAACCACAAAGCCTTTCAAAGTATTCCGCCATTGTCGAATTTTCTTTGCGACCAGGCTTTTCTGTTTCAATCAAATTTGACCTGTAAACATATTAGGACTTTCTAGATTTGCATATAAAACATAAAAAATACACATAACGAATATAAAATTTCAAAACTCGATCAGAAACGGTCAATGTGTGACTTTATTTTGGAAGAACTACAAATCACTTTATAATTTGCAATTTGCACTTAGTTAATTACATTTAACAACTTTTTTTGATATATTGCTATAACACGAGAAGATAAATCAGTTCAAATGCATATTTCAAATACAAATAAATCAGTTCAAATACGTAGTTCAAATACAAATACAAATAAAGTGTATTTTGGAATCAAAACCTGTTGGTTGAAAATAGCTTATAACATTCAAAGTGGTATATAGCATCACTTGCAACCAGATCACAACAGCATATTAAACGAGATTATACATCAACTGCTTGTTTATCTTTTCTGCCTTCACAAACCTTAATCATACTTTGTTTGAATTTTATTGTACGCACCAGAATTAAGGCTTTACGATCACGATGTTTAGAATCGTGTAATGCTAGGTTGCCACAAATGAAGCAGCATTGCTTCCAGTTGAATATCTCGGTCTAAGTTATAAATAAATTTGTTTACAAAAAAATACAAATGTTAAGCTAGTGTTTTGCTTTTTTTAGGAAAGTGGGATGTCGTTATTAAAGGACTGCACAGTGAATTTATAAAAAATAGCTTAAAGAACATAATTGAACAAAGTAACTCCTTCATATATAAATATAGTTAATTGTATGGCAGTGACACAAGCACTAGATTGAGTAAATACAAAAATATCTTACTGAACGCAATTTTTTAATGTTAGGGTTTTCCAATTGATATTTTAATACTTTTCTTATCAGATTTGTAAAACCACTCATGCATGCCACATGGCTATCAACCGTGTCCTTTACTCAAGTTCGTCTTCAAGGTTTTTATCGTTGCGTACTTGTGAATAATGATTTAAGGTATTAATACCTTTCCTTCAAACATTATTCGTTTGATTAGCAAGGCGCTATCTTTGCAAAGCAAACAAGTTTCTTTTAATGTGTTCAACATTGTATATTTTAACTTAAGATATATTTAATAATTTATCTAAAACTAAAACGTGAAATTTAAAAATGATATTTGAAAACATCAACATACAGCTCTACAGTTTAAGTACACAAAATATATTATTTGAAAAGAAAAATTAGCGCATTTTGACCATTTTATGTAATTTATTCCAACAATTTTATAAATAGTAAGCATTAAAATATATATTTACAAAATATTAAAAGAATCGCGTAATTTTTCGCTGAGATATCGCAACTTAAAGACAACAATTAGCACGGGTTTAGTTTGTTTTAAGAAAAAAATCTACAAGGTGAGGTCAGCAGTAATATTTATAACTTTTTTTGTCTAAAATGAATTTTGGTGGATTTTGGATATATTAAAGTAGATAAAACTACGCTTCGAATAATACCATATTTATTTATGTCCAAATTTTGTCCAGGTTAGCCCTTTTTTAGACTTATTTTGACTAGACTACAAGCAGGAAAAGATTTTTTAATATCGTTTCCTTTTTAAATAATTTCTTCCGTTGGTAAAGTTGGACTTGAAGAATGCTTGTCATGTGCAAAGTAGGAAATTAATGTTCGTTGTTTTTTATGAGACGGTTCCGTCATGACTCTTTGTAGTTATAAGGAAATACTAGTCGTAAGAATAGGATTTGTGAATTATGTAAA
>NC_088933.1:4300000-4382500 GCF_038396675.1 Hydra vulgaris
TCCCTTGCACTTTCAGGGGAATATATATATATAAATTAGTAAAAAACACCTATATAACTTTTTTCTTCAACTTGAAGTTTCACCATTGCTGGATCATCAGGAAGTGTACTCTTCCTGATGATCCAGCTATGGTGAAACTTCAAGTTGAAGAAAAAAGTTAGATAAGTGTTTTCTACTAATTTATTATTGCTCTGTTCTTTAAGAACTTTTAGCACTCTATTTGTAAAATACACTAACATAATTTATATATATATATATATATATATATATATATATATATATATATATATATATATATATATATATATATATATATAAATATTAGTAGAAAATCACTTAACAAAACTTTTTTTTTTCATTTTAAACTGAGTTTCATCAATAGGCTCATCAGAAATGATGAGTCTTTTTTAATGAAACAAAGTGTAAAAGCATTTCTGATTAGTCTTTATTGATGAAACAAAGTGTAAAATAAAAAAAAAATTTTGTTAAGTGATTTTTTACTAATACATAATTGCTCTGTTCTTTTAAGAACATTGAGCACTTATTTTGTAGAATACATTTAAAAGTTGTTACCTATAGATTTGATCAATGAACAATTGGAGGTCAGGTGCATTGACACTTCATCTAAGTCTTTGATAACTGAACCTGTAAAATATAATTACTAATTTATGGTATAAGTTACAAAAACATTTTTATTTTTAGGTATAAAAATTGAAATTTCTAAAATCCAAGCACAGAAAACGAATTCCTATATGGGAAATTCTTTTTGTTTATGTTTTCTTTTTCGTAAATAGACATTTTTATTATAATATTTTATTTTTATAGTTGTAAATTCAAATCTTTCACATTCCTGTTTGCTTTCTGTGGAATTGAAATATTTATATGAATAGTTATATGAATAGTTATATTTTTTGTATCGACAAAATAACTCTTCCTAACAAAGTTATTTAAAAAATTATAATTGTAATATATAGATGTAATACCTGAAGAGAATTTAGTTTTAATTTGTGGAAACTTAAGCCAATTCTTCTAAGCATTTTAGAGCAGTCAATGCTTTGGTTTATGGAAGCCAATAAACAGTTTTATTACAAATCCAATTAGATGGAATTACATCTACTTCTCCTTGTAAATCTTCAATCCAAACAGCTCCTTTTCACATTTTTGATTTTGAAAATATTATATGAACTATTAAAAAAAAGAAGAAACCATAATATAAGTGTACTAACAGGCCTAGTTAAACTTGCTAAATCTTGACATTTTATAACCATGATACTTGCTAAACAATAATATTAGTAGACATTATTAACAAAGCTAAGATTTTCCTTATTTTATAATCTTATTATATTTTAAATTCATTTTTATGAAAATATTTATTATTCAATTAATCTGCATAGTTCTGAATATATTATGTTTAAATAACTTAAGGCATCAAAGGAAAATAATGAAAGAATCCCAGGTTGCTAAAACATAATTAACTACATAAGAGTAATACGGAATATTGAACCAAAATAGATAGTATTCCTTATTAAAACAAAATATAATAAAAAGTTTATTATAAAATATCACACAACAATAACTTAGTTTAATTGATAATATAAAAGCAACAAAAATTAAAAAAAAAATATCTTACAAAATAATAAATTATCATTCAAACAATTTTAAAGACCAAATAATAACTTGTAACTTATTTTTTACACATCTTCATCTATTAAACATTATTATTAATTCCAATTTTTAATACCGCATCATTAGTATTTTTGTTTCTATCAAAAATAAAAATATTATATCAATTAAGCTTTTCTTATTTCACTTAAAATATTAACTCAATCCTACGTTTTTTCATAACTGAAATTTTTTTTTGGTAATGTTGAATTAACACTGAAAACAAAATATTGGTATAATATTTTGTTTCCAGTGTTCAACATTACCAAACAAATATTTCTTTATTGAAAAATCAACAAGAAAATATTTCTTTATTGAAATGTATGTAAATATTTATAACAATCAATCTAATATCCTTTCTTTACCGCCACCTTTTCAAAATGCAGCGTATTTTAAGAAGTCAGACAAAATGCCATCATTTAAAGTTTCTGTCGCTTCATCGTATTCAATAGAAGAAGCTGTAAATAAAAATAAAAAAGTTTTATATATCTTATAAAGGTATACCTTTCATAGCACCATATAGTCTGGTAAACTTCTGTTAGTATAACAAGAAAAAAATAATCAGTCCTAATCTGAATAACAAGTTAAGACCAGGAATAACATCTGGTTGAAAAATTGCCTAACCTCGCTCATAATGTATTATAATCACATTAATGAAAATGAAACTGTAGACATTTAACATTAATTGCCCTTAAACCATTGATATTATACTACAAAATAGGAAGCCATTGTTCTAATATATATATTATGTCTACAGCTATATGTCAAAACTTATAAAAACTTATAACTGTATATATACAGTTATAAGTTTTTATAAGTTTTGACGTATAGCTGTAGACATAAAATTAAAAAAAGTTCTGAAACTAAATGATATAACTATTTAATAAAATACTTATTAAAACTCACTCCTGATAATTGTGTTTTTTTGTCATCTAATATCTTGTTCACTTCAACAAATTTAGCTACTGAAAAAATAAAACTTATTTGGCTTATAAATTCACTATTATAATCAGGCTTTGTCGCTGTGTTTTGGGATTTCTTATATCAGTAAGAAAATATAACACTCTCTTTTGAAACTCTATAATTTAAAATAATTTCACAAAACAACTTTTGTTGAATATTTTTACAAACCTAATAAAATTAAACAAAAATTCACTAAAAAATAATTAATAAAATACTGCCCTCAGCCATCGAGAACTTATCAACGTTATCTAATTTTGGTACTTTGTTTCCTTTTTTCTTATCCTCACTGAAAGACACTGCCATTTCACAAGTTTATGATTAAAATTTTTCTACTTATCTGATATATTTTGTGTAAATTTTGAATTGTCATTATTTTTTTTCGATTTTCTTTTCTTCACTACTAGAAGATGATTCTGCCATAGCTAGAACATTAGAGTGGCATTTTCGCAAGTTTCTTATATAAACCATTAAATTCTTTTGTCGTGAGAACAAGTAGAAATTTGAATACTAAATAAAACGTTTTTGAAAATTGAAAATTCAAAATTTCAAACATAAACACCTTCTGTTTTGCACATTATACTAAAATATTGCTTTATTACTTTTTCGCACCAATTCAACGGACGGTTTTTTTATAAGTAAGTTTTTTTGTCAACGCTGATTTAACGTTGAAACAACGTTAAATAAACAACGTTTAAATCGTAACGTTTTTTTAACGTTGAGACATAGTTGAACAACGTTGAAACAACGTTTCAATCAAAATTCAACGTTGAAACAACGTAGAGATGCCGGTTGGGATAGCTTTATAAGATGTAACACTTTTCCATTCATTATATTCATGAATGAAACATATGAGCAAAAGAAACCTCGGTAAATGGAATATTGTTTGACTTTCTAAAATACGCTCCATTTAAATAAGGTAATGGAAAAGAGAAAAAATTTGTGTAGATTTTATTCAATTATATGTAAATATATGCAATATTTAAATACATTTTTCAATAAAACAACTTTTATCTCTTTCCTTAATCATGCTATTCTAACTAAACTAAACAGAAAAAGTTTTAAATAGTCTAAGTATAAACTATGAGTAGATTTAATATCCATAATACACCTTGATAATGTAATAGTGATGTACAACAACACTATTGGGTATGCATAGTACGTTTTGATAGTGATCACAGTTTTTATCAACGGTTTCTGTGATTGCAAAACGTTTTTTAACAGTCAGTTTAACGTTGATAAATTAACATTAAAAAAACTGTCATTCTAAACTTTGTTTCAACGTAAATTCAACATTATTCTAACGTTTTTTTGAGTCGAATCAACGTTGATATAACGTTTGAACCTAACGTTGATTTAACGTTGATAAATTAAGGTTGAAAAAAACTTTCATTTGTTGAAAATTTTTTTGAAACGTTGAACCAACGTAAATTCAACGCTAGGTTTCAACGTTATTTCAAAGTTGTTTGCCTGCTGGGAAAACATTATATTCAGCAATTATCCAAAACTGTACAAAATGTACCTCCAAGCAACATATAAAATTACAATAAAACAAATTAGACTGATGACCCAAGTTCAAAAAAATTCTTAATAAATAGAGAAAATAAAAATCTCTTGTAAAATAAAATTTTTCAGAACTTTTAAACAAGCGTTTAACTGCCATAAAACCAAATCAGGCTAACAACTTTTAATCAGGTTTTAGAATCATCCAGTAAATGTCAATCAACTTCTCAAATAACTTAGTGAAAGAGAATCGTACGATAAAGAATTTTTAGAAGACAGCTTTAAGATTTTTTTACAAGAAAAATATAAATACTTGCAAATATGCAGAAACTAAAAAACAAAAATTAAAGCTTTCTGTTCCTGAAAAGTGATGGCACAGAAGATTTAAAAATATTTGATGAGAGTTTTAATATTCGCTCAAGGCTTGCAAAGAGAAACAAAAAAACAGAAAAAAAACAAAAAACACAAAGAGCATTAAGTCAAAAGTTAAATAAAAATAAAATCCGAAAGAATCCCATGATCACAGCTCTAGCTCAAAATCATTAAGTAGCATTGAAAAAAACCTTGTCAACAAAAAGAATTAGAATGAGAAATCAAGCTCAGAAAATTGGAGACTTGAACTTTTTTCTGGACAAATTACAAATGTCAAGGAAAACAATGGTTATGTGAAGCCAATGTTAAAATTATTAAATGCTTGTATTGCACACAAGAAGATTTTTATGAATGGGATAATATTTGGTTCACATCAAAGAGCCTCAAAAACCTAAACTAGAAAACTTTACAAATTACCTCTATTAGACTTTCATTAGACTTTCAATAGGGCTCATGAAGTTTGATTAGCTTTTATTCTTTATTTAAAAAATATATTACATACATCGCCTACATTAAAAGAAACTTTGTGTGTTTAGTTTTTAATATGGCATATTGTGTTAAATTCGTTATTAACCAAAACAATAGTAAATCTGATTTTATTTTTATTTGTTTTTAAACTCTCGTTAGAATTTCCTATAAACAGTATGATAAAAAGAGTTTAAATAACAAAATTCATATAAACGGTAAACATTTTTTCAAATTATAAAAGTCTGTGCAAGGTCAGCCAAAACCTTGGTTACCTATGAGCATAATTTAGACACACATCAAAAAAACTTCTTAAATGGTTATAGAAAAAATTCTAATAATAACAGTTTCTAGATAGTCGGAAGAAACTTTTTGGCAAGTTTTTATAAATATTACAGAAGTTTAAATCCAATTTTTAAAAACACAAAGCAAAAAATTTCAAATTTTGCGGAAAGTCACTTAAAGTTACGGTAAGTTTTCTTAACAAAAAAAAAAATATGAATTTTTTTCTAAATGCAGACATGAAAATAAGTACCTTTTTAAAATTATGAAAACAAATGACCCAACTAAAATTTTTCTGATTTTTAAGAATTCTTTTTATAATTATTTTTTTAGTTGTAATGTAGTTGATTCAACTTCTTGGTTGCCAAATATTTGCAGTCATTACATAACTAATTATAAAAAATGCTAACTTTCTGTAAAATAATTTTTCAATAAATTAAATTTTTTAATGTTTAGACATTTTTCCAGATGAACCCACCGAAGATAAATCAAGTTGTTGAAGAGAGAAAATAGATTAGTGTTTTTAATAATTTTTTGTTGCTCTGTTTATAAAAAAAATAGAACACTCTTTTTGCATATTTTACTCACATAATATATATATATATATATATATATATATATATATATATATATATATATATATATTTATATATATATATATATATAAACAATAGGGCGACATAAAATAATTTTTCCGCTAGCTGCGCTCTCGTCAGTGGATGAGTGTGTAATAAGTATGCTCTATATCAGCCGGTGAGTTTATATTCGCTTTCAATATAATCGTCTAATAGTTTTTTGAATGTTTTCAACGATGTAGATAGCACGATAGACGGAAGAAGACGATTCCATGCAGATTGCTCCATTAAGGGGGCTCACCCCTGTCAAAATAGCAAAAAAATAATTTTTTTTGAAATTTTTTGTTTTTTATGTTTCAAGTGTAAAAATTAACGAGGAGTCTGATTCTGAATAAAAATTTTCAAAAAAAAACACATAAGTATGTCTATTTCTTGATTATTTGATCATAGTCAAAAATGACCTTCTTAGCAACGTCCATAGCAACAATTTTATTTTCTCTTTTCCACCTATCTACAACACCTTTTTCTTAAAAGTTAATCTTATATGATTATTCTGAGTCTGTGAAGTAATAATTTTTCAAACTGCTTCCATGTAGGTCTCGAAAAGCTTGCAAAATGAACTTAGTAAGCATGCTAACCACACTGTAATACAACCACATAGATACACTACACATTGTGTGTCTAACTTTTTATTATAAATTAAGTTTTGTTCTGTAGATTATTTAGTGAATATTTTGTTTATTTATAAATAACTTCTTGGTATTTTTAGTTGTGAATAAGTATTAAAATAATTATTAGCTCCAAAAAAGAGCTTGATTATCAAGATAATAATTGAAAAAAATTATGTGGCAAATAAAAAAACAATAACAAATGATAAAATTAAAAGAGTAAAGTTTGCAAGTTTTAAAAAAAAGGAAAGAAAATTTAAAGGAAATCAATACACAAGCAAAAAACAATTCGTGTCCATGCAATCTGAACTATTAAATCTTATTCCAAGTACTTCAGCATCATTACCAAAGACAAGATCGTTTACTAAGCTGCCAAGCCATCCTATTTCTCAGCCTTTAAATAATGGCATTACTGGAAATAGAATTTTGGATATGTTTAGTTTATCAAACTTAATTTCAGTTCTTGGTTGTCCTCAATGTAAACAAAGTTCATGTTTAAAGCTAATTGAAAGTTTAAAACATGGATTAGCAAGAAAAATGACTGTAAAATGTTTTTGCCAATGGGAGCATTCATTTTGGACATCAAAAAAACTGCCATTTATGTCACGAGGGTTTAATATAAACTACAGAATAGTATACTCAATGCGTAGATGTGGTCAAGGCTTTGCTAGTATTAATCGCTTTAATACGCTTATGAATTTTCCACCACCATTTCCACCACTATTTCCAACACATCAAATAACTATAACAAAATTGTTTTTAAGTTAAAAAAAAGTGTTAAGTTTGTTGCCACTCAAACTATGGATGATGCAGCTCAAGAACTAAAAGAGTTGTCCAAAAATCAACCACAGAATAATTTTTATGATGTACCTGTGTCATGTGATGGCACCTGGCAAAGACAAGGATTTTCATTGCTAAATGGAACAGTAAGTTGCATTTCAACTAACTGTTTCATTTTAACTTTAACATTGGAGCTAAAGCTGTTATTAATTTGTATGAAAGACCAAATATGGATCCAGGATTTTATACCAATCTTAAGTGTGATAAAATCAATACCAAAAGGAATAAAAATTCAAGAAAATATAATGAAGATAATAATGTTCTCAGTCATCGTCAATTTAGAGGATTAAAAAAAACAAAAAGATGATGAAAAAAAAGCTAAATGAAGGAAACCTAAAAAGCAGGATTGATTTAAAGTTAATTTTAAAGATGTTGTTTTTTATTTTATTTAGTTTTTTTATTCTGGATACGCTGTTTTCTTATTTTTAGTTATATATCGTTTTTTTGATAAAAAATGTTTTTCAGGTGATATAGTCTTTTTATATTATAAAATTATAGATAATGTAGATGTTGTATAAATTTCCATTATTAAAACACCTTTTCAATTGATTTTATTATGCTTAGAATTGAAAAGCTCTAAAAAGTTTTCTCAGATTGCATTTTTTCCAAATTTAATAGAACTTAGAAATGTGGTAACTTTGGTTCTATTATAGCTTATGAGCTGATATTTTCACGCAACACACATAATAGATTGTTTCATGCAATAAACCAAAAGTTTGATTTAAATATTTTATATTGTCTGTGATTAACTTGTCTGAAGTTCAATTTTATGTTGAAAATATAGGAAAATATTGTTAATTTTTTACAAACTCAAAAAGTCATTCTTCCCAAAATAATATTTCACTTTCTTTTGGTTAATTGCATGCATCTAATGTAAATAAATGATGTTAGAAAGTTTCATTGAAAAATAGTGTACCAACCCAAGAGAATTAGCTTTCGAAATTTCAAGGATTTATGACTTTCGTCATTTTTAATTTGTAACCATGGCAACCGCTGACATTTTTTAAAAACGAAAACATATTATTTTAAACACTATTATAATATCCTTTCGAATGAATATCTTAAAATTCCTATGAAATTGGAAGTTGTCGAAATATTTTTGAGGGGGGTGAGCCCCCTTAACTCATCGGGTTTCATTCTTATTTTTTACATAGATATTCCAATATATATATATATATATATATATATATATATATATATATATATATATATACACACACACACACACATATATATATATATACATATAAATATATATATATATATATATATATATATATATATATATATATATATATATATATATATATATATATGTATATATATATATATATACACACACACACACACATATATATATATATATACATATATATATATATATATATATATATATATATATATATATATATATATATATATATATATATACATATAGATATAAGCATATACATATATATTTATATATATATATATACATATATATATATATATATAAAAATATATATATATATATAAATAAATATATATATATATAAATATATATATATATATATATATATATATATATATATATATATATATATATGTGTGTAAGCTTATTTAAACATATGTTTATCATTAATGGGAAAACAATTGTCATTAATTAAGTGAATCAAAAATAATAGGCTTAGTTTGTTTTTCAAACACTCATTTTGAGTTTATTGAAATGAGCAGTATAGCGAAAATTTATAGAAATTACAGAGTTTATAGAAATGAGCGGTATTACTTGATTTGTAATAAATTTTAGTCAACAATTGCAGAGTATATTAAAAAATATCTACTATTAAAATTTTGTATTTAAAGTTGAAATACTTTATTATCCTCTTTGTGATAATTTTGTAGATTGGATATAAGCTTGTAATTATGGAGAAAACCGTTTGGAAAATATAAGTGTCGTCTTGTAAATAATGCAACTGTGTATGATAAGGTAGTTTCAGTTTTAATGTAGTTAGAAAAATCTAGTATTCGAACAAACAAAATGTTTTTCAATTATAGCAATAATCATGCATATGCATATGGCTCACTTTTAAAAACAAAAGTTGGAAAATGTACCGTAAAATGTTATATAGTCGAAGTTTCGAATTCGGAAAAAGTTCTTTGAAAGACTGTAAATGATTTTTCAATGAGATCACAAAGTAATATTATCAGACCATATGTAAACTTAAGAGCTGATATAATATCAACCAAATCGCAAAGTTGTATAATAAATAATCCAGTTATCATTTTCTTTTCCCACATAGCCAGCAGCTTATGACAAAAAACCGAAAAAATCCCCACATTTATGTTGCTTTCATTGAGGAAGATATTTTTTTTGTATTCAACTTTAAGTAATGAAGGAGGTCAATTGTCGACAAATTGCATGTCGGTACTTACCATACTAAAAAAACAAGACATCCTATTATTAATTATTTCAATAGTTAAAATCTTTTTTTCTCTACAAATTTTTGTAAAAAATAGCCCTAGCGTTTTCAATTTGCATCAGATTATAAATATTCATTTTCAGGGGTGACGGAACAGTGGGGGCCTTGAGGGTTTTAGGCCCCATACTTTTAAAAGTGTGGGGTCTTTTAGTATTACAGCCCTCCCCCCTTCCCCCACTTTTCAAGTGTGTAGAATTTTTATTTTAAAACTGTTTATCTTCTTTTAAATCGCAGCTTCTAGCCGCTAGAGGGCAATTAGTATTTTGTATTTGAAATAATAACTTAACGTATTTGCTTCGAATCACGTTTTACAAGCTTCAAGGGAGCAATAAGCGTTTCGTATTTGAAATAATAACTTTATGTGTTTGCTTTGAAAAATGTTTTACAATTCACAAGGAAGCGATTAACGGTTGTGAACATTATATAAATTTATACATAAGCATATTTTACATAATTCACAAATCCTATTCTTACGACTAGTATTTCCTTATAACTACAAAGAGTCATGACGGAACCGTCTCATAAAAAACAACGAACATTAATTTCCTACTTTGCACATGACAAGCATTCTTCAAGTCCAACTTTACCAACGGAAGAAATTATTTAAAAAGGAAACGATATTAAAAAATCTTTTCCTGCTTGTAGTCTAGTCAAAATAAGTCTAAAAAAGGGCTAACCTGGACAAAATTTGGACATAAATAAATATGGTATTATTCGAAGCGTAGTTTTATCTACTTTAATATATCCAAAATCCACCAAAATTCATTTTAGACAAAAAAAGTTATAAATATTACTGCTGACCTCACTTTGTAGATTTTTTTCTTAAAACAAACTAAACCCGTGCGACTTGCTGTCAATAAGTTGCGATAACTCAGCGAAAAATGATGCGATTCATATAATATTTTGTAAAAATATAGTTTAAAGCTTACAAATTATAAAATTGTAGGAATAAATTACATAAAATGGTCAAAATGCGCTAATTTTTCTTTTCAAATAATATATTTTGTGTACTTAAACTGTAGAGCTGTATGTTGATGTTTTCAAATATCATTTTTAAATTTCACGTTTTAGTTTTAGATAAATTATTAAATATATCTTAAGTTAAAATATACAATGTTGAACACATTAAAAGAAACTTGTTTGCTTTGCAAAGATAGCGCCTTGCTAATCAAACGAATAATGTTTGAAGGAAAGGTATTAATACCTTAAATCATTATTCACAAGTACGCAACGATAAAAACCTTGAAGACGAACTTGAGTAAAGGACACGGTTGATAGCCATGTGGCATGCATGAGTGGTTTTACAAATCTGATAAGAAAAGTATTAAAATATCAATTGGAAAACCCTAACATTAAAAAATTGCGTTCAGTAAGATATTTTTGTATTTACTCAATCTAGTGCTTGTGTCACTGCCATACAATTAACTATATTTATATATGAAGGAGTTACTTTGTTCAATTATGTTCTTTAAGCTATTTTTTATAAATTCACTGTGCAGTCCTTTAATAACGACATCCCACTTTCCTAAAAAAAGCAAAACACTAGCTTAACATTTGTATTTTTTTGTAAACAAATTTATTTATAACTTAGACCGAGATATTCAACTGGAAGCAATGCTGCTTCATTTGTGGCAACCTAGCATTACACGATTCTAAACATCGTGATCGTAAAGCCTTAATTCTGGTGCGTACAATAAAATTCAAACAAAGTATGATTAAGGTTTGTGAAGGCAGAAAAGATAAACAAGCAGTTGATGTATAATCTCGTTTAATATGCTGTTGTGATCTGGTTGCAAGTGATGCTATATACCACTTTGAATGTTATAAGCTATTTTCAACCAACAGGTTTTGATTCCAAAATACACTTTATTTGTATTTGTATTTGAACTACGTATTTGAACTGATTTATTTGTATTTGAAATATGCATTTGAACTGATTTATCTTCTCGTGTTATAGCAATATATCAAAAAAAGTTGTTAAATGTAATTAACTAAGTGCAAATTGCAAATTATAAAGTGATTTGTAGTTCTTCCAAAATAAAGTCACACATTGACCGTTTCTGATCGAGTTTTGAAATTTTATATTCGTTATGTGTATTTTTTATGTTTTATATGCAAATCTAGAAAGTCCTAATATGTTTACAGGTCAAATTTGATTGAAACAGAAAAGCCTGGTCGCAAAGAAAATTCGACAATGGCGGAATACTTTGAAAGGCTTTGTGGTTGGTTTGAGAGTCAAATGGCTCCTGCGACAACTACTGAGTTGCACATTAAAATGGATGAGCTTACGAATTTCAAAGACATTTATTCAATTAAAGAGCTTAACACTTAAAGAGAAAATTAGAAGAAAAATACAAAGACGACATAATTATTAGCTAAACTGAAGGAAAATCTTATTTAGTATGCTTTAAAGATGCGGCTACATTTATTATTAAAAAATCTAAGGCAGAGAACAAAGATGCAAACGAATGAGAAGTTATCATTAACACCGCGACTAAGTTGATAAAGGCAGAAATTTTAAATTTCAGCACAGAGAATTACCCATCTAAATACGATATTGAGCATCGTAAAAAAATTTTAAGCCAATTGCTTCGCCTTTTCATGAAACAAATTACGTCTGACGAACTAAAACAATCTTCCATTGGTCAAACTATAACAAAAGCTATTCGATCGCGATTTTACGTCCTGCATTTGCTTTTTGGTGTAGGAATAGAACTAGATTACAAGTTTGCATCAAAATGGTTGACAAATGAGCTATTTAAACTGGGCTTTTGCATAAGTCCATCAGAAATAACACGCTTTAAACACTCTGTTATGGCTAACAACGATAACGTTGTTGAAGGAGTGCTGAATGAATTATTTACTCAGTGGGTGGTAGACAATGTTGATCATAACATCTGCACATAAGATGGTAAAGACACCTTTCATGGGATGGGAATCATCGTTGCTGGAATGATGAACTTTAAAGTTTTGGATAATCTTCATCGAATTAAAAGAATAAGATCTGGTTTAAAAGCAGCAGAAAGAAATTCTAAAATAAATATTCCGATTTTGTGGTATGATGTTCCTGAAACAATGGCATTGACAAAAATATTGTTCAAGCCCATTGTTGAGCTTCAGTCACCACAGACTTTTTCACTGTCTCTCGGTATTGATCTTTTCTGGCAAAGTTCGCTCATTTCAACGGCTGATGAGAACCGGGCACAATGGAGTGGAATTACAAAACTTTATCATAATGGTAAATGTCATTCCGGAAAAAGTGAGATATTCATGGCGCTTATCTTTAACTTAAACCCATCTGATGAAAACTGCATTTTTTCTACACTAGTTTTTATACAAAACCAAGCAAAATTAATTAATTTACCTACTCCAAGTGTAACTTTTGATCAGGCTTTATGGTTAAAAGCTTACGAAATTGTAAGGTCTAAGCAATTGGATACAGTTATTTGATTGGGAGGATTCTACATCTTAATGAGCTTCCTAGGAAGTATTGATATGGAGTGATCAGGGTTGAATAGATTACTCGAACTTATTTATGCAAGCAACTCTGTCGCGCATATAATGACTGGTAAAGCAGTAGCTAGAGCACTAAGAGCTCACTTTTTAGTTGAGTCTGCCTTAATGAGTCTACTTTCTAAACAGAGCCCCAAAGATGAAGCTGATAGTTCTCTAGAAAATATGTATCAGGATCTGGTCCAAGAAAACATTGATTTGGAAGATATAAACAATAGCCGTGTAGTTATAAGATTCACAAATCTTATTGAAAATTTAAAAGTACAGCTTTACCGTTCAACCAAAACAGCAAAACTATGGTTACAATATCTTGAATACATTAGCATTATCAAAATGTTTATCAGAGCAGAGAGAACTGGGAACTGATACGAATACGTGGAAGCCATCAGGCTTATGCCTAATTTATTTGCTGCAACAGGGCATATAAACTATGTCAAAAGTGCTCGGTTATATCTAAAACCCATACACTCACTTAATTCAGAACATCCTTGGCTTTATGAGCAGCAATGTAAATCAGGTTACCATTGTATTAGACGCACAGATCAATACTGGGCTGGTCTTTGGCCTGATTTAGTAATTGAACAATGCATGATTAGATCAATTAAAAGCAGTGGAGGCTTAACCAGAGGACGGGGTGTGTCAGAGAATACAGGGTATCTTTGGGTCAGTACCTTTCATAAATGCGGAGCAATCCATGATTCCATGTCAACATTGACAAAGCATCGTTTTGAGAGCAGTCGGCAACATTGTGAAACTGGTAAGTCTGGGCGAAAAAGAGATACTTAAGATTTTAAAGCATTAAAGGAACAGCTCGAGCTGTCTAACCCTTTCGAATTTCAAGTCTCAGGACTTTAATGTATATTAACTGGCCTATGTACTGATAAAGATAATGAAATCAATTGTGATCAAGCAGAAAATGTGGGTTTAGAGATTCAAAACAGTCTTAATAATATTGCAGTTAATCAAGCAGTTCTCAAGCGTTTAAAGCAGGTCATAACACTTGATGCCATCTTTTAAAGTTAATGGCGATGCAGTCCACGTAGAGCCTAATGTTTTGTTCCAAAGACTAATTATGCTTATTGAGAGGGTTGAAGATTTGACTGACTGCTTCGAATATGAATTAACACCCCGGACCACATCTCGCTTCAAAGATGGATTAATGAGGAAACCAAACAAAGCAGAACTTGGTAGAGAACACATTAAGGATTCAACAATTTTAACAGAGAATAATAACACAACCTACATTTTTGACGGCGGAGCGTTGCTGCATCGAGTTTTTTGGAGTCTCACAGCTACATATTCAGACATTATTGAACAATATTGTACATATATTACAAAAAAGTATGGTAATCATACTTTGATCATTTTTAATGGTTACAAATCATCCTTCAAAGAATCAAGAACATCAAAGGGGAGGGAGAAAGTTTATCAACATTGTATTCCAACCAAAAAACCAAGTGAACTGCAAACAATCTGAATTTTTGTCAAACAACAATAACAAAACTCTTTTGATCAAAGCATTTGGAATAAAGCTAAGAGAAAAAGGTTATATAGTAGTGGAATGCAAAGGAGACGCTGACAGAACCATTGCTACAAAAGGAATTGAGCTTGTACAAAGTGGAAAATGTGTGACTATCATAGCTGATGATACAGACATTTTTGTGATGTTGGTTCACATGTGGGATCAAACCATGTCTGAGATTTTTTCCGCCGCAAAATTGAAAAAAGTATGAAAAAAAGTAAGGAAACAATCAGCATAAAGAATGTTACATTATGTTTATCATATCACATGAAAAAATGTTTTTTGTTTATCTATGCATGGAGTGGATGTAATACTACTTCTGCGCTTTTTGGTCAAGGAAAGATAGCTGTACTGAAGTTTATTGAATCGAATAGTGAGTTCGCTCAATCTTTATGTACAGTATTCCAAGATCCCTTTGCTACACAAGATGAAGTAGCTAATGATGGAATACAAGTGGTTTTGAACATGTATGCAATACAATAATCATATTTTTTCTATTTGTTTATAATATTGTTTATTCTATAACTATACGTCCATATTGTTTTGCAGAGCACTACGGTTTCTGAGACCCGATTTTTTGGCAGAAACCCAGTTTTTTTAAGTTCTAAAAAAGATTTTTTTTTGTGGTACCTTAAAGTAAACACACTAAAGTGATAATAAACATGGTCTATTTAAAAATTATTAATAATAGGATGTCTTGTTTTTTTAGTATGGTAAGTACCGACATGCAATTTGTCGACAATTGACCTCCTTCATTACTTAAAGTTGAATACAAAAAAAATATCTTCCTCAATGAAAGCAACATAAATGTGGGGATTTTTTCGGTTTTTTGTCATAAGCTGCTGGCTATGTGGGAAAAGAAAATGATAACTGGATTATTTATTATACAACTTTGCGATTTGGTTGATATTATATCAGCTCTTAAGTTTACATATGGTCTGATAATATTACTTTGTGATCTCATTGAAAAATCATTTACAGTCTTTCAAAGAACTTTTTCCGAATTCGAAACTTCGACTATATAACATTTTACGGTACATTTTCCAACTTTTGTTTTTAAAAGTGAGCCATATGCATATGCATGATTATTGCTATAATTGAAAAACATTTTGTTTGTTCGAATACTAGATTTTTCTAACTACATTAAAACTGAAACTACCTTATCATACACAGTTGCATTATTTACAAGACGACACTTATATTTTCCAAACGGTTTTCTCCATAATTACAAGCTTATATCCAATCTACAAAATTATCACAAAGAGGATAATAAAGTATTTCAACTTTAAATACAAAATTTTAATAGTAGATATTTTTTAATATACTCTGCAATTGTTGACTAAAATTTATTACAAATCAAGTAATACCGCTCATTTCTATAAACTCTGTAATTTCTATAAATTTTCGCTATACTGCTCATTTCAATAAACTCAAAATGAGTGTTTGAAAAACAAACTAAGCCTATTATTTTTGATTCACTTAATTAATGACAATTGTTTTCCCATTAATGATAAACATATGTTTAAATAAGCTTACACATATATATATATATATATATATATATATATATATATATATATATATATATATATATATTTATTTATATATATATATATATATATATATATATATATATGTATATATATATATATAAATATATATGTATATGCTTATATCTATATGTGTATATATATATATATATATATATATATATATATATATATATATATATATATATGTGTGTGTGTGTGTGTATATATATATATATATATATATATATATATATATATATATATATATATATATATATATATATATATATATGTATATATATATATATATATGTGTGTGTGTGTGTATATATATATATATATATATATATATATATATATATATATATATATATATATATATATATATATATTGGAATATCTATGTAAAAAATAAGAATGAAACCCGATGAGTTAAGGGGGCTCACCCCCCTCAAAAATATTTCGACAACTTCCAATTTCATAGGAATTTTAAGATATTCATTCGAAAGGATATTATAATAGTGTTTAAAATAATATGTTTTCGTTTTTAAAAAATGTCAGCGGGTGCCATGGTTACAAATGAAAAATGACGAAAGTCATAAATCCTTGAAATTTCGAAAGCTAATTCTCTTGGGTTGGTACACTATTTTTCAATGAAACTTTCTAACATCATTTATTTACATTAGATGCATGCAATTAACCAAAAGAAAGTGAAATATTATTTTGGGAAGAATGACTTTTTGAGTTTGTAAAAAATTAACAATATTTTCCTATATTTTCAACATAAAATTGAACTTCAGACAAGTTAATCACAGACAATATAAAATATTTAAATCAAACTTTTGGTTTATTGCATGAAACAATCTATTATGTGTGTTGCGTGAAAATATCAGCTCATAAGCTATAATAGAACCAAAGTTACCACATTTCTAAGTTCTATTAAATTTGGAAAAAATGCAATCTGAGAAAACTTTTTAGAGCTTTTCAATTCTAAGCATAATAAAATAAATTATATCTTACAGGTTCAATTATCAAAGATTTAGATGAAGTGTCAATGCACCTGACCTCCAGTTGTTGATTGATCAAATCTATATTCATTGATCAAATATATCATTGATTAAATTTATATTTTAAATCTTGCATCCAGGTTTCCACTTGTGTGGTTTTTTCCACAATATAATATATCTCCACAAACATAATATTAGAATTACTTCATGATTTTTACAGAAAAATCAATTACAATTAGTTGTTGGATCGTCTTCAAAAGACAGAATACACAAAATGATGCTGAGGTAATCAAGAACAGTATTGGACTCTTGTCTCATTTATAATTAGGGTAACCACAGTTCCTCCAAAATCCTTTAAAGTACTCTTTTTTCAAAATCGCGTCAAAAATCCTCTACATGCTCTAAAAAGTTTAAATTTTGATCAAAGCTCCTCTTTTTTTGTTTCTTGATGGAAGTATAATGTACAAAGTACCTATTCTTGGTCTGCAAAACTGGTTAACACCTGAAAGTGCGAGAGATTGTAAAAAATTGCTTTAGCAAATGCATGCTATTTAACATAAAAAATGACATTATTGACCCCTGTCCAAGCTCCATAAGTGTAAAAACATGGACGTTAAACCTAAATAAAAACGAAAAAAATCCTCTAAATTAGATGCAAAATTTCCTCTAAAATCCTATTTATTATGAAAATTTTATATGGCCAACCCGATAATTACTTTTCAATGTTAGAAAAGTTTAATATATTGATTATTAATTTATTTTGAAAAAAAGTTGTTTCATTTAAATTAAATATTTGAAAAAATTATTAATAATCATCTAACAGCACTCCAGAACATGGAGTGTAGGGGGTTCTCCCCCCCCCCCCTCCCCTTTAAGCTGTCATTTAAGCATTTGTGTTGCCACATTTAGCAAGTTTTGAACTATGGTTGGCATATTGCAAATATTGAAGACTTTTTTTTTTTTTATATATATGAGTTTAGTTGGCAAAAAATACATACAACAACCCCCCCTTCTCCCTGAAAGACCACTTTCGGGCCGGCACTGTCTAACAGTTATATCTTTTAAAAATTCAGAATGTTTTCGAAAAAGACCACTTCGGGCCGGCACTGTTTAACAGTTATATCTTTTAAAAATTCAGATTATTTTCGAAACATTATCCTTTATGAATATGTAGGGCAAAGATGGAAAAATATATTTAAGAACGTTATAAGACGTTGTAAAAGGTATCCCAGCCGGCAAACAACGTTGAAATAACGTTGAACTTACGTTGAAACCTAACGTTGAATTTACGTTGATTTAACGTTTAGAATTAAAGTTTTTTTCAACGTTGATTTATAAACGTTAGGTTCAAACGTTATATCAACGTTGATTCGACGCAAAAAAACGTTAGAATAATGTTGAATTTACGTTGAAACAAAGTTTAGAATGACAGTTTTTTTAACGTTGATTTATCAACGTTAAACTGACTGTTAAAAAACGTTCTGTAATCACGGAAACCGTTGATAAAAACTGTGATCACCATCAAAACGTAGTTTGCATGTCCGATAGTGCTGTTGCACTTCTCTATTACATTATTAAAGTATATTATGGATATTAAATCTACTCATAATCTATACTTGGATTATTTAGAACTTTTTCAGTTTATTTTAGATAGTATTTTTAAATAGTATTAAATAGTATCAAATAGTATTATTAAAGCAAGAGATAAAAGTTGTTTTATTGAAAAATATATTTAAATATTACATATACTTACATATAAATTAAATAAATCTACAAATAACTGAATATAATCTACATATAATTGAATAAAATCTACACAAATATATTCTCTTTTCCATCACCTTTTTGAAATGGAGCGTATTTTAGAAAATCAAACAATATTCCATTAACGGAGGTTTCTTTTGCTCCATTGAATACAATAGAAGAAGCTGTAAATAAAAAAAAGATATTTAAAAAAATCAAAAAAAGGCAAACTTGAAAAAAATATAATGAATGGAAAGGCGTAACAACTTATAAAGGTATTCCATTTACCAAGTCCTATAAGTTAGTGTTTCTTAGGAGATATTTTTAGAAAAAACTATGAATTTTTAAAAGGTAATTTAATTGTTAGTCAGAGACGTTCAGAAAAGGTCTCTCATGATGTGGGGGGGGGGAGAGGGGGACGGGTGATTGTAGGCATTTTTTGACAACTTAGAGACACACACAAAAAAAGGTCGTCAAGATTTGCAATGAGCCAACTATATTTCAAAACTTGCTAAATGTGTCATCTTAAATGCTTATATGCCAGCTTTGGGGTGGTGAGACACCCCTACACCCTCCATTAGGGACGGCCCTGCTGTTAGATGATTAATAATAATTTTCTAAAATATTTAATTTAAATGAAACAACCTTTTTTCAAAATAAATTAATAATCAAAATATTAAATTTTTCTAACATTGAAAAGTAATTATCGGGGTGGCCACATACTTTCATAAGAAAAATAGGATTATAAAGGAAATTTTGCACCTAATATAGAGGATTTTTTTTGTTTTAATTTGGGTTTAACGTCCATGTTTTTCTTTATGGAGCTTAAACAGAGGTCAATAATGTCATTTTTATGTTAAATAGCATGCATTTGCTAAAGCAATTTTTAATAATCCCTTGCACTTTCAGGGGAATATATATATATAAATTAGTAAAAAACACCTATATAACTTTTTTCTTCAACTTGAAGTTTCACCATTGCTGGATCATCAGGAAGTGTACTCTTCCTGATGATCCAGCTATGGTGAAACTTCAAGTTGAAGAAAAAAGTTAGATAAGTGTTTTCTACTAATTTATTATTGCTCTGTTCTTTAAGAACTTTAGCACTCTATTTGTAAAATACACTAACATAATTTATATATATATATATATATATATATATATATATATATATATATATATATATATATATATATATATATAAATATTAGTAGAAAATCACTTAACAAAACTTTTTTTTTTCATTTTAAACTGAGTTTCATCAATAGGCTCATCAGAAATGATGAGTCTTTTTTTAATGAAACAAAGTGTAAAAGCATTTCTGATTAGTCTTTATTGATGAAACAAAGTGTAAAATAAAAAAAAAATTTTGTTAAGTGATTTTTTACTAATACATAATTGCTCTGTTCTTTTTCTCAAGCATGAGCACTTATTTTGTAGAATACATTTAAAAGTTGTTACCTATAGATTTGATCAATGAACAATTGGAGGTCAGGTGCATTGACACTTCATCTAAGTCTTTGATAACTGAACCTGTAAAATATAATTACTAATTTATGGTATAAGTTACAAAAACATTTTTATTTTTAGGTATAAAAAATTGAAATTTCTAAAATCCAAGCACAGAAAACGAATTCCTATATGGGAAATTCTTTTTGTTTATGTTTTCTTTTTCGTAAATAGACATTTTTATTATAATATTTTTATTTTTATAGTTGTAAATTCAAATCTTTCACATTCCTGTTTGCTTTCTGTGGAATTGAAATATTTATATGAATAGTTATATGAATAGTTATATTTTTTGTATCGACAAAATAACTCTTCCTAACAAAGTTATTTAAAAAATTATAATTGTAATATATAGATGTAATACCTGAAGAGAATTTAGTTTTAATTTGTGGAAACTTAAGCCAATTCTTCTAAGCATTTTAGAGCAGTCAATGCTTTGGTTTATGGAAGCCAATAAACAGTTTTATTACAAATCCAATTAGATGGAATTACATCTACTTCTCCTTGTAAATCTTCAATCCAAACAGCTCCTTTTCACATTTTTGATTTTGAAAATATTATATGAACTATTAAAAAAAAGAAGAAACCATAATATAAGTGTACTAACAGGCCTAGTTAAACTTGCTAAATCTTGACATTTTATAACCATGATACTTGCTAAACAATAATATTAGTAGACATTATTAACAAAGCTAAGATTTTCCTTATTTTATAATCTTATTATATTTTAAATTCATTTTTATGAAAATATTTATTATTCAATTAATCTGCATAGTTCTGAATATATTATGTTTAAATAACTTAAGGCATCAAAGGAAAATAATGAAAGAATCCCAGGTTGCTAAAACATAATTAACTACATAAGAGTAATACGGAATATTGAACCAAAATAGATAGTATTCCTTATTAAAACAAAATATAATAAAAAGTTTATTATAAAATATCACACAACAATAACTTAGTTTAATTGATAATATAAAAGCAACAAAAATTAAAAAAAAAATATCTTACAAAATAATAAATTATCATTCAAACAATTTTAAAGACCAAATAATAACTTGTAACTTATTTTTTACACATCTTCATCTATTAAACATTATTATTAATTCCAATTTTTAATACCGCATCATTAGTATTTTTGTTTCTATCAAAAATAAAAATATTATATCAATTAAGCTTTTCTTATTTCACTTAAAATATTAACTCAATCCTACGTTTTTTCATAACTGAAATTTTTTTTTGGTAATGTTGAATTAACACTGAAAACAAAATATTGGTATAATATTTTGTTTCCAGTGTTCAACATTACCAAACAAATATTTCTTTATTGAAAAATCAACAAGAAAATATTTCTTTATTGAAATGTATGTAAATATTTATAACAATCAATCTAATATCCTTTCTTTACCGCCACCTTTTCAAAATGCAGCGTATTTTAAGAAGTCAGACAAAATGCCATCATTTAAAGTTTCTGTCGCTTCATCGTATTCAATAGAAGAAGCTGTAAATAAAAATAAAAAAGTTTTATATATCTTATAAAGGTATACCTTTCATAGCACCATATAGTCTGGTAAACTTCTGTTAGTATAACAAGAAAAAAATAATCAGTCCTAATCTGAATAACAAGTTAAGACCAGGAATAACATCTGGTTGAAAAATTGCCTAACCTCGCTCATAATGTATTATAATCACATTAATGAAAATGAAACTGTAGACATTTAACATTAATTGCCCTTAAACCATTGATATTATACTACAAAATAGGAAGCCATTGTTCTAATATATATATTATGTCTACAGCTATATGTCAAAACTTATAAAAACTTATAACTGTATATATACAGTTATAAGTTTTTATAAGTTTTGACGTATAGCTGTAGACATAAAATTAAAAAAAGTTCTGAAACTAAATGATATAACTATTTAATAAAATACTTATTAAAACTCACTCCTGATAATTGTGTTTTTTTGTCATCTAATATCTTGTTCACTTCAACAAATTTAGCTACTGAAAAAATAAAACTTATTTGGCTTATAAATTCACTATTATAATCAGGCTTTGTCGCTGTGTTTTGGGATTTCTTATATCAGTAAGAAAATATAACACTCTCTTTTGAAACTCTATAATTGACAATAATTTCACAAAACAACTTTTGTTGAATATTTTTACAAACCTAATAAACATAAACAAAAATTCACTAACAAATAATTAATAACATACTGCCCTCAGCCATCGAGAACTTATCAACTTTATCTAATTTTGGTACTTTGTTTCCTTTTTTCTTATCCTCACTGAAAGACACTGCCATTTCACAAGTTTATGATTAAAATTTTTCTACTTATCTGATATATTTTGTGTAAATTTTGAATTGTCATTATTTTTTTTCGATTTTCTTTTCTTCACTACTAGAAGATGATTCTGCCATAGCTAGAACATTAGAGTGGCATTTTCGCAAGTTTCTTATATAAACCATTAAATTCTTTTGTCGTGAGAACAAGTAGAAATTTGAATACTAAATAAAACGTTTTTGAAAATTGAAAATTCAAAATTTCAAACATAAACACCTTCTGTTTTGCACATTATACTAAAATATTGCTTTATTACTTTTTCGCACCAATTCAACGGACGGTTTTTTTATAAGTAAGTTTTTTTGTCAACGCTGATTTAACGTTGAAACAACGTTAAATAAACAACGTTTAAATCGTAACGTTTTTTTAACGTTGAGACATAGTTGAACAACGTTGAAACAACGTTTCAATCAAAATTCAACGTTGAAACAACGTAGAGATGCCGGTTGGGATAGCTTTATAAGATGTAACACTTTTCCATTCATTATATTCATGAATGAAACATATGAGCAAAAGAAACCTCGGTAAATGGAATATTGTTTGACTTTCTAAAATACGCTCCATTTAAATAAGGTAATGGAAAAGAGAAAAAATTTGTGTAGATTTTATTCAATTATATGTAAATATATGCAATATTTAAATACATTTTTCAATAAAACAACTTTTATCTCTTTCCTTAATCATGCTATTCTAACTAAACTAAACAGAAAAAGTTTTAAATAGTCTAAGTATAAACTATGAGTAGATTTAATATCCATAATACACCTTGATAATGTAATAGTGATGTACAACAACACTATTGGGTATGCATAGTACGTTTTGATAGTGATCACAGTTTTTATCAACGGTTTCTGTGATTGCAAAACGTTTTTTAACAGTCAGTTTAACGTTGATAAATTAACATTAAAAAAACTGTCATTCTAAACTTTGTTTCAACGTAAATTCAACATTATTCTAACGTTTTTTTGAGTCGAATCAACGTTGATATAACGTTTGAACCTAACGTTGATTTAACGTTGATAAATTAAGGTTGAAAAAAACTTTCATTTGTTGAAAATTTTTTTGAAACGTTGAACCAACGTAAATTCAACGCTAGGTTTCAACGTTATTTCAAAGTTGTTTGCCTGCTGGGAAAACATTATATTCAGCAATTATCCAAAACTGTACAAAATGTACCTCCAAGCAACATATAAAATTACAATAAAACAAATTATACTCATGACCCAAGTTCAAAAAAATTCTTAATAAATAGAGAAAATAAAAATCTCTTGTAAAATAAAATTTTTCAGAACTTTTAAACAAGCGTTTAACTGCCATAAAACCAAATCAGGCTAACAACTTTTAATCAGGTTTTAGAATCATCCAGTAAATGTCAATCAACTTCTCAAATAACTTAGTGAAAGAGAATCGTACGATAAAGAATTTTTAGAAGACAGCTTTAAGATTTTTTTACAAGAAAAATATAAATACTTGCAAATATGCAGAAACTAAAAAACAAAAATTAAAGCTTTCTGTTCCTGAAAAGTGATGGCACAGAAGATTTAAAAATATTTGATGAGAGTTTTAATATTCGCTCAAGGCTTGCAAAGAGAAACAAAAAAACAGAAAAAAAACAAAAAACACAAAGAGCATTAAGTCAAAAGTTAAATAAAAATAAAATCCGAAAGAATCCCATGATCACAGCTCTAGCTCAAAATCATTAAGTAGCATTGAAAAAAACCTTGTCAACAAAAAGAATTAGAATGAGAAATCAAGCTCAGAAAATTGGAGACTTGAACTTTTTTCTGGACAAATTACAAATGTCAAGGAAAACAATGGTTATGTGAAGCCAATGTTAAAATTATTAAATGCTTGTATTGCACACAAGAAGATTTTTATGAATGGGAATACTTGGTTCACATCAAAGAGCCTCAAAAACCTAAACTAGAAAACTTTACAAATTACCTCTATTAGACTTTCATTAGACTTTCAATAGGGCTCATGAAGTTTGATTAGCTTTTATTCTTTATTTAAAAAATATATTACATACATCGCCTACATTAAAAGAAACTTTGTGTGTTTAGTTTTTAATATGGCATATTGTGTTAAATTCGTTATTAACCAAAACAATAGTAAATCTGATTTTATTTTTATTTGTTTTTAAACTCTCGTTAGAATTTCCTATAAACAGTATGATAAAAAGAGTTTAAATAACAAAATTCATATAAACGGTAAACATTTTTTCAAATTATAAAAGTCTGTGCAAGGTCAGCCAAAACCTTGGTTACCTATGAGCATAATTTAGACACACATCAAAAAAACTTCTTAAATGGTTATAGAAAAAATTCTAATAATAACAGTTTCTAGATAGTCGGAAGAAACTTTTTGGCAAGTTTTTATAAATATTACAGAAGTTTAAATCCAATTTTTAAAAACACAAAGCAAAAAATTTCAAATTTTGCGGAAAGTCACTTAAAGTTACGGTAAGTTTTCTTAACAAAAAAAAAAATATGAATTTTTTTCTAAATGCAGACATGAAAATAAGTACCTTTTTAAAATTATGAAAACAAATGACCCAACTAAAATTTTTCTGATTTTTAAGAATTCTTTTTATAATTATTTTTTTAGTTGTAATGTAGTTGATTCAACTTCTTGGTTGCCAAATATTTGCAGTCATTACATAACTAATTATAAAAAATGCTAACTTTCTGTAAAATAATTTTTCAATAAATTAAATTTTTTAATGTTTAGACATTTTTCCAGATGAACCCACCGAAGATAAATCAAGTTGTTGAAGATAGAAATTAGATTAGTGGTTTTACTAATTTATTGTTGCTCTGTTTATAAACAAAATTGAACACTCTTTTTGCAGAATTTACTAACATAATATATATATATATATATATATATATATATATATATATATATATATATATTTATATATATATATATATATAAACAATAGGGCGACATAAAATAATTTTTCCGCTAGCTGCGCTCTCGTCAGTGGATGAGTGTGTAATAAGTATGCTCTATATCAGCCGGTGAGTTTATATTCGCTTTCAATATAATCGTCTAATAGTTTTTTGAATGTTTTCAACGATGTAGATAGCACGATAGACGGAAGAAGACGATTCCATGCAGATTGCTCCATTAAGGGGGCTCACCCCTGTCAAAATAGCAAAAAAATAATTTTTTTTGAAATTTTTTGTTTTTTATGTTTCAAGTGTAAAAATTAACGAGGAGTCTGATTCTGAATAAAAATTTTCAAAAAAAAACACATAAGTATGTCTATTTCTTGATTATTTGATCATAGTCAAAAATGACCTTCTTAGCAACGTCCATAGCAACAATTTTATTTTCTCTTTTCCACCTATCTACAACACCTTTTCTTAAAAGTTAATCTTATATGATTATTCTGAGTCTGTGAAGTAATAATTTTTCAAACTGCTTCCATGTAGGTCTCGAAAAGCTTGCAAAATGAACTTAGTAAGCATGCTAACCACACTGTAATACAACCACATAGATACACTACACATTGTGTGTCTAACTTTTTATTATAAATTAAGTTTTGTTCTGTAGATTATTTAGTGAATATTTTGTTTATTTATAAATAACTTCTTGGTATTTTTAGTTGTGAATAAGTATTAAAATAATTATTAGCTCCAAAAAAGAGCTTGATTATCAAGATAATAATTGAAAAAAATTATGTGGCAAATAAAAAAACAATAACAAATGATAAAATTAAAAGAGTAAAGTTTGCAAGTTTTAAAAAAAAGGAAAGAAAATTTAAAGGAAATCAATACACAAGCAAAAAACAATTCGTGTCCATGCAATCTGAACTATTAAATCTTATTCCAAGTACTTCAGCATCATTACCAAAGACAAGATCGTTTACTAAGCTGCCAAGCCATCCTATTTCTCAGCCTTTAAATAATGGCATTACTGGAAATAGAATTTTGGATATGTTTAGTTTATCAAACTTAATTTCAGTTCTTGGTTGTCCTCAATGTAAACAAAGTTCATGTTTAAAGCTAATTGAAAGTTTAAAACATGGATTAGCAAGAAAAATGACTGTAAAATGTTTTTGCCAATGGGAGCATTCATTTTGGACATCAAAAAAACTGCCATTTATGTCACGAGGGTTTAATATAAACTACAGAATAGTATACTCAATGCGTAGATGTGGTCAAGGCTTTGCTAGTATTAATCGCTTTAATACGCTTATGAATTTTCCACCACCATTTCCACCACTATTTCCAACACATCAAATAACTATAACAAAATTGTTTTTAAGTTAAAAAAAAGTGTTAAGTTTGTTGCCACTCAAACTATGGATGATGCAGCTCAAGAACTAAAAGAGTTGTCCAAAAATCAACCACAGAATAATTTTTATGATGTACCTGTGTCATGTGATGGCACCTGGCAAAGACAAGGATTTTCATTGCTAAATGGAACAGTAAGTTGCATTTCAACTAACTGTTTCATTTTAACTTTAACATTGGAGCTAAAGCTGTTATTAATTTGTATGAAAGACCAAATATGGATCCAGGATTTTATACCAATCTTAAGTGTGATAAAATCAATACCAAAAGGAATAAAAATTCAAGAAAATATAATGAAGATAATAATGTTCTCAGTCATCGTCAATTTAGAGGATTAAAAAAAACAAAAAGATGATGAAAAAAAAGCTAAATGAAGGAAACCTAAAAAGCAGGATTGATTTAAAGTTAATTTTAAAGATGTTGTTTTTTATTTTATTTAGTTTTTTTATTCTGGATACGCTGTTTTCTTATTTTTAGTTATATATCGTTTTTTTGATAAAAAATGTTTTTCAGGTGATATAGTCTTTTTATATTATAAAATTATAGATAATGTAGATGTTGTATAAATTTCCATTATTAAAACACCTTTTCAATTGATTTTATTATGCTTAGAATTGAAAAGCTCTAAAAAGTTTTCTCAGATTGCATTTTTTCCAAATTTAATAGAACTTAGAAATGTGGTAACTTTGGTTCTATTATAGCTTATGAGCTGATATTTTCACGCAACACACATAATAGATTGTTTCATGCAATAAACCAAAAGTTTGATTTAAATATTTTATATTGTCTGTGATTAACTTGTCTGAAGTTCAATTTTATGTTGAAAATATAGGAAAATATTGTTAATTTTTTACAAACTCAAAAAGTCATTCTTCCCAAAATAATATTTCACTTTCTTTTGGTTAATTGCATGCATCTAATGTAAATAAATGATGTTAGAAAGTTTCATTGAAAAATAGTGTACCAACCCAAGAGAATTAGCTTTCGAAATTTCAAGGATTTATGACTTTCGTCATTTTTAATTTGTAACCATGGCACCCGCTGACATTTTTTAAAAACGAAAACATATTATTTTAAACACTATTATAATATCCTTTCGAATGAATATCTTAAAATTCCTATGAAATTGGAAGTTGTCGAAATATTTTTGAGGGGGGTGAGCCCCCTTAACTCATCGGGTTTCATTCTTATTTTTTACATAGATATTCCAATATATATATATATATATATATATATATATATATATATATATATATATATATATATATATATATATATACACACACACACACACATATATATATATATATATACATATATATATATATATATATATATATATATATATATATATATATATATATATATATATATATATATATGTATATATATATATATATACACACACACACACACATATATATATATATATACATATATATATATATATATATATATATATATATATATATATACACATATAGATATAAGCATATACATATATATTTATATATATATATATACATATATATATATATATATATAAAATATATATATATATATAAATAAATATATATATATATAAATATATATATATATATATATATATATATATATATATATATATATATATATGTGTGTAAGCTTATTTAAACATATGTTTATCATTAATGGGAAAACAATTGTCATTAATTAAGTGAATCAAAAATAATAGGCTTAGTTTGTTTTTCAAACACTCATTTTGAGTTTATTGAAATGAGCAGTATAGCGAAAATTTATAGAAATTACAGAGTTTATAGAAATGAGCGGTATTACTTGATTTGTAATAAATTTTAGTCAACAATTGCAGAGTATATTAAAAAATATCTACTATTAAAATTTTGTATTTAAAGTTGAAATACTTTATTATCCTCTTTGTGATAATTTTGTAGATTGGATATAAGCTTGTAATTATGGAGAAAACCGTTTGGAAAATATAAGTGTCGTCTTGTAAATAATGCAACTGTGTATGATAAGGTAGTTTCAGTTTTAATGTAGTTAGAAAAATCTAGTATTCGAACAAACAAAATGTTTTTCAATTATAGCAATAATCATGCATATGCATATGGCTCACTTTTAAAAACAAAAGTTGGAAAATGTACCGTAAAATGTTATATAGTCGAAGTTTCGAATTCGGAAAAAGTTCTTTGAAAGACTGTAAATGATTTTTCAATGAGATCACAAAGTAATATTATCAGACCATATGTAAACTTAAGAGCTGATATAATATCAACCAAATCGCAAAGTTGTATAATAAATAATCCAGTTATCATTTTCTTTTCCCACATAGCCAGCAGCTTATGACAAAAAACCGAAAAAATCCCCACATTTATGTTGCTTTCATTGAGGAAGATATTTTTTTTGTATTCAACTTTAAGTAATGAAGGAGGTCAATTGTCGACAAATTGCATGTCGGTACTTACCATACTAAAAAAACAAGACATCCTATTATTAATTATTTCAATAGTTAAAATCTTTTTTTCTCTACAAATTTTTGTAAAAAATAGCCCTAGCGTTTTCAATTTGCATCAGATTATAAATATTCATTTTCAGGGGTGACGGAACAGTGGGGGCCTTGAGGGTTTTAGGCCCCATACTTTTAAAAGTGTGGGGTCTTTTAGTATTACAGCCCTCCCCCCTTCCCCCACTTTTCAAGTGTGTAGAATTTTTATTTTAAAACTGTTTATCTTCTTTTAAATCGCAGCTTCTAGCCGCTAGAGGGCAATTAGTATTTTGTATTTGAAATAATAACTTAACGTATTTGCTTCGAATCACGTTTTACAAGCTTCAAGGGAGCAATAAGCGTTTCGTATTTGAAATAATAACTTTATGTGTTTGCTTTGAAAAATGTTTTACAATTCACAAGGAAGCGATTAACGGTTGTGAACATTATATAAATTTATACATAAGCATATTTTACATAATTCACAAATCCTATTCTTACGACTAGTATTTCCTTATAACTACAAAGAGTCATGACGGAACCGTCTCATAAAAAACAACGAACATTAATTTCCTACTTTGCACATGACAAGCATTCTTCAAGTCCAACTTTACCAACGGAAGAAATTATTTAAAAAGGAAACGATATTAAAAAATCTTTTCCTGCTTGTAGTCTAGTCAAAATAAGTCTAAAAAAGGGCTAACCTGGACAAAATTTGGACATAAATAAATATGGTATTATTCGAAGCGTAGTTTTATCTACTTTAATATATCCAAAATCCACCAAAATTCATTTTAGACAAAAAAAGTTATAAATATTACTGCTGACCTCACTTTGTAGATTTTTTTCTTAAAACAAACTAA
The DNA here is from genome assembly GCF_038396675.1 of Hydra vulgaris. NCBI lineage: Eukaryota > Metazoa > Cnidaria > Hydrozoa > Anthoathecata > Hydridae > Hydra > Hydra vulgaris. The sequence goes on from NC_088933.1 coordinate 4,330,614, forward strand.
ACCCGTGCGACTTGCTGTCAATAAGTTGCGATAACTCAGCGAAAAATGACGCGATTCATATAATATTTTGTAAAAATATAGTTTAAAGCTTACAAATTATAAAATTGTAGGAATAAATTACATAAAATGGTCAAAATGCGCTAATTTTTCTTTTCAAATAATATATTTTGTGTACTTAAACTGTAGAGCTGTATGTTGATGTTTTCAAATATCATTTTTAAATTTCACGTTTTAGTTTTAGATAAATTATTAAATATATCTTAAGTTAAAATATACAATGTTGAACACATTAAAAGAAACTTGTTTGCTTTGCAAAGATAGCGCCTTGCTAATCAAACGAATAATGTTTGAAGGAAAGGTATTAATACCTTAAATCATTATTCACAAGTACGCAACGATAAAAACCTTGAAGACGAACTTGAGTAAAGGACACGGTTGATAGCCATGTGGCATGCATGAGTGGTTTTACAAATCTGATAAGAAAAGTATTAAAATATCAATTGGAAAACCCTAACATTAAAAAATTGCGTTCAGTAAGATATTTTTGTATTTACTCAATCTAGTGCTTGTGTCACTGCCATACAATTAACTATATTTATATATGAAGGAGTTACTTTGTTCAATTATGTTCTTTAAGCTATTTTTTATAAATTCACTGTGCAGTCCTTTAATAACGACATCCCACTTTCCTAAAAAAAGCAAAACACTAGCTTAACATTTGTATTTTTTTGTAAACAAATTTATTTATAACTTAGACCGAGATATTCAACTGGAAGCAATGCTGCTTCATTTGTGGCAACCTAGCATTACACGATTCTAAACATCGTGATCGTAAAGCCTTAATTCTGGTGCGTACAATAAAATTCAAACAAAGTATGATTAAGGTTTGTGAAGGCAGAAAAGATAAACAAGCAGTTGATGTATAATCTCGTTTAATATGCTGTTGTGATCTGGTTGCAAGTGATGCTATATACCACTTTGAATGTTATAAGCTATTTTCAACCAACAGGTTTTGATTCCAAAATACACTTTATTTGTATTTGTATTTGAACTACGTATTTGAACTGATTTATTTGTATTTGAAATATGCATTTGAACTGATTTATCTTCTCGTGTTATAGCAATATATCAAAAAAAGTTGTTAAATGTAATTAACTAAGTGCAAATTGCAAATTATAAAGTGATTTGTAGTTCTTCCAAAATAAAGTCACACATTGACCGTTTCTGATCGAGTTTTGAAATTTTATATTCGTTATGTGTATTTTTTATGTTTTATATGCAAATCTAGAAAGTCCTAATATGTTTACAGGTCAAATTTGATTGAAACAGAAAAGCCTGGTCGCAAAGAAAATTCGACAATGGCGGAATACTTTGAAAGGCTTTGTGGTTGGTTTGAGAGTCAAATGGCTCCTGCGACAACTACTGAGTTGCACATTAAAATGGATGAGCTTACGAATTTCAAAGACATTTATTCAATTAAAGAGCTTAACACTTAAAGAGAAAATTAGAAGAAAAATACAAAGACGACATAATTATTAGCTAAACTGAAGGAAAATCTTATTTAGTATGCTTTAAAGATGCGGCTACATTTATTATTAAAAAATCTAAGGCAGAGAACAAAGATGCAAACGAATGAGAAGTTATCATTAACACCGCGACTAAGTTGATAAAGGCAGAAATTTTAAATTTCAGCACAGAGAATTACCCATCTAAATACGATATTGAGCATCGTAAAAAAATTTTAAGCCAATTGCTTCGCCTTTTCATGAAACAAATTACGTCTGACGAACTAAAACAATCTTCCATTGGTCAAACTATAACAAAAGCTATTCGATCGCGATTTTACGTCCTGCATTTGCTTTTTGGTGTAGGAATAGAACTAGATTACAAGTTTGCATCAAAATGGTTGACAAATGAGCTATTTAAACTGGGCTTTTGCATAAGTCCATCAGAAATAACACGCTTTAAACACTCTGTTATGGCTAACAACGATAACGTTGTTGAAGGAGTGCTGAATGAATTATTTACTCAGTGGGTGGTAGACAATGTTGATCATAACATCTGCACATAAGATGGTAAAGACACCTTTCATGGGATGGGAATCATCGTTGCTGGAATGATGAACTTTAAAGTTTTGGATAATCTTCATCGAATTAAAAGAATAAGATCTGGTTTAAAAGCAGCAGAAAGAAATTCTAAAATAAATATTCCGATTTTGTGGTATGATGTTCCTGAAACAATGGCATTGACAAAAATATTGTTCAAGCCCATTGTTGAGCTTCAGTCACCACAGACTTTTTCACTGTCTCTCGGTATTGATCTTTTCTGGCAAAGTTCGCTCATTTCAACGGCTGATGAGAACCGGGCACAATGGAGTGGAATTACAAAACTTTATCATAATGGTAAATGTCATTCCGGAAAAAGTGAGATATTCATGGCGCTTATCTTTAACTTAAACCCATCTGATGAAAACTGCATTTTTTCTACACTAGTTTTTATACAAAACCAAGCAAAATTAATTAATTTACCTACTCCAAGTGTAACTTTTGATCAGGCTTTATGGTTAAAAGCTTACGAAATTGTAAGGTCTAAGCAATTGGATACAGTTATTTGATTGGGAGGATTCTACATCTTAATGAGCTTCCTAGGAAGTATTGATATGGAGTGATCAGGGTTGAATAGATTACTCGAACTTATTTATGCAAGCAACTCTGTCGCGCATATAATGACTGGTAAAGCAGTAGCTAGAGCACTAAGAGCTCACTTTTTAGTTGAGTCTGCCTTAATGAGTCTACTTTCTAAACAGAGCCCCAAAGATGAAGCTGATAGTTCTCTAGAAAATATGTATCAGGATCTGGTCCAAGAAAACATTGATTTGGAAGATATAAACAATAGCCGTGTAGTTATAAGATTCACAAATCTTATTGAAAATTTAAAAGTACAGCTTTACCGTTCAACCAAAACAGCAAAACTATGGTTACAATATCTTGAATACATTAGCATTATCAAAATGTTTATCAGAGCAGAGAGAACTGGGAACTGATACGAATACGTGGAAGCCATCAGGCTTATGCCTAATTTATTTGCTGCAACAGGGCATATAAACTATGTCAAAAGTGCTCGGTTATATCTAAAACCCATACACTCACTTAATTCAGAACATCCTTGGCTTTATGAGCAGCAATGTAAATCAGGTTACCATTGTATTAGACGCACAGATCAATACTGGGCTGGTCTTTGGCCTGATTTAGTAATTGAACAATGCATGATTAGATCAATTAAAAGCAGTGGAGGCTTAACCAGAGGACGGGGTGTGTCAGAGAATACAGGGTATCTTTGGGTCAGTACCTTTCATAAATGCGGAGCAATCCATGATTCCATGTCAACATTGACAAAGCATCGTTTTGAGAGCAGTCGGCAACATTGTGAAACTGGTAAGTCTGGGCGAAAAAGAGATACTTAAGATTTTAAAGCATTAAAGGAACAGCTCGAGCTGTCTAACCCTTTCGAATTTCAAGTCTCAGGACTTTAATGTATATTAACTGGCCTATGTACTGATAAAGATAATGAAATCAATTGTGATCAAGCAGAAAATGTGGGTTTAGAGATTCAAAACAGTCTTAATAATATTGCAGTTAATCAAGCAGTTCTCAAGCGTTTAAAGCAGGTCATAACACTTGATGCCATCTTTTAAAGTTAATGGCGATGCAGTCCACGTAGAGCCTAATGTTTTGTTCCAAAGACTAATTATGCTTATTGAGAGGGTTGAAGATTTGACTGACTGCTTCGAATATGAATTAACACCCCGGACCACATCTCGCTTCAAAGATGGATTAATGAGGAAACCAAACAAAGCAGAACTTGGTAGAGAACACATTAAGGATTCAACAATTTTAACAGAGAATAATAACACAACCTACATTTTTGACGGCGGAGCGTTGCTGCATCGAGTTTTTTGGAGTCTCACAGCTACATATTCAGACATTATTGAACAATATTGTACATATATTACAAAAAAGTATGGTAATCATACTTTGATCATTTTTAATGGTTACAAATCATCCTTCAAAGAATCAAGAACATCAAAGGGGAGGGAGAAAGTTTATCAACATTGTATTCCAACCAAAAAACCAAGTGAACTGCAAACAATCTGAATTTTTGTCAAACAACAATAACAAAACTCTTTTGATCAAAGCATTTGGAATAAAGCTAAGAGAAAAAGGTTATATAGTAGTGGAATGCAAAGGAGACGCTGACAGAACCATTGCTACAAAAGGAATTGAGCTTGTACAAAGTGGAAAATGTGTGACTATCATAGCTGATGATACAGACATTTTTGTGATGTTGGTTCACATGTGGGATCAAACCATGTCTGAGATTTTTTCCGCCGCAAAATTGAAAAAAGTATGAAAAAAAGTAAGGAAACAATCAGCATAAAGAATGTTACATTATGTTTATCATATCACATGAAAAAATGTTTTTTGTTTATCTATGCATGGAGTGGATGTAATACTACTTCTGCGCTTTTTGGTCAAGGAAAGATAGCTGTACTGAAGTTTATTGAATCGAATAGTGAGTTCGCTCAATCTTTATGTACAGTATTCCAAGATCCCTTTGCTACACAAGATGAAGTAGCTAATGATGGAATACAAGTGGTTTTGAACATGTATGCAATACAATAATCATATTTTTTCTATTTGTTTATAATATTGTTTATTCTATAACTATACGTCCATATTGTTTTGCAGAGCACTACGGTTTCTGAGACCCGATTTTTTGGCAGAAACCCAGTTTTTTTAAGTTCTAAAAAAGATTTTTTTTTGTGGTACCTTAAAGTAAACACACTAAAGTGATAATAAACATGGTCTATTTAAAAATTAAAAGTAAAAAGAAAATTCTTTTATGTAGAAAAATAGAAATACAACAACGGTTCTTTAAAAATTTACACCTTCACGTGGATAAACCAAAAGTAAGTGGTTTTGGAAGTACTAACGACGGCAATTCTGCACGCCGAGCATTTGAAAATGTTAAAGAATTTTCCGAAAAAACTAACGTGGATGAAGAATTAATAAAAAAATTTAAAACTATTCTTATATGCATTTCTTCCCAGTATCAAATTAATTTAGATAAATTTGAAAAATATTGTTTTGATACGGCAAAACATTATATGTCAAACTTTCCTTGGTATCCGATGCCTGCAACTGTACATAAAGTTTTAATACATGGCAGACAAATTGTAGAAAATACAGTACTACCAATAGGTTATTTTGGTGAAGAAGGGTCTGAAGCTAGGCATAAAGTTTTTAAACAAGATAGACAATTTCATGCTCGTAAAACCAGCAGAAAAAAAAATCTGAAAGATATTTTTCATAGAGCCTTAGATACCTCAGATCCTATCATACCCAGTATTAACATAAATGGAAGAATTCAGAATCATCTTAAGTTACCTCTTCCTTCTGAGGTAATAAGTTTACTAACAGAAATGTCATCTAATTTCTCGCAACATCAATATAACGAAAGCGAAGAGGGTAGTGAAAGCGATGACGACTATGACGATGCAATTTCTGACGAGGACTTAATTACCGTAAACTATTTAGATTTAATTACATTGGATAATAAAATATAGTTAAAATTTAACTGATTTTTTGAATATGAGTTCATCTAATGATAATTTTTACAACAGATATAAATAAAATATATCTAAATATTAAATATCTTTATATATATATATATATATATATATATATATATATATATATATATATATATATATATATATATATATATATATTCATATAAAATTTAGTTATAAAACATTTTGAACATATTGCCAATCTTGAGAAATAAAAATTATTAGCTATTTTGTTTTTAAATTGAAGTTATTAATTTATGCCAAAAAATCGCGTCTCCGAAACAATAGCGCAGAGGTTTAATTTAGCTCAACTATTACTATAGGCAGTGGCGTAACTAGGGGGAGCACAGCCCCGCAAGGCGGTATATATTGCCCCGGAGCTTAGAGGGCCCCGCGAAGATTTTTCACGTATTCTTAAATGAAAAACATATAATTTTTCAACAATAAGAACTCTATCATAGAATTTATTTTCAATAGAAATTCTATTATAGAATTTAATTTCAATAGAAATTCTATTATAGATTTAATTTCAATAGAAATTCTATTATAGAATTTAATTTCAATAGAAATTCTACAATAGATAGAGTTTCAATAAAAGTTTTATCGGAGAATTAAATTTCAATAGAAATTCTATTTCAGAATTTAACTTCAATAGCAAATCCATTATAGAATTTCTATTGAATGTTAGTAAACATTAGCGAATAGTAACGTTGTCTATTATAGATAGGGCTACCATAGTCCTGATTTTTATCAGGACGGTCCTGATTTGAAGGGTCTGTCCTGACTGTCCTGATCAGGTGCCAAAATTTCCTGATTTTAAAAAACCATAACAAAAAAGAAAAAAATATCATTTTGACAAAAACTAAAAAATAAAACAAAGAGAAAAATGTTGACTTGGCAACTCCAACTTCTCCATTCAATTTTTACTATTTCCTTGCAATTTTAGACAGTGCTAGCAGAAATGGCAGTGGTAGCAGACATGATAAGGCAGTGCTATACTTTTGTTTTTGCTGGTTTGGTACTTTCCACTTTTACAAAGTTTCTACTTCGTGACAGAGGGTTTTTTAGTGTTAAACTTTTACTTTAACTTAAAGTAAAAAAAAATCCCTTATTAAAGTCAAAATGTCGAAAAGAAAGTGCCATTTTAATGAAACTCTGAAGAATGAATTTCCTTTTCTGAAGAAAGTTTATGAAAGTGGTGAAAAATTTAGATGCGGAGATTGTTTGACTGAATTTTCTGTTGCAAATGGCGGAAGGACAGACATCACCAAGCATTTAACAACGGAGAGACACAAAAATGCTTTGAAAGCATCAGCAAGTTCTACATCAATAACATCGTTCTTCAAGACTGATAGTTTAAGTGATAAAGATCTAGTTCTGGCAGCAAAGGAAGCTACTTTTGCTTTTCACACTGCAATTCATGATTTGAGCTTCAAAACTGCTGACTGCTCTACCAAATTAATTTCAAAACTTTTTGAACCAAAGTTTGGACTTGCAAGAACAAAATGTGAGGCTATTATTCTCAATGTTATTCTACCAATGATTTCTGAAGAAATTAAGGAGGAGTTGAAGAAAGCTACTTTCATCACCATTGCAACTGATACGAAATGAACTGAAACTTTTTCCCGTCCTTGTTAGATATTTTGTGCCTGATCAAGGAGTAAAAGTTAAATTACTGAAATTTTAAAATGTAAAACATCAGAAATTTCGTGCAATGCTCTGCAATCTGCCATCAATAGCCATAATTTATCAAGGAAAGTGATTGGATTCTGTGGTGACAACTGCAACACAAACTTTGGTGGAGTGAAAAGACGAGGACAAAGCAATGTTTACAGTCGGTTGAAAAAGTTTCTTGGTCGAGAGATTGTTGGGATTGGCTGTGGAGCTCACATAGTTCACAACTGCATTCAAACAGCTGTCGGTGTTTTGCCAATTGATGTTGAAGCTCTTGTGGTGAAAATTTACAAATATTTTTGCATCTACACTGTCAGAGTTACTCAACTGCAAGAATTCTGCGAGTTTGCTGATGTTCACTACAAGAGAGTTTTGCAGCATGGAAGCACAAGATTCCTTTCTTTACTACCCGCAATTCAGAAAATTTTGGAAATCTTTGCGGGAATAAAATCTTTCTTCTGTTCTCAATAGCAATCTCCAGTGATAATTAGTAAGTTCTTTAGCGATGAACGTGGTGAAATGTATCTTTGGTTTGTTCATGGTCAGCTTCAGACATTCAACAAAACAATTCTGAGAATTGAAAAAACAAGAGCAAGTGCATGTGATATTGTTAATGAGATAAAAGTATTGCAGAATAATCTGAAGAAGAGATTTGAGAATAAGTTTATTCCACTGGAAGCTAAAAAGATACTTGCAAAACTATTTGAAGACGGAATTATTGACGAAATTGCTGTCAAAAAAGAATTTACTGGTTTTTTACGAGAGATGTCTTTCTTATATTGACTTTTGGAAACATAGCTTTGCTGATGCTGAAAAGTTCATGTGGATTCAAAACAGTGCAATAACATTTTCAGAGTTGGAAGAAGCTGCAGAAAAAATTAACCGAAAAATTGGACGTACAGCAATAAATACTGATGAACTATTTGATGAAGTTGTTTTGGTCAAGGCATACTTGTCAACTAATTCTGAAACTTGGAAATCTGATGATATGAGTTGTGAAGAAAAATGAGTCCTGATGATGAAACATTTTGGAGAAAAGGGCATTTCAGTAGCAAATTTTTACTGGTGTTTGGAATACATTTTCAGTCTTCCTGGAACTTCAGCTGCTGTGGAAAGGGTGTTTACAATGATGAACAATATTTGGTCTCCTAAAAGAGGTTCTTTGCTAGTTTCTACTGTGAAAAGTTTGCTTTTTTGTAAGTTAAATATTAATCTCAATTGCTCACAGTTCTATGAAAAGATAAAAAATGACCAGTTGTTCCTGAAAAAAGTACACTCTACTGAAAAATATGACTGGTTTGAAAGCAAAGAAAAGAAATAATTCTTGTAGTCATTACAAAAATGTAAAATAAAGCTGGTTTTTAATGTTGTATTTTTTGTCATTTTTACTTTTAGTGTGACGAGCTTTTGTCCTGATTTAGACTTTCTGCTTATTTATATTTGTCCTGATTTGACAAGTTAAAAAAGACATGATGTCCTGATTTTTCCAAAATTTCATATGGTAGCCCTAATTATAGAAATACCGCTGATATAATTTAGTACTTTAGTATTTGTCGATAAAGTCACGTGGTTTTAAAGTGGAAAATTAAGTATAAATTATTAAATATAATTATATTTAGAAGGTAAGTGCTTTTCTATTTATATGCATTCATGCAAAGCAGTAAAAAAGTCATATAGTTATAATTTTCATTACAATAAGTTGAGTTATCAAAATGTTTAGCTAATAGGTAATAAATTAGTTATATTTATAATATTGGTAATATTTTTTAACTGCTTGTTAAAAAAATCTTGCAATTTTATTCTAGCGATTTAAAATATCCTATATAAATTAATTACTGAGCTCTTGAATTTTTAAATAAAAAATGTATATAAACGGGAGACACGTAGAACCATGTTTTTGTGTTGAGTACGCACTAGGTTTTGCTATAGTATGAGGGTAGTACGAATTAACAAAGAAACACAAATTATGTGTACATATTTGATATAAAATTAAAAGGGCGGACTCAAGATACGAACTAAAGAATAAATACAAATTAAGTTTATTATTTATTCAAAAATATTTAGCCACATATATTTATATCTGTAGGGTTAATACATATAATTGTTCTAATAAAACATTTTTCTTACAATAGCATGGACTTAAAAAGAACTTATATGAGTGGAGCCAGAAAAAGGAAATTAAAAAAGGAGGCTGATGATAGATTATGTAAAAACAATAAAAAGGTATCCTTATTTTTTTCATCAGTAGAACAGAAACCTAGTGAAGAAGTTGCAGATAAAAATATCAATGTCGTTACAAATACTTCTCAAGCAACCCAACAAGAAGAAATGCTATCTGTTTCAATTAACTTAAAACACAAGGAAATTTCGAAAGATCATAATGAATCTCAATATAAAAGTAATGCATATATTTTCGCAAATCCTAACAATCTTACCACTGCAATGCAAGTTGAAGAAACGGATCCAGAACCGAATATATTTCAGGAATTAAATACATTAACAACAGATATGGGATATTTTAAAGGAAAATTTCTTGATGATAGCACAAAAAGATTTATTATTTCCTCTGAAAGATGCAAACCACAAGGACCATTTAAAAAAGATCCTTCACAAAATTTTAGACATTTTTCCACAAATTATTATTATTATTATGCATATAAATTGGTCGAACACAGCGATTTTTGGCTCTGTTATTCCAAAATTCTGGACTCAACATATTGTGAACCATGTTGGTTATTTTCAAATGATAAAAATAACCAATGGCGTACGGGAGTTCGAGACTGGAAAGGGCTAAGTAAAAAAATAAAAAGTCATGCTAATAGCCTAAAATATATTGAAGCATGTCAAGTATACGATCATTGGAAACAAAACAGGACACTTTATGAGGAAGATGGTATTGGAAAGGTTATTTAATATCACTTTAATGTTTAGAAAAAACTCACTTGCATTTAGAGGTCATAGTGAAGTGTTGGCAGATGAAATTTACAATGGCAATTTTTTGTCTCATGTTTATTTGCTGTCAAAGAACGACGATGCAATGAAACAAGTACTCAATAAGCCAAAAGGCACTATAAAATATCTTAGTCCAGCTATCCAAAATGAAGTGATTCAATGTTTAAGCCAAAATTTAGAAAAAACATTTTTATTCGAAATAAATGAATCTGCCTTTTTTTCTATTATATTTGACACAACTCAAGATGTATCTAGAAAAGAACAATTAAGTTTAATTTTTCGATACGTTCACATAATGCGCAAACAGGACCCTCAACCTTGTCAATTAGAGATTAAAGAAAGATTTTTGGGTTTTTATGAAATAAAGGATCATTCGGAAGTAGGTTCAACCAATCAATTGTTATTATTGCTTGAAAATAAAGGAATAGATTTAAAAAAGTGCCGTGGTCAAGGATATGACGGAGCTAATGTGACGAGCGGCATTTATAACGGAATTCAGAAAAAAATAAATAATGTTCAGCCATCTGCACAATATGTTCATAGTGCGAGTCACAATTTAAACCTGGTTATAAATGACGTTGTTTCTGGTTGTAGAGAAGTAAACAATTTTTTTATAATTTTACAAGAAATTTACTCTTTTTTTGGCAACATTATTAATTATTAAAATATTATTAAAATATTATTAAACCATTTTTAAAAGATAGGATTTGCTACCAAATTTTAGCGGGGAGTCGGAAGTAACATTAAAAAAATTAAACCCATCAAGATGGTCTTCAAGAATTAATTCTTTATTAGCTATAAAGTTACGCTTTTTAGATATAGTTAAAACTTTAACTGAAATTTCTTTAAAATATTCGCAAAGAGTAGAACAAACAGAAGCTTTAAAATTAAGGGATAAATATCAAACTTTGAATTTGTTTTTATTTGCGTCATTATGTATCACATATTAACGAATGTAAATTATGCTTCAAAAAACTTACAAAAAAAGTACATAGATCTATACGAAACGGCCACGTTATTTGGTACACTGAAATTCAAGTTAAAAGATTTTAGATCAAATTACGATTTATTTAAATTAGAGGCTGTTACTATTTGCAATAAGTAGAAAATAAAACCAACATTTAAGGTTAAGAGGCAATCCAAATATGCGAGACATTTTGATGATTTAAGTGGAAGTGATTTAAACGAATGCGCTAAAAAAAGATTTCAAATAATGTTTTTTATAGGACCATAGATATTGTTAACGTGCAAATAAGTGATAGATTTACTGGAATGGAAAAACTTTCAAATCTTTTTAATTTTTTGCAACCTCAAAATTTAATAAAATTGTCTGAAGATGATCTAATTAAATCAGCTAAATTATTGCAACATAGTTACCCAGACAATTTGACAAAGCATTTTCCAGCCCAATTAATTAATGCAATCACTTTTATTAAAAATGACATCACAGAAGCAACTACATTAAAAGATTTAGCTGACATGCTGCTCATCAAATACAGTTTTATGGAGTGCAATTTTTTAGATGTAAACACAGCAATATTGCTATTGATGACAATACCTGTGACAGTTGCAAACGCTGAAAGATCTTTCAGCAAATCAAAGATTATCAAATCATATTTAAGAAATAGCATGTCTCAGGAGCATCTCAAACATTGTGCAATTTTGGCAATAGAGAACGAAAAAGCACTAACATTAGAATTAGATAAAGTAATTGCGGAATTTGCGAATAAGAAGGCAAGAAAAGTTTATATTTAAAGTTGTTCAACAAATACAAAGTTTCTTAAAATATTCTTCAATTTTTTTTTTCTATTCTTGAAAGCATTCTAAGAATTACTGTCTTAAGATAGTACAGTTATTATGAAAATAAAAATTCTCCCATAGGCATAAGTGAGGTAAAGTTAGTTTTTTCTATTAAGGATGTTCGTTCTTTTTTATAATTATTTTGTGAAAAGATTCTAGATTATTTCTCAAACTTATAAAATAAGTATTTTTTATATACTTAATCGTGTTATATCAACTCAATATAAAAAGCAAATATTGGACATTTCATCTGTAAATATATTTTTAAAAAATTTAAAGTGGGAGGGCCTCTTTTCTTTTTTGGCGGGGGGGAGGGGGTGGCAAATTTATAGTTACGCCACTGACTATAGGTGAAAAAAATAAACAAGTTTCGCTAGCACAACTTAGAAAACAAAAATATATGAGAATGGTGGCAACTTTCAAAAAAGGAATTCAGCCAGAAAGACTACCACCAACCGAAAGCGCGATCAAGTACCGTTCGTTTCGAGTGTATTTACAATTCAGCAATGGTTGGGAGTCAATATGGATGAAGCAAAGTGGGAATGGAGAAGGGAAAATGACATTTTAGTATTAAAAAATGACGTTTTAGTTATAAAGACAAAGTACGTATACTGGAGCAGCAAAATAAACCACAAAAAAACTCATTTTTCAATAAACAGTCTAAGTTTAAACCAGCTCCCAAAAATAGTTTAAATTAACTTTTCAACTTAAGTATTTTTTATTCAGGATCCTAAAACACCATGTACTATTAACACCATGTTTTATTAATACTAAAACACCAAGTGGAAAACAATGCCAATTTCAACGTCATGAAATAAATTGCATGACAGCCTGCGGTCAGTGCCAAGGTTCGGAGTGCACAAATGCACCAAAAAATAACGTCAATATCGATGACAGCAAAAATGAATATGAAAGTAGTGAAGATGGAGATGGAGACATTTTTGAAAATATATTTGACTTTTGATATTATTTCTAATTACATTAGTCGAGTGTAAAAAGCACTAATATTTAAACCTTAACTGAAAAATTATTCAATAGTAGTTAAAAATATATTTATTATGAAATAAAATATTTCAAAAATATTTGTTTTTTTAAATAGTTATACTAATAAACAAGTTTTTTTTATTTCAGTCTCAATTTCAACTATTTATCTACTAAATTTTTAAGTAAACGTGTTTTTATATACTATAAGTATTAGCCTAAATAAAAAATTTACTAAAACAACTGCCGACATGAGCATTTAAGAACATGATTTTTGAGGCATATTTCATTTTTTTAAATTTTTACACCTTAGGCAATATCTGCACCAAATTTCATAAAGACAAAGCAACTTTATAATAAGTTATTACAAGTTATTGAGAGTAGAAACGACGGGTTTTTTTTGGATTTTCAATAAATTTGAATAAAAGTGAGATGAGCTAATATAATCATAACTTTGTTTGCCTAAAATGGATTATGGATATGTTAAAGTAGATAAACTACGCTTCGAATGATACCAAATTCATCTTTATCCAAATTTTGTCCAGGTCGGACCCTAATTGACTAATCTATTATTTCTGCTGTGAGTGGAATACCAAAAAAACAGCAAACAACTTTCTGAAAATCGGATTATATATTACCTTTGGATTCATCTACGTTATTCCAAAAAGAAAGTATTTTGCTATATTTGCATTTATGCTATATTTGCATTTGTGCTATAATTGCATTTGTGCTATATTTGCATTTGTGCTATATTTGCATTTGTGCTATATTTGCATTTATGCTATATTTGCATTTGTGCTATATTTGCATTTGTGCTATATTTGCATTTGTGCTATATTTGCATTTGTGTTATATTTGCATTTGTGCTATATTTGCAATTGTGCTATATTTGCATTTATGCTATATTTGCATTTGTGCTATATTTGCATTTGTGTTTTATTTTCATTTGTGTTATATTTGCATTTGTGCTATATTTGCATTTGTGCTATATTTGCATTTGTGCTAAATTTGCATTTGTGTTTTATTTTCATTTGTGTTACATTTGCATTTGTGCTAAATTTGCATTTATGTTTTATTTTCATTTGTGTTATATTTGCATTTGTGCTATATTTGCATTTGTGCTATATTTGCATTTGTGTTATATTTGCATTTGTGCTAAATTTGCATTTGTGTTTTATTTTCATTAGTGTTATATTTGCATTTGTGCTATATTTGCATTTGTGCTATAATTGCATTTGTGCTATATTTGCATTTGTGCTATAATTGCATTTGTGCTATATTTGCATTTGTGCTATATTTGCATTTGTGCTATATTTGCATTTATGCTATATTTGCATTTGTGCTATATTTGCATTTGTGCTATATTTGCATTTGTGTTATATTTGCATTTGTGCTATATTTGCAATTGTGCTATATTTGCATTTATGCTATATTTGCATTTGTGCTATATTTGCATTTGTGTTTTATTTTTATTTGTGTTATATTTGCATTTGTGCTATATTTGCATTTGTGCTATATTTGCATTTGTGCTAAATTTGCATTTGTGTTTTATTTTCATTTGTGTTACATTTGCATTTGTGCTGAATTTGCATTTATGTTTTATTTTCATTTGTGTTATATTTGCATTTGTGCTATATTTGCATTTGTGTTATATTTGCATTTGTGCTAAATTTGCATTTGTGTTTTATTTTCATTAGTGTTATATTTGCATTTGTGCTATATTTGCATTTGTGCTATAATTGCATTTGTGCTATATTTGCATTTGTGCTATAATTGCATTTGTGCTATATTTGCATTTGTGCTATATTTGCATTTGTGCTATATTTGCATTTATGCTATATTTGCATTTGTGCTATATTTGCATTTGTGCTATATTTGCATTTGTGTTATATTTGAATTTGTGCTATATTTGCATTTATGCTATATTTGCATTTGTGTTTTATTTTCATTTGTGTTATATTTGCATTTGTGCTATATTTGCATTTGTGCTATATTTGCATTTGTGCTAAATTTGCATTTGTGTTTTATTTTCATTTGTGTTACATTTGCATTTGTGCTAAATTTGCATTTATGTTTTATTTTCATTTGTGTTATATTTGCATTTGTGCTATATTTGCATTTGTGCTATATTTGCATTTGTGTTATATTTGCATTTGTGCTAAATTTGCATTTGTGTTTTATTTTCATTAGTGTTATATTTGCATTTGTGCTATATTTGCATTTGTGCTATAATTGCATTTGTGCTATATTTGCATTTGTGCTATAATTGCATTTGTGCTATATTTGCATTTGTGCTATATTTGCATTTGTGTTATATTTGCATTTGTGCTATATTTGCAATTGTGCTATATTTGCATTTATGCTATATTTGCATTTGTGCTATATTTGCATTTGTGTTTTATTTTCATTTGTGTTATATTTGCATTTGTGCTATATTTGCATTTGTGCTATATTTGCATTTGTGCTAAATTTGCATTTGTGTTTTATTTTCATTTGTGTTACATTTGCATTTGTGCTAAATTTGCATTTATGTTTTATTTTCATTTGTGTTATATTTGCATTTGTGCTATATTTGCATTTGTGCTATATTTGCATTTGTGTTATATTTGCATTTGTGCTAAATTTGCATTTGTGTTTTATTTTCATTAGTGTTATATTTGCATTTGTGCTATATTTGCATTTGTGCTATAATTGCATTTGTGCTATATTTGCATTTGTGCTATAATTGCATTTGTGCTATATTTGCATTTGTGCTATATTTGCATTTGTGCTATATTTGCATTTATGCTATATTTGCATTTGTGCTATATTTGCATTTGTGCTATATTTGCATTTGTGTTATATTTGCATTTGTGCTATATTTGCAATTGTGCTATATTTGCATTTATGCTATATTTGCATTTGTGCTATATTTGCATTTGTGTTTTATTTTTATTTGTGTTATATTTGCATTTGTGCTATATTTGCATTTGTGCTATATTTGCATTTGTGCTAAATTTGCATTTGTGTTTTATTTTCATTTGTGTTACATTTGCATTTGTGCTGAATTTGCATTTATGTTTTATTTTCATTTGTGTTATATTTGCATTTGTGCTATATTTGCATTTGTGCTATATTTGCATTTGTGTTATATTTGCATTTGTGCTAAATTTGCATTTGTGTTTTATTTTCATTTGTGTTACATTTGCATTTGTGCTAAATTTGCATTTATGTTTTATTTTCATTTGTGTTATATTTGCATTTGTGCTATATTTGCATTTGTGCTATATTTGCATTTGTGTTATATTTGCATTTGTGCTAAATTTGCATTTGTGTTTTATTTTCATTAGTGTTATATTTGCATTTGTGCTATATTTGCATTTGTGCTATAATTGCATTTGTGCTATATTTGCATTTGTGCTATAATTGCATTTGTGCTATATTTGCATTTGTGCTATATTTGCATTTGTGCTATATTTGCATTTATGCTATATTTGCATTTGTGCTATATTTGCATTTGTGCTATATTTGCATTTGTGTTATATTTGAATTTGTGCTAAATTTGCATATGTGTTTTATTTTCATTTGTGTTATATTTGCATTTGTGCTATATTTGCATTTGTGCTAAATTTGCATTTGTGCTATATTTGCATTTGTGCTATATTTTGCATTGTTAAGAAAAATTAGCTATCTTTGTCAAAATGCGATGAATAAAATTTGGACAATTGATTATGACAATTGGAAAAAGGCTATAGAAACACTGAGAAAACACGACCTATTATCATTTCATAAGGAATCACAGGAAAATTTATTTACACTACGTGCAGCAGGTTTTAAAACCATACCATGAGAGTGAAGATTATCCTCCTCTATCGAGCTGGCTGTCAAACAGTAAGTACATGTCTCATGATGTTGC
Source organism: Hydra vulgaris (assembly GCF_038396675.1). NCBI lineage: Eukaryota > Metazoa > Cnidaria > Hydrozoa > Anthoathecata > Hydridae > Hydra > Hydra vulgaris. The sequence goes on from NC_088933.1 coordinate 4,347,548, forward strand.
TAACGAGATGATAGAACTAATGGCATATTACGAGCAAAGAAATGTACTTAGTACTATTAAATCGAGAATTTTTTTCCCTGTAATATGCAATGAAAAACAAAACATTTCTGGTATTAAGCAAATGTCAAATCGTTTTTGATCAGTTTCTGAAAATTTTACAATGTACTAAGATTTTCTTTGTCTCTACGCAGTTGATACTACCGTCAGTAAGTCGCTTTTTTATGCAATACGTGATATTTTATTAAGATGTGGACAAGACGAGATAATGGTGCGGGGGCAAAGTTACGATGCTGCCACTTCAAAACAACTTATAGATTAATAGTCTATTTTTAGTTTAAAAACACTAGGAAAAAAAGTTGAACTTGTTGCAAAAGCTTTTGCTACTATGGAATGTAATCATGAAATTATATTTTCACAATTTGAAACCAATGGAAAAGTGATTTTATACCTTATTTTGGTTTTAAAGTTTCATATATTTAAGTAGATTTATGCATTTTTTTATTTTTTACATGGTGACCAGACAAAAACGGAGACCAAATTTAATATGTAATATAATAATAAAGTTTTTTACGGTATCCGATTAATTAAATTGGTTTTCGGGTTCTTCGTGTTTTTGTGTTTGGTATATATATGTTCTTAGTTTGATATCTCTAAACTATATTACATTTTTAGAATGTCAAATAAACGTAGTGCAGTTTTGGAGTTGTTTCGTAAAGGAATTCGTCAATGTGATATTGTTCGCTTGCTTAATATGCCTAAGCAAACTGTGTCCAAGGCCGTCAATCATTTCAAGGAGCTCGACCACGATGGTCGCCGTCCAGGAAGTGGTAGAAGACGCACCGTCAACACGTCCGCCAACCACCAGATCATCAGGAAGCAGGTCAAGCGAAATTCGAGGGTTTCTATGCATTAAATCGCACGTGAAACCGGAATGAAACGTGAATTAGTGCGACAAATGGCAAAAAGGGAGCTTAATCTCATGCCTTACAAGCTCCGAAATATTCAATTGCTCAACGATGAAAACAAAGGCGTGCGGCTCCAGAGATAGTCTAGTCAAAATAAGTCTAAAAACGGGCTAACCTGGACAAAATTTGGATATAAATGAATTTGGTATCATTCGGAGCGTAATTTTATCTACTTTAATATATCCAAAATCCACCAAAATTTATTTTAGACAAAAAAAGTTATAAACTTTATTGCTGACCTTGCTTTGTAGATTTTTTTAAAAAAAATCAACTAAACCCGTACGACTTGCTGTCAATAAGTTGTGATAATTCAGCGAAAAATGACGCAATTCATATAATATTTTGTAAAATTATAGTTTAAAGTTTACAAATTATAAAAATGTAAAAATAAATACATAAAATGCTGACATCAGCATTTTTTACTTTAATACCAGCATAGCATGCTCAAAATGCGCCAATTTTTCTTTTCAAATAATATATTTTGTGTACTTGGTAAACTGTATGTTGATGTTGTTAAATATTATTTTTAAATTTTATGTTTTTATTTTAGATAAATTATTAAATATATCTTAATTTAAAAATACAATGTTGAACACATTAAAAGAAACTTGTTTGCTTTGCAAAGGTATGGGTGACCTTTGCTAATCAAACGATTAATGTTGGAAGGAATGGTATTAATACCTTAATTCATTATTCACAAGTACGCAACGATAAAAACCTTGAAGAAGAACTTGAGGAAAGGGACACGGTTGCTATCCATATGGCATGCAGGCATGATTTTACAAATCCGAATAGAAAAGTAATAAAATGTCAAATGGAAAGCCCTAACATTAAAAAATTGCGTTCACTGAGATATTTTCGTATTTACTCAATCTTGTGCTTGTATGTTGTGATCCATACAATTAACTATATTTATAAATGTAGGAGTTACTTTGTTCAATTATGTTCTTTTAGCTGTTTTTTATAAATTCATTGTACGGTCTCTTAATAACGACATCCCACTTTCTTAAAAAAAGAAAAACACTAGCTTGACATTTTTTTTCTTTTGTAAACAAATTAATTTATAACTTAGACAGACATATTCAACTGGAAGCAATGCTGCTTCATTTGTGGTAACCTAGCATTACCCGATTCAAACATCGTGATCGCAAAGCCGTAATACAGGTGCGTACAATAAAATTCAAACAAAATATGCTTAAGGTTTGTGAAGACAGAAAAGATATATGGGCAGTTGAAGTAAAATCTCGTTTGAATTGCTGTTATGATCTGGTTGCAATTGATGCGATATACCACTTTGAATGTTATAACCTATTTTCAACCAACAGGGTTTCAACCAACAGGTTTTAAATCCAATATATTTGAATTTATTTATCTTCTTATGTTATAGCAATATATCAAAAATGTTGTTATATGCAATTAACAAGTAAAAATTGCAAATGATAAAGTGATTTGTAGTTTTTCCATAATAAAGTAACATATTAACCGATTCTGACCGAGTTTTGAATTTTTATATTCGTTGTGTGTATTTTTTATGTTCAGCATGCAAATCTAGAAAGTCCTAATATGTTTACAGGTCAAATTTGATTGAAACAGAAAAGCATGGTCGCAAAGAAAATTCAACAATGGCGGAATACTTTGAAAGGCTTTGTGGTTGGTTTGAGAGTCAAATGGCTCCTGCACATTAAAATGGAAGAGCTAACGAATTTCAAAGATATTTATTCAATTAAAGAGCTTAACACTTAAAGAGAAAATTAGAAGAAAAATACAAAGACGACATAATTATTAGCTAAACTGAAGGAAAATCTAATTTAGTATGCTTTAAAGATGCGGTTACATTTATTATTAAAAAATCTAAGGCAGAGAACAAAGATGCAAACGAAGGTGAAGTTATCATTTGAGCCGCGACTAAGTTGATAAAGGCAAAAATTTTAAATCTGAATTTCAGCACAGAGAATTACCCATCTAAATACGATATTGAGCATCATAAAAAAAGTTTAAGCCAATTGCTTCGCCTTTTCATGAAACAAATTACGTCTGACGAACTAAAACAATCTTCCATTGGTCAAACTATAACAAAAGCTATTCGATCGCGATTTTACGTCCTGCATTTGCTTTTTGGTGTAGGAATAGAACTAGATCACAAGTTTACATCAAAGTGGTTGACAAATGAGCTACTTAAACTGGGCTTTTGCATAAGTCCATCAGAAATAACACGCTTTAAACACACTGTTAGGGCTAACAACGATATAGAACATTGTTGACGGAGTGCTGAATGGATTATCTACTCAGTGGGTGGCAGACAATGTGGATCATATTATTTTCACATTAGATGGTAAAGACACTTTTCATGGGATGGGAATCATCGCTGCTGGAATGATGAACTCTAAAGTTTTGGATAATCTTCATCGAATTAAAAGAATAAGATATGGTTTGAAGGCAGCAGAAATAAGTTCTAAAAAAAATATTCCGATTTTGAGGTATGACGTTCCTGACACAGCAGCATTGACAAAGATATTGTTCAAGCCCATTGTTGAATTTCAGTCACCACAGACCTTTTCACTGTCTCTCGGTATTGATCTTTTCTGGCAAAGTTCGTTCACTTCAACGGCTGGTGAGAACCGGGCACAGTGGAGTGGATTTATGCAACTTCATCATATTGGTAAATGTCATCCCGGAAAAAGTGAGATATTTATGGCGCCTATCATTAACTTAAACCCATCTGATGAAAACTGCATTTATTCTACACTAGTTTTTATACAAAACCAAGCAAAATTAATTAATTTACCTACTCCAAGTGTAACTTTTGATCAGCCTTTATGGTTAAACGCTTGCGGAGGTTTAACCAGAGGAAGGGGTATGTCAGAGTCTACAAGGAATCTTTGGGTCAGTACCTTACATGAATGCGGAGCAATCCATGATTCCATGTCAACATTGACAAAGCATCGTTTTGAGAGTAGTCAGCAACATTGTGAATCTAGTGAGTCTTGGCAAAAAAGAGATACTAAAGAATTCAAAGCATTAAAGGAGCAGCTCGACCTGTTTAACCCTTTCGAATTTCAAGACTCAAGATTTCAATGTATTTTTACTGGCCTATGTGCTGATAAGAAGGATGAAATCAGATTTGAAGCAGAAAATGTGGGTTTAGAGATTCAAAACAGTCTTTATAATATTGCAATCAATCAAGCAATTATCAAGCGTTCAAAGCTGGTCAAAACACTTGCCAAGTTGATGCCATCTGTTAAAGTTAATGGCAATGCAGTCCACGTAGATCCGAATGTTTTGTTCCAAAGACTAATCATGCAAATTGAGAGGGTTGAAGATTTGACTGACTGCTTCGAATATGAATTAACACCCCGGACCACATCTCTCTTCAAAGATGGATTAAAGCGGAAACCAAACAAAGCAGAGCTTGGTAGAGAACTCATTAAGGATTCCACAATTTTAACAGAGAATAATGACACAACCTATATTCTTGACGGCGGAGCTTTGCTGCATCGAGTTTTTTGGAGTCTCACAGCTACATATTCAGACATTATTGAACAATATTGTACATATATTACAAAAAAGAATGGTAACCATACTTTAATTATTTTTGATGGTTACAAATCATCCATCAAAGATCAAGAACATCAAAGGCGAGAGAGAAAGTTTGTCAACAATGTATTCTAACTAAAAAACCAAGTGAACTGCAAACAATCTGAATTTCTGTCAACAGCAATAACAAAACTGCTTTGATCAAAGCATTGGGAACGAAGCTAAGAGAAAAAGGTCATGTTGAAGCGGAATGCGAAGGAGACGCTGAAAGAACCCTTGCTACAAACAGAATTGAGCTTGTACAAAATGAAAAATGTGTGCCTATCATAGGTGATGATACAGACATTCTTGTGATGTTGGTTCACATGTGGGATCAAACCATGTGTGAGATTTTTTTCCGCCGCAAAACTGAAAAAAGTATGAAAAAAAATACGGAAACAATCAGCTTAAAAAATGTTACATTATGTTTATCATATCACGTGAAAAAATGTTTGTTGTTTATCCATGCATGGAGTGGATGTGATACTACCTCTGCGCTTTTTGGTCAAGGACAGATAGCTGTACTGAAGTTTATTAAATCAAATAGTGAGTTCGCTCAATCTTTATGCTCAGTTTTCCAAGATCCATTTGCAACACAAGATCAGGTAGCTAATATTGGAATACAAGTGGTTTTTAACACGTATGGTATGTAAGACAATGATCATATTTTTGTAATTTATTCATAATATTATTTATTTTATAACTATACGTCCGTATTGTTTTGCAGAGGTTTAATTTAGCTCAACTATTACTATAGGTGAAAAAAATAAACAAGTCTCGCTAGCACAACTTAGAAAACAAAAATATATGAGAATGGTGGCAACTTCCGAAAAAAGAATTTAGCCAGAACGACTACCACCAACCGAAAGCGCGATCAAGTACCGTTCGTTTCGAGTGTATTTACAAATTTAGCAATGGTTGGGAGTCAATATGGATGAAACAAAGTAGGGATGGAGAAGAGAAAATGACGTTTTGGTACCTATAAAGACAGATAAGGTACGTATGCTGGAGCGCAAAATAAACCACAAATGCCGATTTCACTTTCAAAGCGGATTTCTTGAAAATAGTCATTTTTCAATGAACAGTCTAATTAACTTTTCAACTTATGTACTTTTTATTGAGGATCCTGCACCAATTTAGATTCTTAATATTATAAGATGTAACTGCGGCAGTTACATCTTATAATATTAAGAATCTAAATTAATAATACTAAAACACCATGTGGAAAACAATGCCATTGTCGACGTCATGAAATAAATTGCATGACAGCCTGCGGACAGTGCCAAGGTTTGGAGTGCACAAATGCACCAAAAAATAACATCAATATAGATGACAGTGAAAATGAATACGAAAGTAGTGAAGATGGAGATGGAAACATTTTTGAAAAACTGTTTGACTTTTGGTTTTATAACTAATTATATTAGTCGAGTGTGAAAAACACTAATATTTAAACCCGAAAAATTATTCAAAAGTAGTTAAAATTATATTTATTTGAAAGAAAATATTTCAAAAATGTTTGTCTTTTAAAATAGTTATACTAATAAATAAGTTTTTCTATTTCAGTCTCAATTTCAACTATTTATTTAGTAAATTTTTAAGTAAAGGTGTTTTAACATAGTATAAGTATTAGCCTAAATAAAAAATTATTGTAAAATACTGCTGACATCAGCCTTTAAGAACATGATTTCTGAATCACATTTCATTTTTTTTAAATTTTTACACATTAGGCTATATCTGCGCAAAATTTCATAAAGACTAAGCTACTATTTAATAGGTTATTACAACTTATTGACAGTAGAGACAATGTTTTTTTTTTGTATTTTCAATAAATTTGAAAAAAAGTGAGGTGAGCTAAAATAATCATAACTTTTTTTGCCCAAAATGGATTTTGATGGATTTTGGATATGTTAAAGTAGATAAAATTACGCTCCGAATGATACCAAATTCATCTTTATCTAAATTTTGTCCAGGTCGGATCCTAATTTGACTAGACTAAGATGTCGCCAACTCAAGCGTCGGGCCGCTGCTCAGCGATGGGAGCGCATCCTGTTGACGGACGAGAAGCTGTTCACCGTCGAGCAGGCGCACAACCATTAAAAGGATATGTGGATGAGGACATTCTTAGTATGCTATATATTATATATATTAGGGTGACCAGACGTAATCTTTTTAAAATTATTATACTCTTTTTCAAGTAATATTTTTATTGTATCTCTCTTTTTTATTTAAACCACTTTTGTATGAAATATTATAACTGCTATAGTTTTGATATTAAACTCAATGTATTTGTATAAACAAAAAATGTACATTTTTTTAACTGACGTTTTGGCTTAAAACTGGGTTCAATAATATATATATATATATATATATATATATATATATATATATATATATATATATATATATATATATATATACATATATATATATATATATATATATATATATAATATATATATATATATATATATATATATATATATATATACATATATATATATACATATATATATATATATATATATATATATATATATATATATATTATATATATATATATATATATATATATATATAAATATATATATATATATATATATATATATATATATATATATATATATATATATATATATATATATATCTATAAATTATTGAACCCAGTTTCAAGCCAAAACGTCAGTTAAAAAAATGTACATTTTCTGTTTATGTAAATACATTGAGTTTAATATCAAAACTATAGCAGTTATATTATTTCATATAATATATACATATATATATAATATTTCATATAATATATATATATATATATATATATATATATATATATATATATATGTATACTTTTATTATTTTGTAATTTTAGTCAAAAAATAATTTAGATGTCTATATATATGTGTAAAGTCATTTATTGTCGAAAACACTTTTTCTCATGTCGTGATCTAGTTAATCATATGCTTCTTTCGCATTCGGAAGATAAATTCATGAATTTAGAGTGTGGCATTGGTGAATGTAAATACTTGTATAATACAGCTAATACTTTTAAATGGCACATTAATAAATGCCATAAAATAGCTGTTGATGAATATTTACTTAAAAATACAGACTCCGAAATATTGGACAGTTAGAAAACAGAGCAATATGATGCCAGGGAGTGTGAAAAAAATCTGTTTTTCAATATTGACGAGTCGTTAATGCGTGGTTTTATGGATTTTAGTGAATGCTTCTCTAGACAATTGTGTCACACTAAACTATATTGTAGAGAAAAATTTATGCTTCCAAAATCAGTAACAAAGCAAATTTTCGAGCAAGTTCAAACATTGTTTGACTTGTATTAAAGCAATCTAAACTTAAACATTGTGGAATTGATTGGAAACTAGATTATGTGAATAGACAAATTCTTGAAGAAGATTCTTTTTATGAACGTATTTTAAAATCAACATCCACCGACCATCTAATCGAATCATATATGAAGTTAAACCTTGACTATGTTCCTCTAATTGAATATAATATCTCACCAATTGACAATAGATTTATTGTTACGTTAGAAAATAAAAATCAAGCTAATACTAAATTTCACTATGTTCCTTTATTGGCAACTTTGTTATCTAAAACGTGAAGATGTTTGGAGTAGTTTTCAGCATAAAAAACATGTTAGTGATTATCTACATGACTATACCAATGGTTTGGTATGGCAGTCACGAATAAAACATTTTTGCTGTGACTATTTTATCAGACTACCTTTTTATAGTGATGAATTTGAAATATGCAACCCGCTAGGAAGTCGAAAAGGAACTCAAAAAATAAGTGTTTTTTACTTTATTGTTGGCAATATTGAGAGTAAATATTGGTCATCATTGAACCACATTCATTTAGCACTGATTTCAAAGTATAGTATAATTAAAGAACACGGCTACGCACTAATTCTACAACCTTTGTTGAATGATTTAACGATACTTCAAAATGAAGGTATTAACATTAATGTTGAAGGTATAACACACAATCTTAAAGGCTCCATTATTACATTATCTGGTGATAATTTGTCTGCACATACAATTGGTGGGTTCTCTGCATGTTTCTCGTCTGGCCGTATTTTATCGAAATTGCATGGTACCACATATTAACATTCGTAATATTAAAACTGAAAGTCAATGTATTTTAAGAACTAAAACCAGTCATGATTATCATGTTAACTCTGTGTTGATTGATCCAACTCTGATGCCTCTGTATGGAGTTAAAAAAGAATGCCCATTTTCTATCTTAAATTATGTTATGAGTGTTAATTTTAGTGTTGTTATAAAAGGCCTTGTTAAAGATAGGTTTTTGACAGTCTGTGAGCTCAGAAATATACTAAAAAATTTTAAATATGGGATTACTGAACGCTGTAATAAACCATTGCCTTCAAATGTTCCACTTAATTTAGTATCAAGTAACAAGCATATCAGTGGAAGGGCTGTGGAGAGGTGGTCATTATTTTATCATCTTCCGTTATATATTGGAAAAGTTGTACCATATGAAAACGAATATTGGTTGCTACATTTGTTATGCAGAAAAATATGCCAAATTATTCTTTCACCAGTTATTGATATAGAGTGGATTCCTGTACTCACCCACCTTATTGCTAGGTACCATGAGTTATTAGCACGATTAAATCCAAAATCATTTACACCCAAGATACATTTTCTTGTTCATTATCCACGAATGATTTCCCAATTTGGTCCTCTTAGATTACTTTGGTGCCTAAGATTTGAAGCAAAACATCAATATTTTAAACAAATTGCTCATCGTGTAAAAAATTTTAGAAACATTACTAAAACTCTTGCTGAGAGACACTAGATGGCTAAGTGTGCTCTTTTGTCTCCAGCAAATGAATGGATTCAGAGCTCTCCAGTTATTCTCGGTTTACAGCAATTTCTTCCTTATTCAATTTTTCCAACCAGTCTTTGCATAAAAATTAAACAAATGTATGGAATTGAAATAAGTAGTAATCAAAAGAATATACTGTCTGTCAATCGCTTGCAATGTAATGGAACGTTATCACGTGTAAAAACCTTTGTTGTCTATAATGTAATTGATGAAGAATGCGTTCCACTGTTTTCCGAAATTGAATTCATTTTATATTTGCATGGCCTATGGGTTATATGTTGTATTCTCCATTATTCTTTGACTTATAACCTACATCTTGATGCTTACATTACTGAAAAGAGTGATGAATGGATTGTTTATACACCATGAGCTATTATTAATTATCAGCCACTTAGTTCATATAACGTAAATGGTGAAAACATGATATTTTTGCACAACAGTGTGGTTAAAAGTTAAAATACTTTACAATATTGAATATAAATACATATTTAAAATTCAACCCAACTATTTAATTTAACATTCATTCCTAACCTACCCCACTAACTCCCTAGACTATTAATATGTTAATTTTTGTTTGGGTGTTATTGTTTTTTTAACATTTGCAAAAATATCTTATATATATTTTAAATATCTTATTTAATGTAATGATTGTAAATGAAAATGATTATCTGTTGTTGATGTTGTTGTTATACGGAAAGTATTAATTTCATCAGTCTTTAAATCATACATATTAATAATTTAGATTAAAGTTATTTACTTTTTATTTAGTTTAGTTATTTCTTAAAAATGTATAACTTCAAAGTTTGGACAAGCGACAGAGTTCAGAAAAAATTTTTTGTTGCTGATAATTTGTTGAGTTTAAAGACAAAAAGTTGTTTTTATATTTACAATACCGTTATATTTAATAAAGATTATGCAATTTTATTGATTTATGTAATAATATAAATATTGTTTTTTCTTTACAGCACAAAAAAACTTCAACTTGATCAACCCTCTTGTGATAGTTTTGAATTCTGATGGCACAGAAATAGACGACGATGAGGTGCTATTGCATTGTGTAAATGAAATTTTAATTGTTCTAGGGGCTGAACAACTTTGGACTCATGAAATACCTGTCACTTCAAGGTCTGAGCAACAAGGGAGTTCAAATTCAATAGGTTAATATTTTTATGAACTTGCTATGAATTTTAAACATTTCATTGTATACCTATGTTCTAAGTTATTCAGTCATTTCTTCATTATAGTTGGTAATTATTACTTTTTTTAAATTAAGCATATTATATTTAGTAAATTGTTTTAGATTTTTTTACTAATTCTGAATTTGCGCCCCAACCTTGTGCAGTTATGTCTGATAACAGTTTAACGCCATTGCTTGATATTAAATCAACAACAAACGAGAAAACATTGCGTGTGTTTCCTTTTGTCTATAGCATGCCCGTTCTTCCCCAACATATTTCTGTAGCCCTACAAAAAGCAAAGGACAAGGCTTCATTAGAGCCATTTGCAGAGCATTCTCTTGTGAGAATATTATTTGAAGATCTTATACAATATGATCTGTAAGTTTTTAAATTTTCTTTTATTATGTAGTTAAATCATCGTCATTATTGTCATTATTTTAACATCATTGTTTGTTGTTGGCCCAGGTAGAACTTTTACAGGCGTTAGTTTTTTCGAGAACGAATCTCACAGAATAGTGTGTAATTGTGTTAACAGAACTAAATTCCTTCTGTACAGAATGAATGAATTGAACTGTTTTGAAACTGTTAACACATCTATTCAATTTATTTATAGTTACTGAGGCATATAATTAGAGATTTAATAATATATTTAAAATACAAAGTTTTGAAGGGATTAAATTACCAATAAATAATATATTTATTATTTAGCTACCCATCATCTGTGATGTACAATAGTGTATGTTCTGCTATTGTACGAACATATCCAAATCTATGTGACAGTGTCATAGTTATGAAAGGCAAATCATCGAAGTTATATGTGAGTATTTAAATAAATTCTTATAAAATCTAAATCTTGTTAGGTTATCTCTAAAAATGTTTACATATATGTATGGTGTAAAACTGTATAATATTTACTTTCTATGCAAACTTTATGATTTATATGAATATAAATTCATAAACTTATATACATATAAAGATTTATATGTATATAAGTTCTCTATTTTAGGTAACATGGTTGGATAGTCTAAGAACTAAATTTAAATCGGAACGTGCAAAATATTCTAATGATGAGTCTGTTATAGCTCATAAAAAGTTTGCATCCAAAAGGATACACAGCCAGCTGATTAATGATAATCAACCTGTAAAGATAACTAGACTAGAGGTACTGCAATTTATTTAATTTTAAACCAGCATTGTGCCAACTCAAATTTGACTGACTTTATTTTATATATTTTTATTTATTGCAATAAATAACTTTAATAGCTAATTTTTAATGGAAGGTAATATCCAAGTACTATTTTGATAAAATTTGTAATTATTTTTTGTAAAAATTTTCATATTCGGATTTATGTTGCAGGTTTCAAATGACTCTTTAGAAGATTCTTCAAGTGTAGAGCAACATGTAATATTAATGTTAAAGGAGCACAGTAAACAATATCCTGACACGACTATTATATCTGATAGAATGAGCCGTACCTATGTATCAAGAAGAATTTTTATCAAAACCAATACTACTCAAGTCATATTGCAAAGGTTTCCTTGTTTAACAATGGAAATTGAGGTTATTTTTGTGTTTTTCAATAAACAAACTATAAACATTTATTGTTTACTTTTTCATTTTTGACATTCCTTTTGCATAGTTCCTAATTATTATAATTATTGCAACTAATGTTATTATCATTGTATATATATATATATATATATATATATATATATATATATATATATATATATATATATATATAATATATATATATATATATATATATATATATATATTTATATATATATATATATTTATATATATACAAATATTTTTACTAGAAATACTAAAATGGTATTAATTCTCATTTTAGTTGTTCGAAGAAGCAAAACGAATCACTGGTTTAGATTTGAAAATTAATATAATGAAGTTTTTTCAAAATCGTTCAGACAAAATTTTGGACATTTGCAAATCAAAGTTGCCTTCAATAAAAAAAAATATTGTTTTTGCAAACCGTCAATATTTTATTAAATGGTATTGGTGCATCATCAAATGTTGATATTGAAGGTATATAATAAATATATTCTTTGTAGTATAGACTATTTTTTTGCACATGTTATCGTATACATATATAATATCAGGTCAGAGAATACCGGCTTCTTTTCTTCTTTTACCAGTTGTATTTGGTGAAGACATCAATCGCTTCTTTTCTTTAAATAAGGTTGTATATCAAGTTTGTAGTCTTTATTACTAACGATTTTATTATGAATAATTATTAATGAAATTAGTACTTTAATAATTTATACAATTTTGTAATTACAGAATCCACAAGTTTCCACTCCATCAATAACCATCAGATGTGCAGGCGAAGCAAATGTTTTTAACGTTGATGATGCCGAAATAAACGTAATGCTCGACATATAGTAATAGCAAAATCCAAGACAGTATTAAGTGCGCTTACAAGTTTAGTTGCAGCCTACTAGGTGTACAAAATTGCATTTGACGCAAAACTTAAAAAAACATTAGATTTTGTTGCAAGCCATGTTTGTGGCGTTTCTAGCTACATTACAACACCATTTAGTCAAAGAATTTTGAACAAACTTTTGTAATAATAGATAATTTCTATAAAAATATAACTTAAAAAAAATAATTTGTATCTCAATAAACACGAGTAAATTAATTACAATTTCCATATAATACTTTAAACTAGACATACTTTGACCGGTTCCACAATTAAACTAAAGCTGCAATGTAAATTCGCGTGATAAATATTTATATTTCTGCCCTAATTGGGTAGATTTTTAAATCTTGGGTGTATTATTATACCCTTGTTAAGGGTATATTTTAACACCCGAAAAGTTAAGGTATATTTTTCTACCCATAGGGTAGGAAATACGAAGTACCTCTACGGGTAGAAAATTCTACCCTAAATCTAGGGTAGATTTTAAATCTTGGGTGGGTTATTAAACCCTTGTTAAGGGTAGATTTTAAAACCCAAAAAGTTATGGTATATTTTTCTACCCATAGGGTCGGATATACGAAGTACCTCTACGGGTAGAAAATTCTACCCTAAATCTAGGGTAGATTTTAAATCTTGGGTGGATTATTATATCCTTGTTAAGGGTAGATTTTAAAAACCGAAAAGTTATGGTATGTTTTACTACCCATAGGGTCGGATATACGAAGTACCTCTACGAGTAGAAAATTCTACCTTTTTTTTTTTAGTGAGTATAGGTTAAAAATTATATTATTATTTTTACAAATTAACTTTTGTCAATGTAATTACCTTGAGAATCAAAATAAGTTCCGTAATGTTCGTGCGGAAGAATTACCCCAGATAACTCTTTACTTAGAGGTACCATTCGTCGCTCAGCTCTGTTGAATGCACTGCGGCCTGGAGCGTTCGCCATGATGAAAAGAGCGTCAAGGTTATTCAAGAAATGGTGAATCCCGATTTCAATTACTTTCTGGTATCTGGGATTTTCGTCGGGTCCTCCATCGACACTAAACACAACGATAGGCTTAACCATATTAGTTTGAGGATCTCTGGTAATAGAGTCGAATGCTTTGATATCCAAGAGCCGCTGAAAGTCTAATTCATGAGCGAAGGCGGTCGAGGATGCGTGTTTTCCTGATCGAACAGCAATGTAGGTAGGTCCAGAATAAGTAACAACATCATGTTTTTCCGAGACCATTTTTTTTAATCGTAATTCCAGCGTATACAGATGGTATAAGCTTGTGTTTAGCAGCCACGACCCAGTCGTGGTCCAGGAGTGTTACCTGGTACTCCAAATGCATCAACAACGGCGCCTGTTTTTTGGTTGCTGTGATTCCAATTGGCACTCTAGCCTTGTTGTCTTGGCTAATGAAACACACTTCATCTGGCCCTAAAATAGCACAAACTTCTTCCACAAATTTTATAGTTGAACTGCAAAAGAGTCCGTCAACATGTTTTAAGTGAGATTTATTCTGAGGACTGGTCAATCTAACAGGGACTGTTTTGACGTGCATTTTGCCTTCTAATGTTCCCTAACTTCTCGGAAGTAGACGAGTATAGAGGGCGCTCTTGCTGATTGCAAATCCAATCTTGTTCATCTCGGATGTCAATTCGTCGAGAGTTTTAATGCTCTAAATAATAAAGAAATATATTTGGATAAAATTAACTATTTTACAGAAAACGGGATTTTTTTGTAAATTATATTCAAATCAAATCTTGAAATTAGTTGTTAACATTTCAAGGATATTTACAATAGTGCAAGTACTAATTAAGAGTAAAATTCTAACAAATACAATATTAACAAACATACCTAAGCTATCATTACCCGAAGAACGTCTGACCGACGTCTTTCATCAGTGGACGAACCATGGAGAGCAATATCCGTAATCGCCTTCAAAAGAAGAGGTTGATCTACTTCTAATGACGGTCGACCAGGTTTCTCTCTGATTTTTAGTTTTTCTTTGACTACTGGATGCTCCAAGCAGATTTCCTCCATTCTAGCTTTTTTTAGTTTTCTTCTGTTGAGCTTGATCATACTTTTTTCTGGCTAGTTTTTTACATAGATGAGCTAGTTTCTTTTTTTTCCTTTTCAAATCATACTCTTCAGCTTCGGCAATGAATCTACTTCTCTTTCTAGTCTTTAGTCCAGCAACTTCACAATTTAAAGCTGCAATCTCAGAATTGAGTCGATCCTGAGCCACTGTTCTTGCATTTTTGTGATTTTTTGTGGTCAACAAACCCAAAGTTAATGCACTTTGTTGATCATCAATAACAGATCGCTCATCGGTGGGCTCAATAAACTGTGAGGAATTCTTGTCAAATTCAAGTAGAGTATGCGTGGGGGCAGACTGTTTTGGAATATTGGCCCAAAATGATAATTACTTGCTCTTGAACTTCATTGCCTTTTCATTAAATAAATTGATCAAATACATTACTTTTGATTTAAGATTCTTATGCACCAGTTTCTCTTCTTTTAATGAATTCCATATACTATGGACTTCTTTCTGGATATTAGTCTTTTTTTATCGGGATGAGCATTTCCATACGAGACCATCAATAAGTTAAGTAATGCGGTTTTATCCATATTTTAATATTGATTTATTTGTATTGTTTACATCACAATAAGAATAATGATTTTGCTCATCGTTAGCGCAAGCTTTATAAAAGAGTTTCTTAAACCCGCTTGAGAGAATTTAGCGAAATTTTCAATTAGAGTTTCGTATTTGAAATAACGACAATTTAATTTCAAAAAATGACAAATTTATGAGTTTACTTTTATGAGTTTACTTTGAACCACGTTTTATAATCCGCTAGAGAGCGAATAACGATTGTGAATTTTATATACAAAAATTTAATATTTCTAACATAATGTGATTCGCAATCAAATGATAATATATTAACAAAATGATAGTAATTTTTATTTTACGTTAGTAGTGGTTATTTGTTAAATGTCTCTGGGAAACTTATTATATTAATTTATAATATTATATTATAAATAATTTAATAAAATATAATATCAAATTCCCCGAATCTAATATTAATTTCCCCACAAACAAAACATCATTTCTATACCATTTAAAATCTGCTCATTAAAACTAAAAAACTAATTTAAAATGACATTATTTTGGCCTCAACACCCCCTCCCCATTGTTAATCCGTGTCAAACTTTCTAGCACTCCCTCCCTTTATAGCACTCCCATATATTTACTGACATCATTTATGGATGACCCCATGATAGAAATCTGACTTCGTTTCTTTTACTTCTAAAAAAAAAGGTAGAATGTTTCTACTGCAGGAAGAGAACAGCAACTTCAAATAAAAGGATGGGAGTAAAGGGGAAATTGGCACGAAAGTAAACCCACACTTTATGTGCAATTTGCTGAATAACTATTGTAAGATAAATCTAAAATTAAAAAAAAAAATTATGATATGATAAAAGAAGCAAATATATAACGTGTTTTTATAAAGCAAATAAAAAAATACTGATTCAAGCTTTTTTATTAAATCTCTAATTTTTTAAATTAATGATTGTTTATTTAAATATAAACTTATACTTGTATGCAATACCGTGGGCGTAGAGTACTCAAATTTTCAAGGGGGGGGGGGGGCAAAAATTTAAAGGTTTGATTTTTTTGAGCGATGTATGTTTACTGTCCATTTTTATTATTTTTGCTATAGAATTAGAAAAAAATAACAACTTTGATTTTGGTTAACTAGCATCTAGAAATTAAAGTAAAACAAGTAGTGATGGGTTCATAGTCAGTCTATTCCACACCGACCATTTTTATATATAACCTTTATATAGCCGTTTTATTTGAATAAATGTTAGTAGGTAAAAAACTAAAAATCTGTCACTCCTTTGTTTTGAGTTAACAATTAGAATTCAATATTTTATAACTTCTTATTGTTAAATTGTAAAAAAACTTCTGTAAAAAAACGGCTACAGACTTTTTTTTTTTACTTAGGAGCCTCTCCCGTTAATTAAATCTAAAGAAAATAAATGCTTGAATGTAAAAACTTTTTTCCTGAAAGGAAAAAATGTTTTCTCTTTAATGAGTGTTAAACGCGCAGAATTGACTAATTACCTGAGCAAATTGATAACAGGTCAATTCAGCATATAATTTCTACCGCTGAAAAGTGGGCTGAAATTGTCTAAAAGTGACAAAACTAATCATGGGTTAAACAGAAACATATACTGTTACAGGGGTTTTTGGAGCCAAAGAATTTTAGGCTTTTATTTTAAGTTTGGAGGGGATATGACCACACAAGTAGTCAGGAATTGTTAAGGGTGGTCGTAGGATGTCTCGATGGTTTTTCAATTAAATAGGACATTTTGTTTTTCTAAATATAGATCAGAAAATTCAAAATCAGGGCATATTTGATCTTTGGGAGTGGTCATAGTTGTACAAGTGATCATTTTAGGGGTAATCTTGGGATATCCTAATTATTTTTCAAATAGATGAATATGTCTAAATATAAGTAATTGAAGTTAAGAACTTCAAATCTGGGTATATTTGGTCTCCAAAAGTGGTTATGATTGCACAGGTCGTCACTATAGATATGGTCATAGGTTCTCAAGACAACTTTTTTTTTGTTTACTTATTTGATGTACTAAATTTCATTGATATTTGAATATAAACATGTACGTACAACAAAATTAAACTTTTCTCCAAAATTAGACATTGAAAAAAAAAAAAAATTGCATTTTTTTTTATAAATAAGAATCTAAGAGACGACATAAATTAGTAACTTCTTCGTCTTGTCAGGTTTATTGGATTTTTTGACTTTTCCTTGACACCTTAGTATTGTAACTGCAAATCATTTCCACCATAAGATTAAAGTTTGTCCGCCATTAATTTTAAGATGTATGAGATGATTATTATTTTACAAATAATGTTTTTTTAATTTTTTAGGGGTTCTGCAAATTAAAATTACACGTTTGAACCATTTTAATAAAAATTTTCTAAGTAAAAACGGCATTTTAGATAAGTAGTTTAACAAACGTCCGTTTGCGGCGGAAAATAAGGTCACGAAAATTGCTGTGATTTTCGTTTTATAGCCTGATGCAGAATTTTTGGTACTATCGGTAGTTGCTTTTTTCTAATTATTTACAAAACTAGCAGCCAATAAAAATGGCGCCATTTTGAAAGTTGGATTTCTGCTGTTTACAGTGATCTTTTCGTTTTAATCCAATCCTTTCTGAAGTTACATCTCTTCAATCAAATAAGGCGAGTTTAATCTTAAGAGACTTTTTTTGTAGATTAGTTAACTCAAATGTTATTGTACCTACTTCTAGTTTATTATATTACCTTTCTTAAAATGTATAATATTATAAAATATTTCATTGCCGGTCAATTTAGAGTACACCTTTGTGAGGCTATTATATTCTGAAAATTTTTATTTTAGTTTTCTCCAAAACATGTCTTTATACTAAATATAATGTTTTATCAAACCAAGTAATTTTGAACATGTTCATTAGGGCGGAGTGAATTTTAGTTTTTTTTACAATTCATTTAGCCTGGGTGTGCAAAAGGTGTCTATTCATTTCAGAAATACTCTGGAAAACTATCAATGCTGTAGGAAATTTTCTTGAGGTGCCTCCAGACCTTTAAAATTTTAATGGGTCCCTAATACTATATAAAAAAAGGTTTTTCAAAAGTATGTCATGTTGGGTCTCAAAAGAAGCAAAATTTTATAATAATTTCAAAAATAACAACTATTTTGTAATAAAATTATTATTTAAGATTTTTTTTGAAAATATTATCAAAAAATTAACTTTTTTCATTTTTAGTTTAAAAGGTTTTTCTACAATAAACTATAAAATAACAATTTTTTTTTAAATAGTTGTTATTTTTGAAATTTTTATAAAATTTTGCTTCTTTTGAGACCCAACATGACATACTTTTGAAAAACTTTTTTTTATATAATATTAGGGACCCATTAAAATTTTAAAGGTCTGGAGGCACCTCAAGAAAATTTCCTAGAGCATTGATATTTTTCCAGAGTATTTCTGAAATGAATAGACAACTTTTGCACACCCAGGCTAAATGAATTGTAAAAAAAAAATAAAATTCACTCCACCCTAATGTTCATGTATATCCATCAAGAAATTGTTCCTTGCATTTATAATGTTATTAACAGATTTTTTTTTAAAATAAACAACTTGATTTCAATGATTATTATTTATGCTGCTTATATTAATACATACTGACTACTTTATATATAGAAATTCTTGTTCATTATCAGCGCTCTTCGTATAACATCTAACAAACAATTGTTTTGTTATTTTTCTTCATATGACAGCTAACTAAGAGATGTACTTAAATTGTAAATAAAATGTAAGTAAATTGTAAGTAAAATTAGGTTGTAAGTAAAAATTTGTAAGTAACCCCATATTTTTGTTTGGGATTAGCTATATAATTAGTGGTCATAGTTCAGACAAACATTGAACATCTCTTTCAGACATTCACAATCTGTTTCTATCATTTTCGAATATAGCGACAAAATTAAAACAAAAATATTTTAAAATAATTTTCTCTGAAAAAACCTAATAATATTCTTAAGTTTTTGTGCTATGTAAACCAGTTTTTTTACTGTAATTGATATCAAAAAATTTTATCTTTCTTTTTATTTGATCAAAAATGATCTTCCTCCTTGTTGTTAAGGTTTAACGTGTTTTAACTTTTTTTTGAAAATTTTGGAGTGTAAAAACAAATATAACCTTTTTTTGACTATATATATAAATCTATTTGTATTTTTGTCTTCCTAATTTTTGTTCCTAAACTTTTCTTTTCTAATTGTTTATGTCTGGAATAAAATATGTTCCTGTACATGCTGATGAGCCCTGAATATTGGGCGAAACAATCATTTGTTGGTTTATATAATTATTATATTAATGTGTTTAGCCAAAATGGTAAAAAGGAATCTATAGCTCTATATTCTATTAATAAGAAAAATTTTGCATAAAATAATTTTTTATAAAGAAAGTAAAACTAGGTTCCGAGCAATACCGAATAATAACCCAGAAAAAATATGTTTTAAATATATATATATATATATATATATATATATATATATATATATATATATATATATATATATATATATTTATATATATATATATATATATATGTATATATATATATATATATTTATACATATATATATATATATATATATATATATATATATATATATATATATATATATATATATATATATATATATATTCTAAACAATACATGTTTCGACTATCAATAGTCATCTCAGTTGAAGTTTAATTTTTAAATTTGTTTAAATACCTATATAGGTGATTTTTTAATACCAATACAAAATGTAATTATCTGTGTACAAACTATTAGTTTAATTACAAAAATACAACAATATAAAAGAGACAAAAAAATCACATATCTATAAACATCTCCATGGTAATGAAAATTGTTTTATGCAATTAAATGAAAAGTATTTTTCCGTTTTAGATTCAGCATCCAATAAGTTCGAATTAAAACTTAAAGAAAGCATGTTTATAGAATGGTTAAAACCTGGTATGAACAAACAGGTCAACCATGTCCAATTGGCACTTTTTGTTTAGTTATTACTTTCTATGAATTTTTTTATTAACGTATTCTTTTGTCTCTTCTTATTTGTTTTTTAGTATGACTTGTTGTTCTTATTATAGTTTTTGTTGTATTTTTGTAATTAAAATAATAGTTTGTACACAAATAATTACATTTTGTATTGGTATTAAAAAATCACCTATATAGGTATTTAAACAAATTTAAAAATTGAACTTCAATTGAAGATGACTATTGATAGTCAAACATGTATTGTTTAGAATTAATAAAATGGTTTTATTAATTAAAAAGCTTGTCTTGTTTATTAAAATACTTACATTTTTTGTACTAAAAAGAAATTTTGGTTATATATTTATATATATATAAATATATTTAAAATATATTTAGAAGTCTTACGTTAAGGATTGCTTATTTTTTTACTGTCTTAGGTAATTATACTTTAATAAGGCCAAAGTGTAGGTTATATGGCAGCAGAACTAATTATCAAGGTACAATAAACAATTAAAACTTTTAAAAAATAATAGTTTATCGATTTTCAAAAGATAAAGATTAAAAAAATATTTGGATAAAAAGTATTGCAAATTGTAATCTTTTTTTTCTTTTAAAGGATCAGTAAAAATTAATAGGAAAAAAGAAGATACTTGATCTTAAATTATTAAAGGAAAAAAATAATTTGAGAAAGAAATAGAAAACAAATTAGAAAAATGAAAAAAAAAAAAAAAAAAAACGAAAAGGAAAAAGCACTTTTAAATTACACAATTTAACTACAACAATAAACATATCAAAACTATAGAAAAAAACATTTACTAGTTAACAAAAAATCTCGAATTCGAAAAAGATTTGAACCATTCAAATAATCAATAATAATCTTAAAGAAAAAAATGTAAACAAAAAAAAGGAGAAGTTAAAATTATCTGTTAAAAAAGATTAAATATGATTTTATTTAACTTGATTTTGTTGTAACTTATTTTAATTAATTATTTTAATTTATTTCTACTACACATGATTATAAATAGATTATTGTTAAATATATTACTATTATCTTTAGTTTAGTTGTTAAGATTTTATTTTTATTTTCTGTTTTTGTTTATACTGTATTTATAATATTAGATTTAAATTTTATACATTTAATTTATAATTAGTTATATATTCTTATTTTTGGCTAGTGATATAATATTACTTATTATTCTATTGTTTTATTATAAGAAACATTACTTTGTATTGATTTGTTCAGTAATAATGCATAATTTACGGCAAACTTTATTGTAATTACTACTATTATAATTGTTGCTATTATAATTACTATTTATCATATTGTATCGTTGCTTTTTTTACTGATATTTTCATTATTGTTATTCTCTCTTTTTTTAAAACTTAAGAACTTCAAGGTTTCTTCTAAGTTTGGCAAATTTTCTTCTTTTATCTTTCTTATTAGTTTAACTATTGACATCTAATTTTATAGGAATATGCACTGCATGTACAAAAAAAAGTTCGTGTAAGTTGCGTGCAACATAATGTGATGTATGTTTGTTTTAGACTCATTCAAAATGTAGCAGGCTTCATGATCATGGGTACAATTTAACACAATCAAAACACTCAACATTACTGTTTGTAAATTGTACCAAAGGTATCTTTCCATTGACTAATGAATCTTGTAACGAATATAAACTACTTTTCTCTTTAAATAAAATTATTATAACTGATAACTTGCCTATATCAGCTAAACTCTTTTCAGCATCGGGATTGAATAAAATCTAATGTAGTCTTTATGTACATTTGGTTACCTTTTGTACAGAAAAAAGCATTTTGTTGCAAGAAACATCAAATAAATAACACTGTTAAACTTGCATGAATATACTTATCCAAAAAAACTTTCAAAAAATAAGTATTCTACTCATAAAATAAATTACATATTGGGAACCTGCTGATCTTATGCAATCTTCCCTTAATAGTTATTGTTATTCATAAAAAAGTATTTGTTTAGTATTATTCATAAAATAATATTTATGATATATATACATATATATATATATATATATATATATATATATATATATATATATATATATATATATATATAAATATATGTATACATATACAGTATCGGACAAAACGAGTGCAACCAAATAATGCTAATTTAGTTTCTTTATATTAAAGTGCTGCAATTTTTCAATTTAGAGAAATAACTATGTAACTGTTTAGAGACAAAGTTCTTCAAGTTTTATTCATCACAAAGTTCATTATTTGTACACGAAAATTATTACATTAATCAAAAGTATTAAAAAAAGTTGATTTCCTTCTGGACAAAACAAGTGCAACTCCACAAATGTTGACCAAGCTGTATTTCGCTATCAATATATCGTGGCGAATCCTTTGTTGTCGATTACAGCCTTGCATCTTCGAGGCACATATTCGATCAGGTGATCAATGAAACTTTGTGGAATCGTTGCCCAGGCCTTTTGGATTTGTTCAAACAGTTGATCCTTATTACGAACACCTTCACGATTAATTCTGCGGATGACAATCTCCAACAGGTTCTCGATAGGATTGAGATCCGGAGATTGAGGGGGCCAATCCATCACCGATAGGTGGTTGTCTTGAAACCACTGCTTGACTACTTTTGCAGTGTGCTTCGGATCGTTGTCTTGTTGAAAAACCCACTTTATTGGCATATTCCATTCAGCATGAGGTAACATAACATCTTTCAGGATATTTTTATAGATAAAACGGACCATTGTTCCATCGTTTCGATGTATTGGTCCTAGACCGTTAGCAGAAAAACACCCCCAGAACATTACATTGCCTCCACCATGCTTCACGGTCTTATGGCAGTAACGTAAACCAAGGCGTTTTCCGGCCGGTCGACGTACACGGCAAATGCCATCGCTCCCAATGATGTTGAACTTCGATTCATCACTGAACAGGACAGTTCGCCATATCTGCACATTCCAATCAATATGAGATGTAGCAAACAGGAGTCTTTTCTTCTGGTTTTTTAGTGAAATCAGCGGTTTCTTTGCAGGGCGTCGAGAAAACAATCCAGCTTCAACAGCACGTCGTCTGATTGTTCGGTCCGATACAGGCAGCTCTAATTGCTTTTGTATCTCGACTGATAATATCCAGGAATCCTTCTTGACGGATCTGACGATCATAGAATCCTCTCTAGAAGTGGTGGAACGCGGTCTTCCACCTTTGTTATCTGCTGCCAACTTCTCCCTAGAACGATATTTGGAACATAGTCTTGATACGGTCCATTTTTTCACGCGATATTTATCACAAATACTTTTTGTGACATTCCACTTACGTAATTGTCAATAATTTTCTTTCTTAGTTCCAATTCAAGACTGTCGGAAGCCATTTTTGCACTTGAAGTCATAAAAATAATAAAAATAATCACGCTTCTCAAGGCTTACCGTGTTACATTTACCTTGTGATGATACAAAAATGCTCTGTCGAAAACAACGTCTTGGTTGGATGTGGACTGTATGAAACACTTGTTGTATTTCACTTCTTGTATTGATGTTCTTCGATAAAACACTTTGATAAAACTCATTTCGATAAACTGTCTTGATAATACTGACTAATTGACTTCCATATACTGACTGAATTACATGTCGATTTACATGTCTCTTATATAGTAAAATGAACCTGTGTGAACCTGTTCTGGAAGATTCTGGATGCTTCTTTTCGATGCTTCTGGAAGCTTCTGAATGCGTTTGGATGCTTCTGAATGTTTCTGGATACTTCTGGATGCTACTGGATGCTTCCAGATGCTTCTTCTGGAAACTTCTGGATACTTTCTTTAGTTATTAAAAACATCCGTGATGTTGACACGGACCAGACTTAAGAAAATGAAACAAACCAAAAAAAGTTGCACTTGTTTTAGCAGTTGCAAAATGGCACTTGTCAACGAAATTCTGCCTGTGTGCTGTCACCTGTCAGCTGATTGCTCATGTCATGGCATGCTATGACTCCAGACTCCTGAACTGTTTGCTGTGGTAGTATAGTTTGTTTCGTTTTTAAGACATGTAAAACTAGGAACACTTTTTAGCATTGTTCGATGTTGGTTGCAAATGTTTTGTCCAATACTGTATATATATATATATATATATATATATATATATATATATATATATATATATATATATATATATATATATATATATATATATATTTATATGCAGGGGCGGATCCAGGAAAGTTTTTGGGTACATCTGATTTTTCCACGAGCAATTTTCTCCCCCACCCCACAATTCCGGAGTAGGAGGGGAAGGATTAATACACCATATATATACACAGGGCCATTCCGAAAAGATCTTCAAGGAGGAGGAGGGGGGAGGAAATAACGTATGTTTTCGCCGAGTTACTTCTAAAAATAAAAGTCATTGTTACTGACATTTGCTGACTACAGTTAAAAACTTGCTAACAAGTCTAAATTTGCCAACTAATTTTTCAATAAAGTTTTTGTAGGGGTTGGGGGGTCAGACACCGCTCTTCCCTAATGACAACTCTGTATTTATAAAAAAAATACGCAAGGATATTACTAGGACATCTTACCATAGTAAAATTGTATATTTACATAAAATTTAGAAATTTATTTATATTGACAAGTTAGATTTGTTTATACTCACAAATTAGCTTAATATTTTCACATTCCATTTTTAAATTATAATCTTACACATTTTACACATCTTATATTTTTATCGTAAATAATTATATATTATGTTTATATTGTAACAAACATAAAAAATATAAATATAACAAAATAATTACTTATTATAATAATAAATATCGAATTTTATATAAAGAAATTAGATGCCGCAATCTTAGTTTTACATTTTGCATAGCAAAAGTAAGTTTTAAAATCTTTATTCTATTTAAACTTGCATAATACATAAAACTTCAAAAAATAAAAACGTTTACACTAAAATTATTACAACATAGCATTTACAAAGAATGATAACAGCAACAACGATATATCTGAAACCAACGTATGTAACGCGATGTATACCAATAATTTCTTTATGCCAAATAATGTTTTAAAAACATTTATGGCTATGAAAATAGCCGTTTTTTTTTTACCAGTCGCAAATAAAGATGACTGTTTTTGTTCTGTTTTTATTTTTAGTAATTTGTATTTTTTCAAACTTTATATTTTTAAATTTTTTTTAAATAAATTTTATATTTATTTCAATTTTATTTAAAAGTTAATCTACGATTAATAGTAGCAAACTTATCAATGACTTTTTTTATATCTATAACTATCTCTGTATGAATATTCATTAATGCTAAACCTTTTAGGCGGTCCTGAACCATGCTGCTTCGCATGTAATTTTTTAGGCGCCGAAGCGAAGAAAATGACCGCTCACACTCACATGAAGTTAATGGAATGGTAGCAAGTAACTTTAGACAAACTTTTATGTTTTCAAAACCAGGAAAATTTATCGCTTTTAAAGTCTCAGAAATATTAGAAGGGATAAATTTAACCAGAAGGCTTTCCATAAATCAAGCTCACCAGACAAAGCAAGCGGATTCGGTTCCATAAAAGTCACTGAAAGATATGATGGAGTCTTTCCAACTGGTGTCACGAGAACATTGCACTACTGAAATCATTTTTCTACGAACTAGCACAAGTGCTTTATAACATTTTAAGGTAGTATCATCAAACCTTGTGTCTAGTTCAACACTGAGATGGTCTAACAAAGGAATCGTGATAACAAACTTAAAATAATCAGAAATAGATTCAGAAGGTGTATTATCTCTGTTTTTGAAAATAAAGGAAGTTCTTGGCTTTGTTTCGGCTACATTAATATTTTGTGCAATTTTTAAAGCCTGTTCATAACACATTTGATGGTGCTGATGAACTACATTTCTAAGTGAAGATACATTATCTTTCAACGCCTCAATAAGATTTAAACCATCATAAATATCATTACTCTTTGACTGCAACATTTGCCTTATGGGAAGAATTAAGTCAAACACATTTCTTGTTATGCACATAGCAACAATAAAATCAAAACCTGTAATTAGTTTCAGACGAGACGATGCACTTGAAGATGTTGAGTGATTAAAACTCTTACTGACATTTAAAGACATTTCTTCAAGACAAGAGACCAAAGGAATAAAAAGTTCTTGAAAAGTGTCTAATCCATTTACTTTTTCCACCCAACGTGTCCTGCAAACATCTTTTAACTTTTTTTTAACAGCCGATGGAACAGTACTTTCGATATGCTCCTCTAACTTTTGTTGTCTCGTAGGTGAAAGATTAAAAAAATATGATACTTCTTTAACATGTGTCAGAAGATTCTTAACATATTGTACGTTGCACGAGGCACAAATAGCTAAATTTAGCCTATGGCTATAGCAATGAACAAATGAAGCTTTTTCATTTAGATTTAAAATGCGAGAGGACAATCCTTTGGTATGACCAGCCATTGCTCCAGCACCATCATATGACTGTCCTCGGCAATTCATGATATCTAAAGAAAAATCTGAAATACTTTTTAACAAAATATCAAATAATCCTTCACCAGTAACACCATTTGTGCAATGTAAAAAACTGATAAATTCTTCTCTTATATTAAACTTCGAATCAACAAATCGTATAACTAATGATAGCTGTTCTTTATTTGAACTGTCAGAAGCTTCATCAGCAATAATAGAAAAATATTTAGAATTTTTAATTTCTGCTATTATTGTGTCAGTAATAACTTCTCCACAACACCTTTCTAACTGATTTTGTGATGTCTTAGATATATAAGATGCATTTCGTTGATGATATTTAAGATGATCTTCAAGAACTTTATCACCAGCTTTAACACGAAAATGTAACAATTCAATAAAATTACCTACAGTATGATTAGAAAACTCACCATTTTCAGGATGAAACTCCGAATCATCTCTATGGCCTCGTAAAGAAAGACCAAGACGTCCACAGAGAATAATTGTTTCAATAATAGGTTGTAACAACTGTCGGTTTTTAGAAATCTGTGATTGAACTATTTTTTGAGATGTAATATCTATTGATTCTGTTTTACAAGACCAAATGGACGACATTGAAAATAAAACTTCAGCAGTTTTTACATGTAAGCTTTTATTTCTGCAGACAGACCTATCATTGGTTTTGCCAAATGCATGTATCTGAAAGTAACGAGAAGCTTCATTCCAGCGATCAAAAGGCTTACTAAATAATCTTTCGACTAAACTACATTCAGATGGAAAATTGCACCCAAAAAGTACACATGGCAAACAGAAGGCTCCATCAAATATTTTCGAATATGTGAGCCATGGAAATTTTTTCATCCACATAAATTGAAAACTTCGCCCATTCAGATTTTTAGGAAAAGAATATGTTTTACAAGGTACAAAAACAGATTTAACTAAATGTTGAAGTTCAGAACTACTTAAGGTTTTTGCAACATTTGAATAACTACTATAGTTAGAAACCAAATAACCAATATCATAATTATTAGACGGTAAAGAAAATGATTCACAACATGTAATTTTACTAAATTTTGATAATGATAATGGTGGTTGAGTAGAGACTTCCATTGGTTTCCTTTTTATATTATCCAATAAAAGACTACTATCTTGATGTTTGGCCTCGAAATAAAATTTTATTTTAATCTGCTACATTTTGGTGCTTTCATTTGAAATTTTTCGTTTTAAGTTTTCTTTAATTATCACAGGGGTATAATGGTTGTGTTGGAAAGGAGCAGAAAAATCATATAAAACACCTTCATAACAAAAAAGGAGATAAAAAGACTCAATATTGTTTAAAGAGGTTATACGAGGTACAATAGTAGAGCTGAATAAAGTTTTAAACTTATGTAGACCAAAATCTGGATATAAACATTCTATTTTCTTATTGCAAACACTTGATAATGCAAGAATACAAAGGAAAGAAGACCAGTTTTCATTGTTACAATTATTATTAGCTTCTTCTTGAACTAAATCTATACTTTCTTTTCCTGAATCCGAAGAATTTAGTGATACTGATAAAGGAAGAATGTTATCAAAGCATAGAAAAGAGCTAGTATTATTAACAAAAGCATTATGAAAAGTTGGATGCTTAGAATAAAATTCGGCATTTAAGAATAATTCAATTGAAGTCTGTAATCTTAAATCATTAGCCATACAGTTATTTCCAGTTAGACACAAGGAGATAGAACTGTACAGACAGTTTCCAGTTGATTGAGACCTGAGATATACATAAAATATAATAATTAATGTATTTATATGAAAAATTTGTAAATATTTTTAACTAGCTAGCAGTCAATATAACATTACAATTAACCAAATAGTTACTTTTTTTTTTTTTTTTTTTATACTGTTATTTAGGTGCCCCAAGAAGTCTTAACGGTCTTGTCACAGAGCACCGCGGAAGTGCATTTAACCAGGAAGTTCACGCCTCCTTCCCTACCGTGACGCGAAAATATGTCCAAGGCTCGTTTCGAAACTGGATCTCTTGCTTATAAAGCAAGCGCTCTAACCACTGCGCCACGGCTGCAAAACAGAGATAATACACCTTCTGAATCTATTTCTGATTATTTTAAGTTTGTTATCACGATTCCTTTGTTAGACCATCTCAGTGTTGAACTAGACACAAGGTTTGATGATACTACCTTAAAATGTTATAAAGCACTTGTGCTAGTTCGTAGAAAAATGATTTCAGTAGTGCAATGTTCTCGTGACACCAGTTGGAAAGACTCCATCATATCTTTCAGTGACTTTTATGGAACCGAATCCGCTTGCTTTGTCTGGTGAGCTTGATTTATGGAAAGCCTTCTGGTTAAATTTATCCCTTCTAATATTTCTGAGACTTTAAAAGCGATAAATTTTCCTGGTTTTGAAAACATAAAAGTTTGTCTAAAGTTACTTGCTACCATTCCATTAACTTCATGTGAGTGTGAGCGGTCATTTTCTTCGCTTCGGCGCCTAAAAAATTACATGCGAAGCAGCATGGTTCAGGACCGCCTAAAAGGTTTAGCATTAATGAATATTCATACAGAGATAGTTATAGATATAAAAAAAGTCATTGATAAGTTTGCTACTATTAATCGTAGATTAACTTTTAAATAAAAGTGAAATAAATTATTTAGAAAATTATTTAGAAAATTGAAATAAATTATTTAGAAAATTATGGAACCTGAACAAACATCTTTACCTTAAAACAACAAAATTGCCATTATGTTTTTCTTTAAAACTTTTTGGAAGATAGATTTCAAAAATTTTAAGAGTTTTTTCTGCTTTGCAGAGTCGAAAATAATAATATCTTTACAAGAACTAATATTTTTTTCTAACATATCTTTCAAAGAAATCAATTTTGTTTTATCATTTTGTAACATGTTTTTAATTTCTTGATTGATTGACATTTTAAATTAATACTCGGACAGACAAATTAATGCTTGAACATTTAAAAATAAACAAATTTTGAATATTTTGAATTATTCGTATGTATATTAGAGTGTATGCGTTAGGGTACGTCCGACAGCGTTTTTTTTTATAAAAGAACAGAATAATTAAAAAATAAATAATAAAAACTAAATTAAATATAAAGATAAATAATATAATGAAATAATACTGGGTACGTCTATTGATGTATTTTATCGCTTATAGAATATTATTATTATTTTTACCTCCTGATGATTGCAAAACAATAGATTTCGTCAAAAATTTATTAAGGGTGTTATGCATTAGGTACGTCCAAAAATTGTTATTAGTAAAGAAAATTTTCAATTACTTTTTTAACAAGCTAAATAAAAATTTAAAAAGATTTTTAATTATATATTAAAATAAAATTGGGTACGTCTATTGATCTGTTTAAGTAAAAATTATTTATCAAGAATTGCTTAAACCTCCGGTTAAGATACTATTATATACGTTTTAAAAATCGCTTTAAACAAGAACCATTGATATTTTTATTTTACAATTGCCCGTAAATGTAAAACGCAAGCGTAGTACTTAAATCTTATTGAGTTGACAGTTCAGTAAAAAAGATATATACTTTTTTAAAATTCAATTAATAATCGAATATAGTATAATTTATATTTTTGGGTACGTCTTAAGACGTATTAGACGTACCCTAGATCCGCCCCTGATATATATATATATATATATATATATATATATATATATATATATATATATATATATATATATATATATATATATATATATATATATATATATGTATATATATATATAACAAATTATTTAAGATATTTAAAGTCATTTTTATAGGCCACCTAAATGTAGATTTACCCTGTTTTTAAACTTTACGTTACACTTTTTATATTTTATCAGAAAATACTCTTCTAATAGTTCTAGTTTTACTAATGTTGCAGCTAATTTTAATTCTGGCGTATGGTTGGTTTGTGAAAAATATGGAATGTTAATTTTACTCAGTACATTATTAAGATGATATAAATTATGATGAAATAATTTTTTATTTTAATTTTTCAACGTTTTTAAAAATTATATAAACGCAGCGTTAGAAGAGTAAATGTTAAAATAAAATTTAGGGTATATATTATTTATTATTATAATTTGAATATACAATATACATACATTTTACTTATACACTATAATAAAATTGTAACAACTATGCTTATTTTTTCTTTCAGGCTAGAGTTGCACAAACGTCAGTTATACAACAAAATTTTTATAACTTTTTTAAAAAAAAAAAAACGATTTTATAAAACAATTTTATAAACAACAACTTTATATATAAAAAATTTTTATTACAACAAATTAATATTTTCCATAATTTTCTGAAATTTATGTAATCCATAAACATGCCATTTGGGATTTGCTACTGTTATGCTAAGTGACTATGCAGCTTTTTGTAAGGAAAATTCGCTGCTTTTTACTACGGCAGTTTCATGCGCGACTTGCTCCTCAGTATATTTTCTTTGCATGCAAGTTTTTAGAGACAAGCTTTTTGCATGCTAGTTTTGCAAGTGCATGCAAGTTTTTCGAAAGTCGATTTTATTTTATTTGATTCAATTGATATACGAAGAATTTATAAAGATTCATCGATCAGTTTAAACTTAATGATTTAAGGCAAGGAGGAATGATGGACCTAATATAACTAACTATTATACCTCCTTGATTTAAGTCCCATAGTGTCACAGCACTTTTTTAAATTAACGTTAACCCTTTGCGTACTCGCTAGTTCCGAAGTAGATCTTTTGGGTTTCATACCTTTACACTTTACTCTAAAACTTAAAAACTATAAAAAAACAAAGATTGCATTGCATTTCTCTATTTCGATTTCAAATCAGTGTTCCACAGCAGTCCGGAAAAACAACAACTTCGCATGGTTTTAATATAAACTTTGCTTATGATTTTACTTTGAAAACCAGTTACATTTTGACTTTCTGTGGTCGCTGAATGACACAATCCCAAGTTAAAAACATTATTGATGAGCTCAAAAATAGTAAAAATAATGATTCTTATGATAAGTTACTGATTTCTTATGATGATATATATACTTTTGCTCTATATTTTTAATCTTAGAAAAGTAGCTTAAGCCTATGATTTTCAAATCTAAAATGCTATTTACACTTATTATCAACATTGTTTTATAAAGATATATGTATAAATAAATGTAAAAAGTTTTAAAGAAAATTTAATAAAGCTTTATTTAATTAATTTATTTAATTTATTTAATAACTTTATTTAAAAGGTAAAACCCAACAACTCAATAGAAATGAATTTCATGTTCTTAGTGTTTATAAATTTTCAAAGCAATAAGGTAATTTGTTGGTTTTCTTAAATTTTTCTCATCGTTTTTCCAAAACTAGCTACTATATTTTCAAAATTTGAAAGAAATGAAAGTGCTATTTTATTTGTATTTAAATTTTTCTCATCGTTTTTCCAAAACTAGCTACAATATTTTCCAAATTTGAAAGAAATGAAAGTGCTATTAGTTTATCTTTTATTTATTCTATTTAAATATGCGTATTGGATGCTAAAAAATTTAATTTTATTACCTACATATATGTTTCCGCCTGTTTGTTTTTCCCCAAAAGTGTCTCTTTATAGAAAAAAGTGCTATGTAAAACATTTCTTAAAAAAAGTTTTTTAGAACAACACTGTATAAATTTTATGATAAGTATGGTGTCGATCTATATAAGTTACATAAATATATCTCATTTGTCTTTCAGAAAAACTTTGATTTATGGTTCAGACATTACGATAACATAACAAAATTTTATTTTCAATACACCTGCATTTTTAACTAAAAATACTTCGAGCTGAACGGTAAAACCAAAAAAATTGAGCGGAGTCTAAAGGTTAACGAAATTGTTTCTTTAAACGAAAGTGTATCTTTGAACGAAACTGTATGTTTTGTGTATTTTTATTATGTATGTAATATCAAGTTTTGTATTAATAATCATGTAATAAAAAGCTTTACAGTTTTACTTGCATTGCGCCAACATCTCTTTAATTTTAATCTATAACATTTATTTCCAGTTTATAAAGTCATTTGTTTTAACAAATTTATAAGCTCGAAATTTTTTCCTTAGAGTATGTGCAGAGCGGTTAGCGCACCGACATTATGAGGTGGAGATTGAAGTTCGAATCCTATCGATGGAAACTTTTTTTTTTATCGATTTTTAAAACACAAAATAAAATAATTTCAAAAGAGAACTTTTATAATTGTTTTGTTTGATGTTGTATATAATTGTTAACCAATTTTAATTGATGATGCAGGTATAAATTTTTTTGTAAATAAACAGTCTTTTTGTAAATAAACATTTGATATAAGATATTCTACAAATAACTCCGTATTCATTCATCCATTTGGATTTGCAAGCCCAAGAGATTTAGATGGTAGATTAATTAAGCATATGTTGCTTAAACTTTTGTCGTGGGAATATCATTGCAGATGGTATGGTAGCACCTAAGGCACTTATGAAAAAATAACTTGTCACCAAAGTTCAACGCTTTCAACATGTCGCAGAGTTAACTTGCTTGATGCCTTTTTTAGTAATGACTTTATTACATCTTTGTACAGTGGTGGTAGTTGTTTCATCCAGATTCCAAATGCGAAATCATTCACCAAACTTTTGTTTTCTTAAATACAGTGTCTCTAAATTAGTAAAAAAACTTTTTTACAATGCAGTTATTGAAAGATGTCATTCTTGACAAAGAACATCCTTCTGGCATTCAAATGCTTAAAGAATTCCGCTTTAAAAACAAGCGCATCCATTGTAATCTAGCTTTCTTCTCTTTAATCCAGTTACTGGGAACTTTTATATTATTTATTATAGCCATATCAAAAGCAATAGATCTTAAATTTACAACAGACTGTCCATAACTCATTTAAGAGCAGGTAACAATACACTGCTTCAAAAGATTTTCTTGCTCCTCAGTAAATACTCTTCTTGTAGAAAAATTGGGCTTCATAGTTATGGTTTCTCCTTCTTTTATTCCTTTTTTTTCTTTTAACATATCTGTATACATAAAAACACACATTAAGAATTTGCTTTTAGTTACAAACTTATGCAAGTTTCATTCACTAAGTAGGACAAAGTAGTACTTATTGGTGCAGAATACATAAGCATAAATTACCGGCAAAGGGCGCTGTGATTAAGATTCATTTTTCCTGCAGTATTTCTTAATGAACACCCTCCTGCTAAAACTAAATCAACAGCTACCTCCATTAAATTACTCGAGAAGGTTTCTTTACTAGTTTTTCTTACGTAGCTCCTCATTCTAATCTAAAAATGTTAAAGCAATAACAAAGAGGTTTTACAATGTATAAAAAATTCAATTCATGGTCATATCATGATTTGATACCGCGCTGAACTTTATTTTACATAAAAATATTTTATATAATAATAAAAATCAGTATAAAACCATAAATTAAATGAATGTTAATCCTTCAACAAAAAAGAGCTAATAAAGCAAACTTATGTCTATGTAAACTTCTGTAACTTATGTTTATAAGACAAAATTAATTTTATAACTACATAAGCACATCATAATACTACATGCATAAGTATTAAATAACATAAAATATATTTTTGCTACATAAACTTTATTTAATGGTCCACCGATTTTTATATCAAGTTAGATGAAACATTAAAGTATAAAAGTCCAACTTCCCGCCGGGAACTAATTTAAAGTATGCTTGACTATCGAGTAGTTCTTAAAACGGTACATTAATTTAGTTTCATGGTGCCCCACTAAAACTGTTTCATGGTACCCCATACGTTTAGATAGAACAAGATGAGAGGTTTTTTTTAAAATTATTTAATTAAATTAAAAAAAAAATATGTTAAAATTTTATTTTATTTAAATTTTT
>NC_088933.1:4387500-4470000 GCF_038396675.1 Hydra vulgaris
TTTTATAGAGTTTATAATTAGATGTGCACACATTATGTTTGTCCATTCTAGATTAGTATAGCAAAAATATTAATCAAATCGCGTTTTATCAAACATAACATAATTACCTAATTATGGCGAGTAACTTAAGAGTAGAAAAAAAAATCGTCGGAATGAGAAAAGCTAGGCTAGACAATAAGAACTAAATCGTCGCCAAAACGGAAGAAATGAGGCTTGGCGAGGAGAAACTAATCGTCGATGAAACGAAAGAAATGAGGCTAGACGAGTTGTAACTAGACGAGGAATGCATTTGCATAAATATATATATTTGTGCGTTAGTGTAGTCATGCGTGTGCGTCTATTGAATAATATACTCAATAATATGAATCTTTTATAAAGATAGAGACAGCCCGTGACCTGCTAATTTAGCAGGGCTAAAAATATCTCATAGTTATTACAGCCCTGCTGAAGCAACACGTCACGGGCTGTCTCTATCTTTTTAAAAGATTCATAATATTGAGTATATTATTGAATAGAAGCACGCGCATGACTACACTAACGCACACAAGTAAATATTTAAGTATGCATGATTAAACAGGACCGGCTAAACCCATTAGAGCGAATACACTAAAAAACATATAAAAAAAGGCAGTGGGCTGTACAAAATCGTTCAAACAAAAATGTGTGAAGAACAATGATGTCTAGTAAAGATGGAAAGCGATGAAAACGAAATTCCAGACGAAATTTGCTTACGACCGACGAGTTCTTCCCAGACAGCAGAAGAAGCCCTTTAGTAGACCTACCTCCCCTACTCCTCCAAACATCGATTCCTTGCACCACCCGTCCTTTACTACCAATGAGCCCAATCCTTGTACATTTAAGAATGACAGTGCCACTATCAGCCGCACAAAACAAACTTGAAGATGCTAGGGAAAAATTATTATGTGATAACTACGATGTACAACAATTTGAAAAGCATAACAATGAAATGCATGCCAAAACGCAGAAAATATTACTGAATGGACTGCAAGGAATGAAGAGAAAGACAACCAACTCATTAATAGACAACCAGCTTCACAAAAAATGGAGAATATTGATGCCCCGATGTCCTCAGGACATAATAAGAAAAGAAAGCATGAAGGAGGAGATAAAGAAACTGATGGTATTGGAAACAAGTGCAGAATTGTACGAGAACGACCTAATAGAACAAATAACAGTACTGCAAACATGGATCTTAGCAAGGAGAGAACAGAGAATCACCTTGAAATCACTTGAAACACCTACACAAATTGTTAACAACGAGAACGAAAGAACTGGAGATGATGCCTTCTTATCAGAATTGCTCCCTGGAATATAAACGCTTAAAGACTTTGACGATTTTGATATGTTAATGATGAACTTAGCTGAAGCAGAATTTATCGTTCTTGATGATTCAGTTAGTATATTTAAATATAATTATTATATGAATTTGTGGTCACGTTTCTCGGGAGAATTGAAAATATTACTACATGAAAAATACGAGCATGCTTTTCCAACAGCAATGTGGATGCATAACAAACGTATAATTAATGAAAGCGATATATTTAAAGATAAAGATATATTTGATTATAGTGATGTATTTGAAGAAAGTTGTGAATATAATTAATAAAACAAAATAATTCGAGTAGTGTTTTGTCTTTTCAGAACAAAGTAAACGGGAATATTACTTATACCGCGTCACCTATGAAGGGGCTGAAAATAATACCCCATGGTACAACTTCAACACAATCAAGTATATTCCAGTTCTACAAGCCAGTCACACAAAATGCTTGTATGGAGATGGACA
This sequence comes from Hydra vulgaris, assembly GCF_038396675.1. NCBI lineage: Eukaryota > Metazoa > Cnidaria > Hydrozoa > Anthoathecata > Hydridae > Hydra > Hydra vulgaris. Next base: position 4,389,305 of record NC_088933.1, read on the forward strand.
ACCAGACCTCGACTGGAATGGACAACTACACACACATTACATGCTCGCAATAGCAGCAAGAAACAATTCACTCGATGCGATACATAAATCATTATGCTGATTGTTGTTCCGTCAAAGAAAATACAAATGCCCCGGATGTCACGAATTATTTAAGCGACGATACGGTATACAGTGCAAGAGATGCAACTAAATGCAAGCATATTAACTCATATGAATACTACAAAAACCTCAATGCGTACATTAAATGCATTCTCTGCACTATTATCCAAAATAATGAAAACTGAACTCCCAGAAAAAGAAGAACAGACAAAGAAAGTATATAGTAAAGAAGCCTATAAAAACTGCTTGATCGAAAAAGATATCATAAGTAATACACTATGATAGCACATGAAGAAGACGCATATTTAAGATCATTAGAACTAACGGGTGGTTACTAAAAATCCGGACTAACTTTAACTGAATTTTAAATGCCACAAGCTAAATCTTTTTTTTCATACTGATATCCATTTTAAAGCTTATTTAATTCTCTATAAGTTAATTTACTTGTTTTTAGATAATTAATAATAATTAAGAAAACAATGATGGCCGAGCAAGAAGAGGTAAGAAAATGGATTTACGAATTTTATTTGAATAATAAATTGCAAGGTAAAAAGTTCACAGTAGCTCACTTCAATGCCGAAAAAATTCCAAGAAGCACTATCTTTGACATAATCAAACGTGTTGAGAATAATTCTGGGCACAAAAGAGTGCAAGGAAGTGGTCGTGCCGCCAAAATCATGACCCCGAAGGGTATCAAGCGCCTGAAAACCATATTTGATCACAGTGAACAAGTTTCGATGAGGCAAGCTTGTCGAAAATATGGATGCAGTCATTCACATATCATTAAAACGCTTGCCAAGTACACAGACATCAAAAGTTATACAAAACAGGGTATACCTCATCGACAAAAGAACCAGAATGAGCGAATCAAAACCGGCATTTTATCGTCTTTATCGTAATTTTAAAGGAAAATCTTAGTCTTACTATACGCTGTCACACTCAACAATTAATGGAAACAGCACCTACTACTCTAGCAACAGAGGCAAGACTCCACCAAGTGTTAAACATCGCAAAGAGCTCATGTTCGAACCCAAGGCGCTTGCCTTGGCCGACCGCTTCTGAAAAAGGTATTTCAAAGCCATTTTTTGTCTTCAGCGGCCTTGCAGTCAATAAAGCCATCTATGAAATTAATTGTATAAAGAGAATATTAGTGCCGTTCATCAACGCTCATCATGCAGATAGTAATTATATATTTTGGCCAGACCTGGCGTCATTACATTATGCCAAAACCATGACCAACTGCTATGAGACTCATAACATCAGTTTTATCAAAAAAGTTGACAATCCGCCAGCCGTACCGGAGTGTCGTCCAGTAAAAGACTTATGGGCTATTTTGAAAGGCAAAGTGTATGAGAGTAACTGGCAAGCAAAAGACGTAAAGCAACTACAAACCAGAATAAAGCTTTGCCTGAAAAAAATTGACCTTAACCTTGTATTTTCACTTTTTGAGTCAACTCGTGTTAGAGTTGGCCGAATCTGAAGAAACTGGTTGAAGACAAGCTTAATTAAAATATATAAATAACTAAAAAACTCTTTTAAATGATAGTTTTATTTAATCTCTACCATAAAAACTATGGGAATAATTGCCCATGAAACTTTGTCCGGATTTTTAGTAACCACCCGTTATCTGTTAAGAAATGCAATGATATTTAAACTATGAAGAAAACTGCATTTAGACAGAATTATTTACGATTACGAAATTGTGATATCTTATCGCCACGAGTTAAGATGTGCGACAACAAAGGTAGATTAGGATTAACAATGTATTTTTTAAAAGCTGTAGCTACACAAAATTAATTAGAAGTAAACGATATGCTAAAACGATTGTCATCTTTCATATTTAATACGAACACTAAGAAGAAAGGTTTAATATTGTGCGGACCTTCTGATACAGGAAAATCATTTTTTGCTAATTTACTTTACAGTCAGTTTAAAGACTTCAATTACCCTACTAATACTACAATTACCCTACTAATACTTCAATTGCCCTACTTCTAAAAACGTATCAACATTCATGTCACTATCACTGTGTAATGCTTTTGCACACAGAGCAGATGAATTTGTATTCGAGGAAGCTGCTATTATTCAAATGATAAAAGTGAATACCCAACGTTCGAATGCCGCTGCTTAATACTATTCTTAGGAACACTATTAAAACGTATATTATCAGAAGACGAAATTAGTATCTTAGCCACGTGTGGAGAGGAATTATTATTTATATTACCCAAACATAATCAACAAATTATTAAGCCAAGTGTAAATCTTTCTAAATTTGAAAAATATCTTTACAATTTACGTATCTTTTTTTAAATTTAGTCCTTGTCTTCATTAGCAGGTGCAATGTTTAAAAACGTAGTTGTATATTTAGGGATAAACATACGTATACCACCATTATATATAGACAACTTTTTAGCAGTATTAATAGAAAATGGGTCCGTCATTGTAGTTTTATGATGTAGTACATTTTTACCAAAATAGATTTGATACTGTGTATTTCTATTCTTAGTATCAGGATACAATAACGGCTTCTCATAGTTCCATCTTTGCCACATCCTTCAGTAGTGAAATTATAATGTAAACGGAACTTTTTATTAATAGGCATAACAGTATTACCAAAATAAGCGGGATCAAAACACAAAAACAGTGGTCGAACAGAATTATTTCCTTGAAATGGTGTAATACGAGGTAAGTAATTATATTGAGTATTCTTTTGACTAATCAGCTTTGTTCCACTTGCGACTTCATAATCGAATTTATCTTTAAACATACTACCATCCCATTCATAATAGGATGTAGGCATACAATGAATATCAAAATTATTCTCATATGTATAAGGAAAATCATCGTAATATTTTAGCGCAGTATCTTCTAAAGTAGGAGCAACAGACCTAACAATAGGCATAACAGTCCCTGCAGCAAACCCAGTACCTTCTAATGCTTTAAAACCACGATCAGTCAAATACAGTCAAATACATAGTATGCTGCAGCAAAACCAATACCTTCCAATGCTTTAAAACCACGATCAGTCAAATACATAGTATGCTGCTCCCATAAACGATTTAAACCATCACCAGGGCAATTCATCCATCCATCAGCATAATCTAATCGAGGAACATTAACAACATTCAAATGCTCGGTAACAATACCTACTTTAGCAAACATATCATTAGGTTGATCAGAACTAACCTAAACACCATTTTCAGCATGAACACCTGAAGTAGGTTTCAAAAATACTAAAGTAGAAACTTGATAAAGATCAAACAATAAATGATTTATATGCATTCGCAATGCAACCATAAGAGTACAATCACTACTATCAGCAAAAGGATAAAAGCTGTTTAAAATAGTTTGATTATCATCGACATTAAATATTTGCATACCAATATTAGACATTTCTAAAGAAACAGCTTGAACACCAGTACTTTTCAACTGATTCTCCACTCTAACATCAAATATCTTTTATTTAATAGATTTAGTTACAAAATATAACAGATGACTAAGTGGCAAAAACCTAATTCTGCCTGTTATATTAGTAGGAAACTCTATAGGTAAATAATAAATATTAGGTATAGTAGATTCTCACAACTCTAAACCTATATAAAACTCTTCAGACATTGTGTCTTCTTCAAAGTAAGTTTGATTATGTTGAAAATCAGGCTGAAGCATGAAGTCTGGTGCGGCTCGGGGTTCTGTGTTGGGAGGTTGCTCCGCCATGAATACGACTACCACGCGAGCGCAAAACGTCTCATCTTTTTGGATGAACAAAGTATCTCCGAGACGACCTCACCAATTGCTGCAAAGGCATCAAATGAATGATCAAAATGTTGAGAGGGTTTTAATTAATCTGCTTGCTTAGGTTTAGGTCTAAAAACGTTACTAGTAAATTGATAAGCAGGATCATTATAAAAACGACGCATTAATATAGAGCGACGAAAAGATAAATGTTGTGTGATATCAGGAATATCTTTAGGAGTATATTCAACTAAAGAATCGTACTTTACACGAGGCTTTGCGATTAAAGGTTGCTTCGCCCAGTCAGCTAACTTATCGTTATCGTAAAAATCAGCGTCTGTTCTCCAGTCAGTCTCAGAATCGAATGATGAAAGAGAAGAGGTTTCCGAAGTATTTGTAGACTGTGTAGACATGGACGATGGGGCTGTTGAAGAACCAAAAGATGTAGAGGAAACAGAATCAGGAATAAATCATCCATATCATAACCAGATTTGGATCTGCCTTATTGGCAAATAACACAACGATCTTTCAATTCTATTACTGTAGTAATGTATTGCTAGTGCATAAAAATGCTAAACTTAATATTATTAACTTATTAAAATGCATGTTCAAGAAGATTTTTTATAATGACCTTTAAGCTTACATTGTGAATTTGCAGTTACAAATAATGTATTTTCATTTACATAAAACGATTTCTTATTTACAATTTTTGTTTTGCAAATTACATATTGCGATTTCTTATTTACATGTTGGATTTTCTCAATTACATTTTAAAATTTCTTAATTACATGTTGCGGTTCTTAATTTCATGTTGCGGTTCTTAATTACATATTACGACTTCTAAATTACATTTTGTATTTCTCTATTACATCTTACTTTTCTTAATTACAACTTTCAAGTTCTCACTTACATCATGAAAAGGTGTACAACAAAACCTTATCACTACCTACAGATTAAAACATTATCACTACCTACAGATTAAAACATTCGTTTTAATTAGTAGGTGTGATGAGGTTTCAACGATGTTCTTATCATTTTATCATGACTTGAAAAAAATTAAATTATTTATAGCAAACCACTACTTGGCTAAAATTTACTTAGGATTAACTAATTATCGGTATATCTTAAACATGGTATCAGAAAGACCTTTTGAGAGAAGAAAACAAGGTGGTCGAATAATTCTAAATCTCTAAAGCAGAAGACTCAAATTTCACAAAATTTTAATCACAAATTAAAATTTTGATGAGATAAGCCAAAAAAAAATAATTCTTGCCACTAAATTGTTTAGGAAATATTAAGGAATACGAGAAAGTCAAATTTATTATATAAATGATTAAAACATTCAAGTTAAAATAAAAGAAGTTGAAGCTATCTATAACCCTTTGTGACTTGTATATGATAGAGGTGGTTAATACAAAATTATAATTTATTTTAAACTTAAAGGGCTACTTAAAACTATTCAATTGACTTTTAAATTAATTTAAATTAACTAGTTTAGATTGAAGTTTAAAAGTCACCCGCCCTTTGTTAATGGAAAATGGGTGCCTGGTTTTGAAATGAAATAGCGACTAGCTATAAAGTAACAATTTTTTAGGCAATTTTTTTTTCTCACCTTGCTGTTTTAATTTGTCTTTTAAAACTTAAAAACTATGTTTACAGTATTGATTAAATGGGATAAAGCTACGGTTAACTTAACGAAACTTCATAGCTACATGATAAAAACCTAAAATAAAATCTACGTAAAATGTGACTTTAAACAAATTAAAGAAAAGGTTATTATGTCTCCACTATGCTAGAAAATGTTCTTTTAAGAAGGTTTAATTATATGATGCAAGGTAATTTCATAAGAAAATATTTTTTAGCACGTTCACTTGAGGTAGATTTAGTAAAAACATTATTACTAACTGACACTTTGTTTGCATTACATGTAATTTAATCTTTAAAAAATTTGAATGATAAAGCCTTTTTGAGAATTGTCTTGTTTTCTCACACACAAATCTTTATAATATTTGTAAGTTATTTAGATTTTGAAAGTTAAAATATTTTAAAGTCGAAACACAAAAAATCAAGAACTATAGAATACACCAAGAATTAAAGAAAGTAGCAAGAACTATAAAAAACACCTAGGACAATAAAAAACACCATGAACTATAGTAAACACCAAGAACGATAGCAAGCACCAAGAAGTAAAGTAAAAAATTTTTTTGTTGCATTAGATATTAAAATTAATTTTTATGTATTTTTCAACGCTAAATCTAAATATAAGTTTCGTTTCATCGGCAAGCTCAATTTTTTTTGGCGAAAATCAATTTATTAATTTGAAATATTTACGTCTTAATCGGTTACAATTAGTAACAAGGTTACATTCTCTAACTTTTAATTAAATATTAAGTAAATAAACTTGATAATGCAGTAAATGTTTGTTTTTATATTGCCGCATTGCTAAAAATCATCTTTTATTTTATTTTTATTGTTTAATAGCTTCGTCACAATTGGTCACACTTTGTCACGAAAAAAAAAAAATTCTTAATTCGCAACGTTACGTCTCAATTGCTTTTTTTTATAACTTTATAAAGTGTAACCAAATAAGACGTAACGTAACGTTTGCTAAAAATATAGATTCGAGACGTAACTAAACTACGTGACGTAAATGGATTTTTTTAACGTCACATTATGTCTTAATTGGTTACACTCTAACAAGTATCAAGATAGACGTAAGGTAACGTAACTAATTTGAGACGCGTTAAATTCAAGAATTGGTATTGTGGTTTATCCTCCTCCGGCTAATTGCCATATAGAGGCCACATTACCAAGGACCGCAAAGACAAGTTCGGCTCCAAAAGGAGCGTCACAAACCGCTCTACGGACCAAGAGTAAAGTGATTTTAGGAAGAACGAAGACATGTTAGAATGAAAGATAGAAGTAGTCGTTATAGAAAGATAGCCTAGAGGCAGCGGACAGGATTGCACGCGATGTTAGAAGGTGCAATTAAAATTTGTTCGCGAATTGGTACTGTAGTTTATCCTCCTACGGCTAATTGCCATATGGAGGCCACATTACCAAGGACCGCAAAGACAAGTTCGGCTCCAAAAGGAACGTCACAAGCCGCTCTACGGTCCAAGAGTAAAGTGATTTTAGGAAGAACGAAGACAATCTTAGAGTGAAAGATAGAAGTAGTCGTTATAGAAAGATAGCCTAGAGGCAGCGGACAGGATTGCACGCGGTGTTAGAAGGTGCAAAATTTGTTTGCGAATTAATTTTTAGTTATTACGTTACAACACGTGTCTTAAGGTTACAGTAAAAATTATATATATAAGGAATTAGATTGCTTGTGGTCAGTTTTTATTTTAAATATTTTTTTTATTACAATGGTCTGGACAAATGTATTCAGGGCATTTACAATAGTGTTAATTCAACAAATTTGTTAAATACTGTAATTCATTTATGAGTTATGATATTCAACGATGCATTTGTCAAGACATAAGTAACTAAAAAAAGTTTTAGAAAAATATTTTTTTGTTAAAAAATTCAAATCGCAAAGTTGCAATTAGTTAATTGCAACTTCGCGAATCGAAACGTTGTTTTCAGTGACAAATTTGTTATAAAAAAAAATTAGAACTAATTTTTTGTATATTGTTAAAAGTTTAAAAAAATACCAGTATGGTTTTTTTTAACTTATAAATATAAATTAAAAAAAAACCATGACACTTATAACAGTGCACTTTTAATAAGTGTAAACTAAGACGCAATATAATGTCAAAAAAATCTATTGGTATTTTAATTGCGTCTCACATTTACATTATATAAAGTTACATCACGTTTTATTTGATCAAAAGCTTTTAAATTTATAAGTTTAGAAAATAATCTTTGTTAAATAAAACCCACAAGCAATCCAATCTAATTATTATATATATTTTTAATCCTTTTTTGTTTAAAAAGATCTCAAATAATTCCTGTTTTGTATAAAATAGCTAAATCAGATTGCTAGTGGGTTCGATTTAAAAGGTACCCTTTTTTAAGTCTTATAAACGGCGTAAGTCGTTAATAAATCTGAAGACGGCATATGAAAACATTTTTAATACTCAAGTTTACTTTTCAACTTTTTTGATTAAAACTTAGATTTCAATGCGGTAGAAAAGCATTCTTTTGAGGTACATGAAACAATACACAGTTGATGTATGAACACTCCATTGCGCCTGTACCTTATATTTATATCTGTAAATGGCGTAAATACGAGGTGTGTATGTGGGGGGAGGGGGTCAGGGGTCAATTATAAAAGAAAGAAGACACTAAACTGAAAAAAAGGTAGGTACGTTGAAAGCATAGGTTCTTTTATTGAGGTGAAGGGTAGTAAAAAGGGGGAGGGGAAGAAGGGTTGAAATAAAAGCGTACGTACTTAATGAACGACTCCTAATTAGAAATACATTTATACATATACAATTAGCAATGATAGTTAAAATTATGCTTGAATTTTTTGGCTTTTAAACTAGACAAAAGGGGTGTTCAAAAATTTTTTTATTATAAAACGAAAATACACAAGAAACTAAATATAGAGCAAATATGAAAAAAATACGATTACAAAAAAAAAATTCTAAAAAAATTGACAGTCCTTGTGCTCAAGTAACAAAGACCCGGAAAATGCGCTAAAATGTTTCCAAATTACTTGGCTTTGAGTGCAAGGTAAATCTCAATATTTTCTGAAAACAAATTTTCTTATGTGATAATGACCCAAATTTTTTTTAGATTGTTATAAATTCCGGTTTTTCATAAATGTTGTTTAAGTTAAAAAAAAAGATTTAGGAAAAAATTAACTACGGGCAAATACGCAATAAAGTTTTGTTTTTTTGACTAAATTTTGCGAAACTTTATTTTACTTTAAACAACAAATACGAAAAAACCAGAATATACAATAATCTAAAAAAGAAATTGGACCATTATAATCACATTAAAAAAATTTTTTCTACAAAATATTGAGATTTACCTTGCGCCCAAAGTCAAATAATTTAAGGACAATTTGGGGCATTTTTCGAGGTGTTTTGCCGCTAAATTTATTTATTTTGTCAAAAAAAGTTTACTGTTGTGTTAATGTGATTTCAATAATTATATAATTGGATAAATGTTTTTTTTTATTGATTCTATTCTTTTAAAGATGTAGATTTTATTTTCATATTTTAAAGATTCTCTGCAGCTAATCGCAAAAACGCATTAACGTTCATAAGATGGCGGAGCAGGTGATCAATTAAAACGAATGCCAATGCATGCAAAACGCGCAGTAATCAAGGCAGAAGCCAGACTAATAGGCATACCTAGTCGGGCACCAAAGAAGACTAGTATTGCACCTGAATCTATTGTTAATGAGAATTCTGACAGTAACGCCTTTGAAAATATTTGCAACGATGATATTTCGTTTACCATAGCCAGTAATTAGCGGCAAAATGTACATTGATTATATTATTACTATGTTAATTATTTTTTTCGTTAAAATAAACTTCTGAATTAAATGCTTTTTTCTGATCGTCATCAATAAATTTTATATGAAATTTGAAATATATATGAGAAGGAGGGAGGAGGGTAATAGGGTGCAATGAATCCCCCTTTTATTTGCAAATTCTCTTTATTTCAAACATTTTTTAAATATAAACTTAAGAAGAATTTATATTTACTATTATAATCTGCCTTTTTTCTAAAAAATTTCACGTTACGGGTCCGTATATATATATATATATATATATATATATATATATATATATATATATATATATATATATAAAACTCAAACACGACATATTTTTTATTTTATTAAAAATATAATAAATCTAAATAAGTTTTATCTTTTTATATAAATAAAAACTTATTGATTTATATTTATTTAACAAGTGCAACATTTGTTTTGCTTTTATTACCCCACAATCAAAAATGTGTTTATAATGTCAATTTCGACAATATCTTGCAATCTGTATATAATAATAAGTGAATTGCAGTAAGTTTTTGTTACGATCATGTAATGTAAGAATTTTTATTAGTATAGATGGTTGTTGTTTCAAGTTTTAGTGTGACTGCTATTGTTATAAAAGTATCTGTTGACCACTTACGATGTAGCCGAAGGTATCTGTTGTTTAGTCTGAACTGTTTCGGCTATAATTGTTGACTGTGACGTAAATGTAAACCATTAATAACTTATGCAATCGCATACAATAATTCAAATTGTCGCAAATTGAAAGTCGCCGTATTGACCATGATCACACCTTATTAGGTCTAAATGTTACGTATTAATACGTTAAACTTAAAATTTCGGTTACCTAAAAATTACATTTTTGCACGTAACGTTACGTTACTATGTTATGTATTGTTACGTAAAATATTACGTCTCGGTTACGTAAAAATAACGGACATTTTGCACGTAACGTTACGTTACTATGTTATGTATTGTTACGTAAAATATTACGTCTCGGTTACGTAAAAATAACGGACATTTTGCACGTAACGTAACGAATCTCGTTTACGTTACAATACGTTACGTAACGTAATGTAAAAAATGTTATAGGGGAAGTTATCATGTAATTGGTTTTTTAAATAGTTTTTAAGATTTTTAGGGCTTTTTCAAATCAACTTGAGTGCAAGTATGATCAACTAATTCTGTTATACCATAGTTCGTATATAGACTTTCGATCAAGACTAAACATTACTTATTTTTTAAAACAAGCATGTAAATTATATTTTGATTTTATTCTTGGTGACCAAGACAAAAAGTGGGCTACACATACTATGTACCGTATTTGTGAAGAAAGTCTCGAGATACAAAAAAAAGGAAAAAGAAAGAACTTACCTTTTGGAGTCCCATGGTTAAGGAACAACCTCTAATACACATTAACGACTGCTATTTTAATTTTTTCGATACAACTGGTGTTAGCCAAATAAAGAGGCAAAAAAAAGCTTATCCTAATACTCTTTCTGCTATTAGACTAACTCAACATTTTGACAAGAACTCAGTTCAAGTTTTTAAGGTACTTTTATATAAAAATTGGACAAATTTTTTGTTCAAAACACATTTATTACAAATATATTTAACATAAATAACAAATATCGGTCGAATAAAGAAAAAATAAAATAAAAATGTTTTTCTTTTCAATCCTAATAAAAAGTTGGTCCCAAAAATGGACTAAACCGTTTGCACGATTATTGTTGACAGTTGACTGTTAAAAGACTGTTGACGGTTGACTGTTAAACTTTGAAATTTCCAAAGTTGTTTTATAACAACGTAAACTACAATCTGTGCCACTTTCACGTTCAAACTATCAAAACTTAAAAAATATGGCCATTTTCAGAAAAATTCGTGTTTTTCACAGTTTCACTTGCCTATTCAACATTTCATAAGCATGAATCTGATTAAGCGAGAATCTTCGATGAGGATCATTTTGTAGCTATATTCGTAACGATCATTTGTGCAAAATTTCAAGAATTTTTATTAAGTATTAGTAAAGACATTTTCTAAACTGTATAAACAAAACAACAAAAAATACGTTCTGTGAAAACACATTTTTAAAAGTCAGATAATTTTTATTAACATAAAGCAAAACAGAGCTAACTTAAGGGATCCAGAACTACAGGGTTCGTATTTTTTAATGTCTTTTTTTAAATATAAACCCTTTTCTTAGACTTTTTACTTTTCCCTGTGTTTTAAAATATTAGATGATTGTTTGCAAGAAATTAATCTTTTCAAAATAAACTTTTACTTGGAATATTAAAATAATAAAAACAATTCTAATTCAATTAATACCATCATTAAAACTTATGATGGCAGAACACACACCAATTGTAAGTACTTTTCTGCTACAATAAGTAAATTTGGGAATTTAGACTTTTTAAAATCAGTTATATCAGCCGCCATCTACTGGACCGAGGAGCCTAGCATAGCCTATCGTAAAGAAAACCATATTAAAATAATTAAAAATAATTATTACCGATAGGGACTATGAATAAACATATATTTAAAAATTACGTGATTCAATATTAGTAGGAAGTTATAGAAAAATAAATTATTAAAATTTAAATTAGCAACAAAATAGTAACCGGATTTTTATAAACAACTTAACCTAAAGCATTTTGACGATAGTGTTCAATTTTGAAATCAATATCTTTTAATGAAAAGCCAAGTCATTTAACTAATCTCATTCAAAGAGCAAAATTTTTTATAACGCTAAAGATAAAAATAAATTAATATGAGATATAAAAATTGATTTGTAGTAATATAAATGTTATGTTGGCTTATAGTGAATGATTAAAAACAGTTAGTGAAACTACCTGTAATCATTTTTAACGATAGACACCAAAGGAAAGGTAAGCCAAGCTGTCAATCAACACAAAACATAACATCAATAACATCACAACAATTACGCAAAGCATTAGCAAACAGCTTGAGACAATTGTTGGATCACATTACAGTAAATAATAACAGACATGTTTTCTGTATACATATAACTATAAAAGGCCAGACAACAGACATTAAATATATAACAGTAAGGGATTGTCCTTAACTTAAGCAACGCAAAATATATTTAAAAAACAGAAGAAGGAGATATTAGGCTCCTTTTTTTAAATTTAAATTTATGCCAAAAATTAGATAATGTTTTTAATAAAATAAAATATTTTCTTATTAACAGGTTGGTATTTTTTAATTTTAATTATGTTATTTATTTGAGCTAATTTAAAGTGCTCATATTACCAAGTGGTGTGGTTAATATGAGCATTTTTGCTACTTTTTTAAAACCTCTGTGTTTTTAAGAAAACATTCCGAGTGTCCAAATATCTAAGTTAATCATAAATAGGGATCCCTAATATTGATTATTCGCACTTTAGATTCAGCATAATTATATATGAAAATATACTAATTTCCGCTGAAGGTGCTCAAATTAGCCAAATCATCCCTACACTTACTGTTGAAGAAGAGCAAAAATTATTTACAAAAAAAAATTTATGTATATATATATATATATATATATATATATATATATATATATATATATATATATATATATATATATATATATATATATATATATATATATATATATATATATATATATATATATATATATATATATATATATATATATATATATATATATACGCACACACTGAACACAAAATAGAAAACAAAATTTATTTACAAAAAACAAATATATGTATATATATATATATATACACACAAAAACTTTCATGTCTACAAAAAACATTTTTTTTAAATTGAAGACATGAAAGTTTTTAATAATTGCGCCGGAACTTCGATCCCTATATGAGGGGTATTAGCCACCCCATCTAAATGATGGGTGGTCAGACGCCCCCACACTGAGTCCACTTCTGAAATGACCAATGGGTCAAAAATGGGACTTCTTTTGCCAATTGGTTTTATAATCATAATACGTAGGTTTTAAAAATAAAAATAAAAATGAATATATTTTTCTAACTGAATTTTATCATTTTAATTTTAAATGATGGAGAAAAATTCTAACTAAGAAAATTTATTACTTATAATCAAGCAAGTGTTATAGCAATTGAGAACTTATATTTACCGTTTGGTGTTTTATCTTAACAAAAAAAAAAAAAGATCTAAATACTCTTCCTGCATGCTAAAAGATAAATAAAAACACGTACAAAAGACATTTTCAATGAAATTTCATCTTTGCCATTTGACAGCTCATCAAGATGGAAAAAATTTGTAAATATATGAACATTTGAATTTTTTTACATAAGTATATGTATATAAGTACATAACATAAATACATTTACATAAGTAAGAAAAAATTAAAAAAAAAGTAAAAACAAAATGTTGTGAAGACTTTGTAATAAATTTAACCTAAATTAAAATCTAAATTAAGAACAGTACCCCTAAAATACCAACTCGCCTTAGAAGCAGAACTTAAAGAATTAAAAAAGAAACTTAACCAACAATTAAAGATTTTAAATATTATTGGGCTAATTTTTAAACAATCTAGTCTTATCTTTAATATATATATATATATATATATATATATATATATATATATATATATATATATATATATATATATATATATATATATATATATATATATATATATATATATATATATATATATATATATATATATATATATATATATATATATATATATATATATATATATATATATATATATATATATATATATATATATATATATTATATATATATATATACATATATATATATATATATATATATATATATACATATATATATATATATTTATATATATATATATATATATATATATATATATATATATATATATATATATATATATATATATATATATATATATATATATATATATATATATATATATATATATATATATATATATATATGTATACATATTTATTCAATATAACAATTAAATATATTTATATAAAACCAACAATTAAAGATACATATCTTTATTTATATATACAACATATCCTTGCTTTTCAAGCTGTTGCTTTAGATATAAAATAAGAAAAACAATTTTAGTGTTGTTTATTTTTTAATAAAAAGTAAAAAAGGAAATCTAAATAATAAAATCAAACTTACTTAATACTTTATTGCTATTTAAAAAATTGGTACGCTATTATAATGTTTTGAAAGTGTTTTACCCAAGTGAAAAACTACCAAAAGAAAATTATTCAGTTACCGGATAATGAAGTCGACGAAGCTATATCAAAAGATATTTATTACTTGTTTTCTTATTAAACAAAAAACAGAAAATTAACAAACCTCAAAATGACAAAATTATTAAAGTACTTTATATAAAAATTGAACAAACATAGTAATAGTGGATTTAATCCAAAAATAGAAAGAATCTTTTAAAAAAAAGTTTACTGCTCTCAAATCTTCAAAAATTTCCAACTTACAATTTTTTAACTACATTTATCTATAATAAAAAATGAGTTAATGAGTTTCCATTACTTAAAGTTGATCCAGAAGCAACTAAAATAAATTATGAAATTAAAAAGCTTATTTATATAATCCTAACAATAATGATGAAATAAACAATATTTATTGCTTGGAAATGAAAGTAACAAATGTAATTCAAGTTATTTTATTTTTTGTAGATTCTCACTTGCCCAAGGCCCGGGGAACCCCTAATCCTCGAGGAGGCTACTCATTTATTTGTGCTTTTTATTTTTTTTTTTAGTTGTTATTCGTGGTGTAACCCTCTCTCAACTCTTTAACTCCGAAACACGAACCTTCCCGAGCAAAGCCGCTGCGCGGAGAAACTAAGTTGAGCGCGGTACTTCCAGGGACGTGATGGGAGTCGAACTCCGAACCTCTCGCTTACAAAGCGAGCGCTTTTACCACTACACCACTACCGCATCAAAATAAATGTGCTAAGTTACCTGGTGTGGCTGATGCAACTGAAGTTATAACTAAATTAAAAATATAAAATAATTTTTTTTTAATCCCAATGATTATGTTTAAATTAACAATATTTATTGATTCTTTTTAAAATAAAATAAAAATAAAATAAAAGACATTACTATTTGCTGATGCACCAGCTGATGATACCACATCTAACTGATAAAATTTATTAAAATATATAAAACATATTCAATGATCTAAAGGAAGCTCTTAAATCTACAAAATCTAAGTCCTTACTGATTCCTATTTGTCTGTCTAAAAATAAAAATTGAGATAAAATTACTAAAAATAAAATTGCTAATGCAACATTCGTACTCAAATAAAACCTAAATGATAAAACTTACTTTAGTCGCTGTCACCTTGCCTGTCTATATTATATTATTACATTTAATATTATTTAATTTTTAAAAAGTGCTGAATAAGTGGTTTCAATTTTTCATAACTCGTACCCTTTTAAATATTTGTGTTAAATCACCCCTTCTTCTTCTGTTCTCCAACGATTGTAAATCCAACTTGTTCAGTTTCTTTTCATATCTGTATCTTTTTAAACTTTTAATTCTAGAAGCTCTTTGTTGGACACTCTCTAGCTTTATCATGCTTATCTTTATCATGCTGCCGGGAAGGATTCCTGATGGAAGATACGTAGCAGTTTAAGACTAGCGCTTTGTCTATGCGTTGGGTCCAGATTGACAAATACTTTATTTTTACATGCCTCCACTTTATTTAAATCTTAAGCAACACTTTAAACTTGTTTTTGGTATGATGAATTAACTACTTCAATAATTCGTAGTCATAGTCTATTTTTATTTACTACTATTTAACCTGAAATGTTTGAAAATACAGGATTTTTCTCACCCATTAGCATCAAATACTTCTCCAATACTTTCATCATCTTCTTCTTTAATTTCATCCTTACTTTTTTCGTTTCGATTCCTTTAATCCAAACACTAGTACAATTTTTTCTCTTTGACTTTTTCTTATTCTTCAGCTGAAACTGCACTTAATAATCTCGTTTCTGAATCACTGATAGGGGGTGCTCCTTTTCTTCTTTTCTTGATAAGAGTACTAAAGAGTGGTTTGTTGTTATTTTGATTGCATTGTTCAGCTAACTGTTTTTTTAATGTTTTATTTTCTGTATTTAATCTTTCCTTTTCCTTCTCGACTTTAATAATGCGTTCGATTAACTCCTTTCTAAGTACTTTTACAGCAGTATTAATTGCTTGAGCTGTATCTTTTGATACTACCATTATTAAAACTTATTTTAAGACATATGCTCAACTAGGCTGCAATCGTTAAGCTGCCATGTTGAATAAATAATTATACATATATTTATATATATTTTTTTTATATGGTTATATATATATATATATATATATATATATATATATATATATATATATATATATATATATGTATATATATACTAGCAGTAAGCAACCCGTAATACGGGTTATTAGTTTATATTATTCATTAATTACAATTTAATTTTTATTTATTTTCTCGAATGAAATATAGAAAATTTATAAACTTTTTTAATTCTGCTCACTTTTATTTTTCTAGGCTTCGTAGTTAAACATAATTTTTGGCTTCATTAAAGATACAGTTAACCTTTTATTTTGCAATGTTCGAATATTGAATGTGCAAATCATATGTTAAAATATGACTTGATTTTTATGGATAGATCATCCAGGTCTTATTTTTAAATTGCAGAAAATTGTTTTGGTAAAATATCCAGTATATATTATCTCCCTTAATTTTGCTTTTAGCTAAGTTGTTTTTTAACTTTTTTTATATTTATAAGAATGATGTGTAAAAAAAAACAAATATATCAAAAAAGTTATACCTAAACTTGTTTGCATAAAAATTGTTTTGGATGTCCGGAAAAATTATAAGTTGAACAATATACCCGCAAGGGTTCCGGATAAGACTTATCCCTGTATTCGACTCCTATAGTTAATAATAATTACAGTTTGAAAATACTTTAAAAATATATAATTAAAAAAAAAACACAATAAACGAATATATCGAGTTACTTTATAGTTAACGTATATCAGCATATACTTATTTCTGCATTCATCCAATCCAAATTTAATCTAATGCAGAAAATATTTAGCAAAAAATGTCCGCAATATATTTTGCTTTATGCTTGTCTTAAATATTAAAAGCTTTCATTGAAACTTTTTATTAATTTTTGTATCGGTCAGGTTAATGATAAAAGCAAGTGCTTTTACTCAACAATTTTGAACTAATTGTCGCGCTTTACGTGAATACAAATTTGAGCAATATCGATAAAAAAATGTATTCATGTAAAGCTGAGCAATTAGTCTAAAAGCGCTAAGTAAAAGCAATTGATTTTTTTTACTCACCCAGCATGATGAGCTAATATATATATATATATATATATATATATATATATATATATATATATATATATATATATAATTTTACATATATATACATATATATATATATATATATATATATATATATATATATATATATATATATATATATATATATATATAGATATATATATATAGAAGATAGATATATATATATATATATATATATATATATATATATATATATATATATATATATATATATATATTTTTATATATATAGAAGATAGATATATATATATATATATATATATATATATATATACATATATATCTAAGTCAAATACCTTTAAAATGATACACAACACTTTAAACAGAGAAAAATGGAGAAGCGTTATCTTTTTTTTCTTTCTGACTACTTCTAACAGAAATTTTTTTATTTATCTAAGAAGAAATATACATATAAGTACAGAGAAGCAAAATATGTTTACTGAATTTTACACACATATAAACTTACCTATTAACAAATTACAGTCTGAATAATGTTTAATGTTAAATACATAAACAAAACTCTAACTAAAAATAAAACTGAATATTCAACTTACTAAAATCAGTAACACTTTGACGGTATAAATTTAAAATCATTCTAATAACAAGAATAACAAAAAAGTGACTCAAACCAAAAGCACTTCATTTCTTTCCAAATGCAAGAACGTGAAAGATTCAGATTAAAAATTGTTATTCTAAGGGCTACTCTAACGTGGTTAAACTTGATTTGAAAGGTACCGCAAAAAACTTTTGAAAAAAAACTTACCCAAAAAAATTTTGCGCTATGTTGAAACAAAAGAACATATAGACACAAAGAAGACAAAAAATATATACAAATACTGCATCCTCATAATAAAAAATATATATATATATATATTTTTTTATTTATATATATATATATATATATATATATATATATATATATATATATATATATATATATATATATATATATATATATATATATATATATATATATATATATATATATATATATATATATATATATATATATATATATATTATGCGGTAGTGGTGTAGTGGTAAAGCGCTCGTTTCATAAGCGAGAGGTTCCGAGTTCAATCCCCACCACGTCCCTGGTAGTACCGCGCTCAACTTGTTTCTCCGCGCAGCGGCCTTGTTCGTCAAGGTTTGTGTTTCGGAGTTATAGAGTAGAGAGGGTTATAACCACTATTAAGTAGCCTCCTCATCTGTAGTGGCTTTATTGGCCTTGAGGAGGTGAATAAAAAAAAAAAACAAACATATATATATATATATATATATATATATATATATATATATATATATATATATATATATATATATATATATATATATGTATATGTATATATATATGTATATATATATATATATATATATATATATATATATATATATATATATATATATTTAACATTAGGCAATAATTAAGATTGTTATTTGTTGATATGTAAGTTTAAATGTGTGAATATTTAAATAATCTTTATATATATATATATATATATATATATATATATATATATATATATATATATATATATATATATATATATATATATATATATATATATATATATATATATATATTTATATATATTAGGGTGGGGCAAAGGATAACAAATTTTCCAATCAGGGTCTCCAACAAATGGAAATCAGTGCTTTTTTTGAAAGTCATTATTACACAAAAAATTCTCTTATAATATACATCATCGTTTTCTAGCAACTTATTCTGCAAATTATCGCACTTTCGAGCCTTTCTCGGATATAGGTTTTCGCCTCTAATTCCACATTTTCGTAAGAAAATAAAGCAAGTAACCAACATGGCATGCATTACAAATATCAAGCATACAAATGTTAAGTATAAGTGTCTTATCATCCAGAAGTGGAGGTGAAGCAAAGATGGCCTTGTTCCAAATGATAATGTCTATGTATGACCTGCGCGTGAAGTTAATTTTGATCAAGATTTTGTCAAAACAACGAATTCTATCATCGGAATGTTCACTACAAGCATGCAAAATTTTTTCACAGGCGAATTTTGAAAACTATCATCATCACCAACAGCTACCACCAAGATGTTTTCCGGATGGCAAAAGTAGCTGTTGTTTTGCAATACTGTTGCAACGATCTTCTGATCAGGCTTGTCAAGTTTCTGGTAAAGCGACAACATGAAGATGAAATTCTTGGCACCATCTTGACATGTCAGATGAGATTTGAGATGAAACCATGACGATGCATAGAAGTTCAGTATGAATGAAACAATTTGTCGAAGGGAATATGGAATATGAAGGAATATGGGAAGGACATTGTTCGCAAACATACAACCTCAACAAACGGTTGGCTTTAGTTAGCCATCTGGCATGACTGACTGCACCAGGTTGAGCAGTTTGCAAGTAGTCAATATAATTGTTACTGGCTTTGTAACCACGTTGAATTAACAGACGTATTTTAAGCAGGTACAACTGATCTGTACTCAGGTCCCTTATTAGGGTCTCATCAATCTCAGCAACGTAACCTGATACAGGAGAGAAAACAATTATAGGTTTATGTTGAGGATCAAATTCCATCACGCCTGCTAATTATCCTTTGGAAGTTTTTGGACCAGTAGATTTCCCATCATTAACTTCTATTGAGTTTTTTTCTCAAAGGCGATTCATTTGTACGCAGCATACAAACTAACCATTGAAGTGGTCTTTGTAGATATTGTTCAATTTTTCGGATTATACCATTTTTCTACATTAACATTGGTTCCATTGCAAACGAGTGCTCTTAAAGTTGTTTTTGATTTAGTACTTCTAACAACCGATAAAAAATTTTTTGAGATGTCGTCGCAGATCTGCCTGATGCTGGAACAACATGTTCGACAGTTTCAGTTTGGGAATGAAACCAAAGCATAATGTCTAACTTACGTTGAGTCGATCCTACACGTGTAAGAGTAACATCAATCTTACCATCAAAACGAAGACAAACAATTTCTTGATATTCCTCTGCATGACTCACAACTGACTTCATCCGATATGTAGATCTTTGACGGCGTAGTTTGCTGCGATGTATAGCATTTTTAGGGAAAAGAATTTCGGGGTCTTTCAAGGCAAATTTCACAATTAAAAAGGCATCTCGATTGCTACTTTTAGAGCAATTAATAGCTTTACACAGTTCTGGATAATGATTTCTGTTTTGTGCACATCTGCTGCCATCACTATCACTGGTCTCATCTTCTGTTATATCTGAATCGTCTATGTAGCTACCACCAGTGTCTTGACTTTCTGAACTCTTTTCTATATCAACATTATCAAAATCTTTACAAGTAGAACTGCATTCAACGGTTTTCAATTTCGTTTTCTCTAGGAACATTGCCGCTTTCCTTTTTCTTTCTTCTGACTTCTGCAGTTTACCTGTCACCACTGGATTGATATTTCCAATCACCATTTTTCTGGTAGAGTTCTGGTCAACCATGAAATTTCACTCATTAAGAGGAATCTTTCTGTCGACTGGACATTTACAATCTGCTCTATTTGTAATTCAATCACTAACGCATTTAAATGGACAAATGTTAAACAAAATGCTGAAACTTGACAATATCTTTTGATATGTCTCAGAAGTTCGCTTTGCATCAGGATATTTTTGTAGATCATGCCCTTTTTCAGTTTGCTGTTTCACCTTTTCCATTACCCCCTTGTCGGTTAGCTGTTTCACCTTTTCAATTACGCTATCAAACGCAATCGTAGGTATGCTAGCTGTGTTATAGATCTCAATCAAGTCTGTCGCAACAATTCTTACAATGTCATTAACAGATTGGTACTGCTGTGTCTGGTGGAAACAATATGCACTGAAAATGTCATATTTTTTTTTCAGTTCTTTCGCAAACCCATACACTGAATGTCGACATGTACTTCTTGTGTTACAGCTAGCCATATCTAACTTGCTACTGCCAAGTTGCAACACAAATTAGAACCAAATTTTCAACATCTACAAAACAAATGGTATCTAAACTAACATTAACTATTACTACCTTTAGGTTTCAATACATACAAGTCATTAATTAGCCATTCAGAATCACAAATAATCACAAAACATAATATTGTACTATCGTAAATATTTTACAATATTTTGTTTAAAGTTGTGACCCACGACATGGTACTAAAAATTAAAACAGCAATTTTCTTGATCAGTTGATGGGCGAGCATCAATTTACTATTGTCTGCATGAGGCAACCAAAATTTGACCCACCCTAATATATATATATATATATATATATATATATATATATATATATATATATATATATATATATATATATATATATAAGTAAAAAACACTTATCTAACTTTTATCTTCTACTTTAAGTTTCACGATTGCTGGATCATCAGGAAGAGTTACTAAATCTCAAAAAAAATTCAATTTATAGAAAAAAATATTTTTCAGGAAGTTATAAATTATTATAAAAAAAATTTTAATTACTATATATTTTTTTGTTAACGGGAAGTTACAGAAAGTAATTATTAAATAATTTTCTATGGAACGGGAATAGTTTAATTTGGTGCCTACATTTAGAAATTAATTCAGATTTTTTATTTAATAAATTTTCTTGATTGAAATGAGTAATTATTTCAAATTTTTCTTGCAAACATAGCATACATTGTTTGGAAATGTTATTATAGGCAGGGGCAGATTTTAAAATAGACCATTGTAAATTAAAGTTTTTTTTCTTTTAAATCCCAAATATATTTTGACAGCGTAGTCTCTTTTGAATATTTTTTGTGTTTAAACGATTGTTTGTGGTTGGCATAACGTTTTTTCCATTCCCCCTCGGATAAGCCAATATATTGTTTATCAGGGTTATTTTGTGAGGAAACAATGCACTTGTAAATTACATTTTTGCTGTTCAGGGGGTTGAACCAAATTATGTTTCTATTTCTATTACGCTTTTTTGCAATTTTCTTTTCAAGTTTTAGCTCGAAATTTCGAAAGCCACTTTCTTTAAGGGCATCTTCATAAACGCGTTTAGAGGAGTTTAAAATATTTTCATTAGAAGAGTTTTTTGTTTAGCCTATTGTTAATTGAAATTGGAATTTGTTTTAGAATTTGAGGGGGATGGTTCAAATTCACATTAATATACAATAATTCGTCATTAGGTTTTTTGTAGGGCTTAAAGGAACTTTCTGAGAGGTTAAATGTGACATCAAGAAAATTAACTATTTTTAAATTTATATTTATTTCAATTTGGAAGCCAATATTTTTAAAAACTTTTATAATATCTTTTCTAATTTTTTTGAGTTGTTTTTATAATAATTTATAACTTCCTGAAAAATATTTTTTTCTATAAATTGAATTTGTTTTTAGATTTAGTAACTCTTCCTGATGATCCAGCAATGGTAAAACATAAAGTAGAAGATAAAAGTTAGATAAGTGTTTTTTACTAATTTATTATTGCTCTGTTCTTTAAGAACATTGAGCACTCTCTTTGTAAAATACACTAGCATAATTTACATATATATATATATATATATATATATATATATATATATATATATATATATATATATATATATATATATATATATATATATATGTATATATATAAATTTAATATATGAATATCAATAGATACGAATTCTCTCAATACTATTTTTTTTATTTTATCTAAGAAATTGTCGCTTGATTATTGATACTAGCATCTTCAGCTTTAATTACAAATTATTAATTAAATTAAAATACAAACAAACGGTAACGTCACTTTTTTAAATTTCGCTTTAATTGGGCTTCTTTAATATTACGTAGGTATAAAAAATATGGCGTCCAGAGTTGCGTTTTTACATATTGACAATCATCTAAATACATACCTTCATTTTTTGGTCCGCATTTGTTGAACTGAATTTCAATTGCCTCTCGAACTCTTCTTTCAAATTTTTTGGGTTCTACTTTTAACGTCTTTCCTTGATCCCATTTTATACTACATGAACATTCAATTTTATGATGCCCAATTGCAGATTGTTCTAGTTTATCTTCAAAAACATTTTTTTGGAGTTTTTTTGTTCTTGTTGCTATTTTCATTTTTGTTTCGCCGATGTATTTTTGTTCACACTCGCATTCTATTAGGTATACTCCGGGATGGCTATTTGATGGTAGTTTTGTTTCGTTGCGTGAAGTTAGCAAAGATTTAAGATTTGCACTAGATTTAAAGACTGCCCTGTAACCTGCTTTCCTAAAGATTTTTCGAAGTTTTGGTGATGATATTGGGATCCACGGTAGTGATATAGTTGGCATGGTTGCTTCGTTGTTAGATAAAATTATTTCCTTATTTGAGGGTCGTTTTTTTACAGCAATATTTGCAAGGTCTTGTAGTTTTTTCTTATCGTATCCATTTTCAGCAAACACATTTATTAGGAAATCGATTTCTTTGTTTAAAAATTTTTCGGAGCAAATTCAAATTGATAAAGCTCTATGAATAAATCCTTTAAATATTCCCTCTTAGATTTTTGGATCGTGGGTTAAATTGGGCTTAATCTGAATATATGTTGTTGCTTTTTTTTTACGTATGTTAAAATCATAATTACCTTTTCAATTATTGGTTATTTGGATGTCTAAAAAAGTCAATCTTTTGTTTTCATCTTCCATTCAATTGTGTATTTGATGGCATGATGTTGACTGTTTAATATTTGTTGAGAACGGATGGTATTATCTTTATTTGTAAATCTTGCGTGGCTATCATCTACGTACCTGATAAACGATTTTATTTCTAACGGTGGATTTGAATGAAGCGCAATGTCGATTGCTTTATTTTCAAAAAATTGCAAGAAACCTTACGCAAGTACTACCATGAGTGAATACCCTATGAAAGAAAAATGAGAACGTCGAAAGCAAGTAATTTACTTATTTACGTTTTAATAGTTTTATTAATTACTAAATTAAGGTTTTTATCATAGATTATATTAATAATGAATATATCTAAAACAATGCACAACAATGAAGCTAATTTAACAAAATTAATATTACCCCTTTTTGAAATTTTGAAATGTAAAAAAATGATTATAATTTTATGACTCAAATAGATATTAACTGCTTAATTAATTAGTATTATAAACCAGAAGATTTTGAGAGAAAAACTTAACAAAGATTTATACATTTTAAGTATAAATATTCGGTCAATCAGCAAAAATTTTAATTCATTTAAACATTTTATTATTCTTTAAACTATCTTTTTGACGTAATATGTATATCAGAAACTTGGGAAGATGCAAATTTGCCCATGTCCAAAAGTTCCCTAAATAATGTAGATTCATACAAAATGATAAGTCAACCACGCGTAATCAGCAAAGGAAGTGACGTTGCAGTATACATTCTTGATGAATTTGAATTTAAAATTTTACAGCACATATTTAAAAACAAATAAACATATCGAAACTTTGTGCATCGAAGTGTTAAATACTACTGGTAAATCGTTTTTAATCTCCTCATTGTATCGACCACCATGTGGTAAACAAGTCAACTTCCTTAACATCTTCAGAAATTTTATGTCTTGAATGAGTAATTAAAACAAGCATGTTTGCTTCGCGGGAGATACAAATATGGACGCCTTATGTTTAAAAAAATTTGCAAACAAAAAAAACGTTTTCAATTTACTATTTGAATTTAATGTAATAAACAGGATGTTTAACCCCACACGCATTATTAACCACTCGTCTTCTGTGATTGACAATATTTTAATAAACGGTTCCCTAAATGCTAAGTTTGAATCAGACCTTTTTATTGCAAACTTTTCTGATCATTTTCCAGTTTTCCATATAGCACGCGAAGTACTATCTAATATTGACAATAAAAATGCTTCGTGACTTACAGAAAAATAATGAATATACTTATTTTAAACAATTATTATTATAAATAAAAATACCTGAATAAATTTAAAAAAAAAACTGCAAATAGAACGATGGGATAACGTTTACTCATCAACTGATCCTAATATTGCGTTTAATAATTTCTCAACTTCATATCAAAATATCTTCGATATTATTTGTCCAAAATTAACTACAGAAATAAAAAACAAAAGATATAAGAATCCATGGATGTTAAAAACATTAATTAAACCATCTGAAAAAAAACAAAAACTTTACGTAAAATTTTTGAAATCAAAACCAAAGATGATGAAAAAATCTACAAAAATTATAAAAACTTTTCTTAACATAATATAAAAGAAGCGAAAACAAGGTATTTTTCTTATCAGCTTAATAAGCATAAATTCGATATTAAAAGGACTTGGGCTGTTATAAACCATCTAACAGGAAAAGAAGAAAAGAAGCATAGTTGCTTACCACGGTTTGTAGGTTTAGGGATGTCAATGAAATACCTTATGAAAATCCTTTTAGCTGCTAATTGTGTATACTAATTGTAGCACAAAATGAGTAATTTTAAAATCCTGCATAAAATCCAACGGACTTATTTGACATTTAAATTTTTATCCAAAAGTGTTCTTTTTATATTGGGTATTGGATAGCTTTCATGACCAAAATATTTGTTTTCGTGAAATTTTTATAAAACGTGATATCTAGATCTGTAAAAGTAGGGACTTTTTATTTTTATTCATTTATTTTCCTACAAGACTTCACCTTCAAGATATATAACAATTTTCTTTATGGTAATTGATTAGAATACTCTTCAAGGAAAGACACGTGGGAAAGCTAATGTTTCAAACCTTTTTTTTCTAAAACAAATTATGTAAAAAATCTTTTTAGTGCAGAGTTTAGATTTTCTTGCTGTTATATTCAGTTACACATTTCAGAAAATGCTTGGTATAATCAGGGTGGGAAGAATCTTGTTTGTACCTATCCCAATGAATCTTGAAGTTCGAGTGCAAGGCTTCTGTTGCCTGCTTACTGAAGAGACACAATTTAAATCTTTTCTTCTTGATAAACTCAAGTACATGGAAAAATTTTGCATGCGCTTTCGAGGTAAATAAAATCGAAAGTTTAATGTAATTTAGGAATTATCCAATCTTCGATTCGTAGTCAGGGTCCGAATTCTTGGCAAAGCAAGAAGTCATAACATCCTTGAATAGCGTAAGTGTTTGAATAAAGCTAAAAGCTTGAGCAAAATTTTACTTTACTGAAAGCAGTTGGAGTTTATTCACACCTCTCAAGAGCTTCATGCAGTCAATCCCATTGAAACGACCACCATGAAAAGACTGGATGGGAATGTGAAGTGATGAGGAGCATTCCTTGGCATTGGGCTAAAAATCACAAAGGACGAGCTAGTCGTCAGGAAATTCGAGTATTAGTAAGTGAACAACATTTTTGAAGTACTTTAATTTTCCCAAATCTTCTCCTGCTGATGAATTCGGAATGTTGTCTTCTGATCTCACCAAAAGTTATCAGGTGGCCAGAGTTTTGGAGATTTGGTGATGAGGCATCACACCAACAACATGGATGCTTGCTGCTGTAAGACTGTACTCCGCATAAAATGCTTGCCAGCTTGAGATCGAAAGAAATGATGAGAGAATCCTTCTTATATTCTTTTTGAACTTGAATGAGATTCAAAATAGCCTTCACGGTATGGTAGCTCTCTGAAGTGTTTTCTGCAAGTGCTATCAGGATTTGTTGCTTTACACTTGTTGCTTTGGTTGAGGGTTAAGACATCAGTTTGATAGTTTTCTGAACTTGGCTGTTTGGTGGCGTTTCATGTTTCTCCAAATCAATGTGAGTGAAGCTTACTTTCAGAAAGGAGCCTCCTCCATCAATTCCCAACTTCAAAATTGCAGATTCTCTTGTTTTTCGAGCTAATTTAAAGTCTTCACTTAGTCTGCTGAGACTTTGGCAATGAACCACCTGACATGATTCCTTCTTCTTTTCTGCCAGAGTCATGCTGTTGACAATAAACTAATCATAAAGCTTTTGGCCAGTTTGAGCAAGCTTTAGAGGGAAACTTGGCTCCACTAATCTTATAGGACTAATTTGATTCACAGCTGAGCCAAGTTTTCCAATTCCATTGTTGGACAGTCCAGTATTCTGCTGTATTTGAACCATACTTTCTGTTGTAAGTGGTTCTTTAAAGAGTTCTGACCTGATGATGGACCTAAACAAAAAAAATAGAAAGTTCAAAATCAATCAAGTGATTAAACTATATACAGATTTGAGAATTTAATTTAGAACCAAATTTAATAAGAATATTTTTTTTAAGTAGAATAAATTAGAACCAATTAAGAATATTAAAGGAGTATTTTTAATTTACTTTATTTTTGCCTCTCCCTATTAGCTGCTCTATTAAAATAATTGATTGACAAGTTCAAACGTTTTTTTAAATGAAATTAACAATATTATATCAGCAAAGCATACTCTTCTTATAGACAATATCTTTTCTTTTGGTTGACTAAGTCTGATGGTTCCATTAGGAGAGACACTTTTAGAAGCGAAAACTGCTTATTCAACTTGAGCTGCTCCTACAGGATCTGCAGCTGCAATTTTCCTCAGATTTTCATGGCGAGTTCCTAAAGTGTAGTTGCGAGGAAGCAAATGTCCAAAAATTGAATACCACTTTGTGCAACGTTTTTCAGTACTTTGAGAAGCGTGCTGTGGGAGTTTCGGCTCTGATTCTTGGAATTTGCTGAATAGATGCTTTTCTTTTCCCTTAAGCCTGACAATTTGGCAGAATAAACACTTACAAACATTAGAAAAACGAGTTGCATGTTTCATTAAAATTGTCTCAAAGTGGTAACGTTTTGGCACAACGATTGTTTTCCTATCACAAAGCTTTCTTATCTGAAATCGGCATGAGATGCAAGTTGCCGAAGGCACTCTCTCATTATTGAAATCAAGATCTTTCTGGATTTGTTGAAGGATTTTTGATTTCTAGTTTTTTGGTTAGCTCTTGGTCACCCTTTTTCATGCAAATGACAGAAACAGATTTTCTGCATTTTTCATCAGTCTTTGCAATTGTTGGCATCATCAAACTTAACAAATATATTTACAAAAACCTTGTTTACAATTTTTTTCGTTTTGTACAACTGTCTCCTACGGAAAAAACTCTGGATACGGACACAAGCTTTGAGCTTTTGAAAATTTTCTTGAATCAAAAAGTAATAAATGAAGTTTTGAAAAAAGTTATAAAAATAAGAAAACTTAAATATTTAATTGGCAACATATCTTATTTATTAATTTTTTTTACAGTGCATGTTTACTGCATGAAGTTAGCACTGACAAAGTCTGAATTTAGATTATTTAGTTTATAAATACTTGGAGATTTTTGCGTTAGGATGTAAAATAAAAATTGTAAAGAGTGAAGCAAATATCAAGAATGTCAAGAACTTAACAAATATTTTATTTAAGTAAGCCCCTCTCTTGCTTTTAACATTTCACAACCAAATTAAACATTTAGTAAATTTTTTGGGAGAAAAATCCAACACTAGTAAAATAATGAAAAGATAACTTAACTTGAATTTAATAAAGCAATTATTAAACTTAAACGCAGCAAGTCATTTGGATATAATGGTATTTCCAGTAATACAGCTATTTATATTAAAGATAGCATTTTATTTAATATCATCTTTATTTTAAAATTAGATATTCTCTGACAAACTTAAATTAGCCAAAACTATTCCCATTCAAAAAAAAGGCATGTTTCTAACTACCGACCTATTTCTTTACTTTCAGTTTTTTTAAAAGTATATGAGAGAGTAATTTATAATAGAGTTATTAAGTACTTTGCATTAAACGATTTATTATACAAAAATCAGTTTCGATTTTAAAACAACTGCTCTACTGAACATGCTATTATTAAACTTCCTGACCAAATATGTCAGTTGTTTGATAGTGATGAACTGGTATTAGGAGTTTTCATTGATCTTTCCAAGGTCATTGATACTGTTAATCACAGTATTTTACTTTTCAAGCTAAAATATTACGGCATAATAGGCTCAACATGTAAGTGGATTCAAATGTATTTGTCTAACAGAAAGCAATTTGTATTACTTGAAAAGTCAGGAGCCCTTGATATTACGTGTAGAGCTCCTCAGGGTTCCATCCTAGGTCCATTATTGTTTTTAATATATATTAACGATATGCATAAAGTTTCCCAAAAAATATTTACAATGATGCATGCTGACAATACAAATTTATTTTTTAATCATCCTGTTGCAAAGACTTAGTTTGAAATTACGAATATTGAAATAGAAAATTTTAACCTCTGGTTCATAGCAAATAAGTTATCTCTAAATTGTAAAAAAACTAGCTTACCCTTTTCGTAAAAAAAAAAATCAATTAATTTTCTGTTAAAGCTGCCTAAACTGTTTAGTAATAAAAATAAGATTAAATGTGTTACGCAAATTACATATTACGCAAAATTTTTGGGAGTGCTTTTTGATGAAAATTTGTCATGGGGAAACCATATTAGTCTTCTTGAAACAAAGGTGTCTTCTGTAATAGGTGGTTTTTATAAGTAAAGACCTTTTCCCGATAGTAAATCACGTAATATGCTTTATTTTAGTCTTGTGCATAGTCAGCTTTCGTACGCAAATATTGTATGGGTCAGCACCCATAAAACAAAATTGCTAAAATTGCAAAGTCTTCAAAACTACGCATGTAAAGCAATCAATTGTTTAAATAGGTTAGTAAACTCGGCCTCAGTGATGAAACGCATGATGGTTCAAGATATCGAGAAACTTAACACGTTACAGACATTAATTTTTATGTATATGTATAAATACAATTTTCTACCATGCATTTTTCAGATAAATTCTTGATATTATTTTCTGAAAAATATAATCTGCGTTCAAATACCAGATACGACTATCACCTTGGAAAAATTAAATCACAGCAGTCAAATTTTTGGAATTTAACCAAAAATTATCTAACGGCGTTAATATTGGCCAAAAAACTTACGATTGCTAGTTTGCGCGGATTTTAAAACTCACAGTCATAGTAAGTGGATCCCATGAAAAAATAACTTTAAAACTTTAAAAGACCAATTAATATTGAAAGTTTTGCGAGTGCCTTCAATCAGTGCAGCCGTTTTGCGTTAAATTTGAGTGACATTTAATTTATCAGAAAACAAGCATATGGATCATGCTAGGTTCATTAGCCTCCTTTTCTACCATTGTTTTAATAATATCTTAAGAGTATACTCTCACATAGATAACATAATATCAAATTGATATTTGCAAAAAAATTGTAGCAAAAAATTAGACACTTATTATAATTACAATCCTAAACGAAATTCAATTATTGAAAACCTAAAAATCTAAATGTTAATTAATTTTTTAAACTTAAGATTTGCTAAAAAGTCGACATTGAAAATCTCTTAAAATATTTCAAAGAAATTGTGCAATGTAAGTAATATAATTAGTAAATATTAAAGACCAATTCTTCTTGAATCTGCTTCCATAAAAATTATTTTAAATTGGCTAGTAGTTGGAGGTCGTTTCAACATCGTTGCAGGCAGGTGAGTCGTTCAAGTCACCAAAAAACTCACCATCATTTCGTTATCACCAAAAATAATTTTTATACATTCATTTTTTAATTAAGCCAGTGCAAACCTTTTAATAAAAAGCCTTACACCTGAGCAGCTTTGCAAGTCATAGCACTTGCAGTACTAATTTTGCAAGTCAATTCATTTGTGGTACTTATTTTGAAATTCACTATACTTGCGTTGGTATTGTGCCATGGTATTATATATCGCAAGTGCCATGGTATTATATATCATGGCACTTGCATTGGCATTTTATATATCATGGCACTACCCAGATAACCTTAACCCAAACGTCAAGGTTTTTAAGATCAAAATACATATTCACTTCATACATGAAACATTCCCAACAGGTAACATTCCATTGCTTATAAGAAAAAAAGACTATATATTGGTGTCATTTTTACTGATACTCCTCATTGTAGTACTGTTAAGCAAATGGCTCGTGAACTAGGCAGTATATCAGAGCTGCAATCAGCAGAATTGCAACAAGCAAAATCAAAAACAATCATCTTACTATAAATTTTAAAATTATTACAAAAGAAGGTCTTCACATTACCAACGTTTGCTCGACGTCTAGAAGAAAAAAAAAAAAGACTTTACAATTTTTTTATTTTACTGAGATGATTAGAATGATAAATTGTCAACAGAGCTATAACTTTTAACTATAACTTATAACATGTAATTTAGTTGTTGTAGAACAAATATTTTATGAGCAACTTGCTTTATAATTTTATTAGTTACTCTAACAGACAAGTTAGTATAAGGTCTTTGTAATTTTACTGAAGTTACAAGTTTTGTAATTTTACAATAAGTTTTCAGATGTTCCTTCTTCATCCACGCCATCTTTACCACTGCCATTTAGCGCCAACAATTTTTGTGAAGATCATCATTAGTAAATTATTGTCTTTAAATTTTTATTATTATTTAATTTAATTTCACTTGTTAAAGGTCTTCCGTATATTAACCGAAAATGAAGGCAAAGAATTTGTTTTATTTTGCATTACAACAGCAAACATATTTGTTAAACACCATACATTCACTTTTTTTCTATGCAAAATGGTATGCATTTAGATATCAAAATGCAAAGATTTGACAATGGTATTGGGGGGAAGAACGCAACTATTTCTACCTGATGCCAAATAGACTTCTGCCCACCCAACTTAAGGTATTTTAATCATATTTCATGATGGCCTGGTAGAATATATTTTAAAGACCCAAATGAAAATTTAAAATCTTAATAAAATTTACCTTTTTTTAAAATATATAGATTTTTAATATATAAGAGGGTGTTGTAGACGCCGTCTAACGCCCCAAAACAACATTTAAATATATATTTTATATATACTTATTCTTTATCGTTTTTTAAATACTGAAAGTTGCACGAGTTTTGCTAAAAATTGACACAGCTATGACATTTAAAGCAAGAAAAATTCTAAACTTGGTCACCGTTTTTTCAACAACTCCATATATTAAAACTTCAGTACTTAAACACTTTATATAACAAAGAACATATATAACTTTTCTTAAAATTGTTTGATTTTGATAATTTGTTTACCTTTCAAGTACTGTTTTGAAGCTCTTTTTAATGATATATAAAAATTTAGAATTTGATTAACTTAAAAATTTAATGTGAAATAAATTTTAAATTTATTAAGTAAATATTATAAGTAAAATTATTTTACAAAATATATTTTAAAAACTATAAATGCTTTAATAAAATTTCAATTAATAAATATATAAAAACTTTTATAACATTCATATTTTAACATAATAAATAATGTTAATGTATTTATTAAAAATTTTTTTTTTTTTAACCAAATTTAATAAGTTATAATTTTATTTAAATGACTGCCAACTTTCTGATAATTGGTCAAAAATTCTCATTGAAACATCCGAGATAAATTCATATTTATCTTTTCTTATTTATAAAAAATCCACAAAGGGTCCTTTGTGTGATAGGTTAATATTTAGCTATAGATTTTTAACCATAAATGTCCATTTTTACCAGAAAAAATACAATATTTCAAAATACAAATATTAATTTTTAACATCTCCAGCTAAAAAAAAAGGATATTAATGCAAGAGTCAATTTTAAATGTAAATCTGTGTGTAGAGAAGAGGTAACATAGTGATTTATCGAGTATCTTTTTGTAGACTTATAATGATTTAAATAATACGAAGAATCAGTAAAATCATATATATTCTTCCAGGAACAAAATAATATAACTTATATTTGATTATATTACCACATGAAAACATAATTTACTTTTTGACCAATTAAGCCATAAGCCTTGTTTATTTAACTGTAATTTAGAGTGTATATTAGGCTGTATATTTAACTGTACATTAGACTGAATCAAACGTAAAAGTATTCCTCGCGTTCGCGTTGGAGGTTTTTTTGCAAAAAATATTGCCGCGCCAACTAGTGGTATTAGTTGCATTATAAATCAACTTAAAAGTTCTTTTTAATTATTGAGTGTACTAATCTAACAAAAAATTAACGAAATTTTATTGTTAAAGGGTTGTCCATCACGCAGCTTTTAGCATTTTAGATCCCATCCCCCTTCCCCCTTTGTTACGCATTGTAATAATTAAATCCCCTAAAAACAAAATTACGCAACCATTTTGTCCCTCCCCTGTCCTAAACAAATATTATTAGTTTTTTTAGAGGAAGGATTGAGGTAGGAGGGGAGGGGGTAAAAAATTTTACTAAATACAAAACAATTTTAAATAATATAATGTCTTTAATTTTCTAAGCTTCTTTGAGTTAATTAACTAGTACTTTTCAGTCTATTTAATGTGTTTTTTTTCACCCCGTGTAAAATTGTATAAATTAACATTGCTATCCTAAACATAATACCAATTTTAAAAAGTTACTCTTACGGTATATAATACATGCAAAATGTTATATATATAATATATAATACATAATAATACATAATGGTATAGCATATGCAAAAATATTATTTTATAAACACAGTTTTCGTGAAACTTGTAACGTTAGATCTAAAATCACTTATATAAAATCACTTATATAATTGGTATGTTGTATCGAGTTTGCTCATATATCAATAACCAAAGTCTCAAACTAATATATTTTGGACTAATTCATTGCTTCATCAGCTATGCAAACATAACATGGACGAGTACGCAACCATCAAAACTTAAAAAAATTTATAGTCTACAAAATCATGCTAGCAGGATCATTTACTCTAAAAATAAGCGTGAACACGCCAAACTAATGAAAGATATGAAAATGATGGATGTTTTTGAAATCAATATCTATCAGCATTTAATTTCTATGTATTGATTCAATAATAATCTCTATCCTTTAAACTTTAATAACAAGTTTGAAATAAACATAAATGAAAACTATTATCTAAGAGCAAATATTAGTAATTCATATAAACTGCCTCAAAACTATAATAAATATGCTGAATATAGCATTGCATATTGAGGACCAAATATATGGAATAGTTATCAAAAAGGATTCAAATGTATGGCAAAGTCATTAAGTTCATTTAAGTTTCTAATAAAAAAGGAAATTTTTAAAATTTGAGAATTGTTTGTGCTTAAAAGGATCACCAAGTAATTGTAATTATTTTATTATTTATCTTATTTGATCTTTTTTTGATATACTGATTAGCGCAGCAGTTTTATGCCTATTAGGGTTTTTAAATTAATATCTATATTCTATTAAAAATGTATAAAGGGGCTCTGTGAAAAGATTGCGATGACGTATTGTCATTTTCATCTTCTTTGAGCCCCTGTCTGTTTAACTCTTTATTTTATAAAGATCAATGTAAAAAAGAACAGTTTTTACTTTTTATTGTATATACAAAAACGGCGCTTGTTGATTACTGTCTTCTTTGTTTCTGCGG
The DNA here is from genome assembly GCF_038396675.1 of Hydra vulgaris. Classification (NCBI taxonomy): domain Eukaryota; kingdom Metazoa; phylum Cnidaria; class Hydrozoa; order Anthoathecata; family Hydridae; genus Hydra; species Hydra vulgaris. The sequence goes on from NC_088933.1 coordinate 4,424,272, forward strand.
ACATATTTTTTTTTTCTTGCATATATATGTTGATAATTTATTTTTAAACAGCAAAATAAATATTAAAAAAAAAAAGTTAGCGTGGCCGAGCGGATTCCGTTTCAGGTTTTGGAACTGAGGTATCAGGTTTCGGAACTGAGGTTCAGCTTTCGGAACTGAGGTTCGCTTCTCGGTATAGAAAATAATTTTTTTCAGTTTATGCACATAGGTTGTTTTTTGTGTTACTGCGTTTTTTTGGGCACCAACTAAATAAAGTTTTGCACTTGGACCATATAAAATCAAAACGCAGAAAGTGCACTGCACATAGACTGTTACAGCCGTCACAGTCCGTTAACAGGCTGTAATACTACGTTAAAGTAGTGTAAACATCGACTAAGTAAGATTTAGGCGTAGTTGATTTTACAACCGTAAATGGATCAAAAAGTTTGAAAACGTAAATAGAAACGTAATAGTATTAATAAATTGAAATACTGAAAAAAGCTAAATAAATATTTTAAAAATTAAATAGATGAAAAATTTTTTATTATTTCTTATAACCTTATGAAGTAGTCGAATAACAATAAAAACAAGAAAAACTTTCAGTTTTTCTTGTTTTTATTGTTACAGGCCTCGCTAAAGATGCGGTAATTTCTTCGATCAAAGTTACTGCAACTACCTTTTCTTTATATTTATTTTTAAAACTCTTTTTTATCCCGTGCAACATATTGTGCAATAAATATCAACAATAAATTTACCACAATTAAAACTATTGTTGCGTATATAATTTATGGATCTTTAGATATCTAAATAGTCTACAAAGAAAACAAAACAAATAGTCAACAAACAATTTTTTTTATACTTCCTATTTACCAAAAACCTGAAATTTTTTTTTATTATAATAATTAATATAAATTTTTTTTTTATACTTCTCTACTTTTTTTATATTTCTACTCTAATTTTTGATCTTAAATAAAGAAAGTTCTCGGAACACATATAAACAAATTTAAGTTTATAATTTATAATGATTGATACTTCATCCAAGGTGTCCGGTCTACTTTCTGAGTTCAATGAAATATCTTTATATTTTTAATATTTTCAATTTTATATAAATTTTATAATATTCTTATTTTAATATAAACAATATGTTTTTATTTATATGATCAAACTTTTGATATTTAACGAGTTAAGGATATTTAAGCTACATGAAGTCCAATAATTTTGGAACTAAAATTTCATAACAAAAATAAAAGAAATGAACTAAAAAACCAATCATATACTGTGGATTATTTTAAATAAAAGAATAGAATTAATCACATAAAATGTTGAATTTTTCTAACATTTTTACATTTGATGTTAGAGAATAAAGTAAACTAAATCTGTTACAGATTTTGAATCATTTTTTACAGGTATTTAAATTTTTAAATTTTATCACAAAGTATACCATGTATAAAAAAATTAAAAATACTAAAACTATTTTTTACACACACACACACTCACACACACACACACACACACACACACACACACACACACACACACACACACACACACACATATATTTTCTTTCATTTCAAAAATAATTTTGGTAAAAATGTCGTTGGTACATAACATATGAAGAACACAGAAACTCGAAGAGAATCGTATGATCCTGTCACCAAGAAACGTTTAACAATAAAAAAGTAATAAACAAATCATTTCAAAAAAATATAAAATGAAAAGTAAATGCCTTTTAAGAAAACCTTCATACAAATAAAATAAGGTATCTCATTTTTAACACACTGTTTAACAAAACAAACAAAAAATAAAATAAAATATTTTAAATTACATTTAGATAACATTTATAAAAGAGAAAGAGATCAGAAGACTCAAAAATATTTTATAGTAAGAAAATTTTTTTTTTCAGTTTGATTTTGAAAGTAGAAAAGTTCCAACTTTGGAAAAATCAAAATTTTTTAATAATATTTAAAAAAAAAATCTCCACGATAAGATATAAGAGACCATCCAAAATTTGTATGCGAATAATGTTAATAAATAAAATTGTCATTTCTAAGATCATATTTGTTTATATATATATATATATATATATATATATATATATATATATATAACTACAAAATTGATAATAAACAATAAAATGGAAAAAGGTATGCCAAGCAAAAAAAACAATAATACAATATTTGAAATTAGAAAAAAGATATATTTCTTTTAAATAAATAAATAAATGATAAAAAAGAACAAGAGGCCTTTCACTATTTTTATCAGTAATGGTATGTTTAATGCTTTATCAGATATAAAAAAAATTTGATAAAGCATTAAACATAGCACTACTGATGAAAATAGTGAATGGCCTCTAGTGCTTTTTTATCATTTATATGTTCTTAAAAGAAATAAATATTTTTCAAATTTAATAAAATTCAATTATTGTTTTTTTTGCTTGGCATACCCTTTTTCCATTATATATATATATATATATATATATATATATATATATATATATATATATATATATATATATATATATATATATATATTTATATATATATACAGTGGCGAAGGAAGGTTTATAAATGTTTGAAATAACCAACTTTCAAACAAAAAGAATTTTCAAATTTATTTTCGCAAAATAACATTACTGCGATAGGAGAATGGCAACAAGAAACCCTAAAATCTTAGCCCCTCTACCCTAAACGTGAGGGCAATAAGTTGAATTATTTATTTTTTCACATATATAAACTAGTTTTGTGTATATATATATATATAATATATATATATATATATATATATATATATATATATATATATATATATATATATATATATATATATATATATATATATATATATATATATATATATATATATACAGAGGTAGCGCCAGCATTTTTTGTCTTCAAAATATCTAACGTCCAGACATGGAACAAAATCCAAACATTTATATGTTTATACTTCTGTCAAATGAGGATGCTTTGGAAAACTTTGCGATGATTGGAACCTGGGAACAAAAAAGACCTTAAAATTTTCGCCCCTCACTGCCCCAAACGTAAGAGCAACAAGTTGATGAAATCTTTTTTGAACTACTTTCAACTAGACTTATTTTTTTTTTGTTTTTTTTTTAGTATTGTATTTGCCGATTGAAAATAATTTACACTCGTAATTTATAAAAACAAATATTTACATGATTGGGGCTTGAAGAAGACAAAATTCATCTTATCATTAAGCCCCCCCTAAAAAAATGCATATTCATCAAATAAAATGTTTTAACAAAATGCAAAAAATAAAATATATAACGTTTAAAATATTTAGTAATTCAAAGAGTATTTATATTTAAGAACTGATTAGTAAAATAAGATGATATATAAGTATTAATATTACAAAAAGAATTTAGATGACTTTAATAAAAATTGAAATTATAAAATTTTACAATATTTTTAGTAATTAGTATTTCAAATAATAAAACTTAAAAAAATCGTTTGTAAATTCAAAACTTATAAGATAAGAAATACATTTACAATAGCAGACTATTGTTTAGAATATTAAATATAATATTAAAGAGTAAATTTTCATAAATAAGTTTTAAGTTTCATCGTAAAATATCTTAGCGTTCAAAAAACATGAATGTATAAAGTTTAACCCTTTCGCGACTGACTTAAAAACAGCTATATGACTGCGCGTAAAATAACGATCTAGGATCATGATCAATTAAAAGAGTATAAAATAAAAATTACTAGTCAGAATTTTAAAAATAAGACCTTGTTTTTTTTGTCAAAGAATTGGCTTTCAGGAAATTAAAAAACTAAAAAAAAAATTTATTATCTTAGTAACGTGATCAAAATATATCATGTTGAAATTAACAAAAATATATAGTTTCTCTATGTAACCTTTAACAAATAAAGAAGAAATACATAAACATACCCTTTTCTAATTTAAATAAATGATACATTTATTTTGGGGATCAAAGAAAATAAATCTTCACCACTATCACTGGAAAAAATATCAAGGATCTCATTCATGACAGTATACTTTTTATCTGTTTTTGTCATTTTTTAAAATTAATTTTTGAGCGATCCATAAATGCAGTTAACAAACGGTTTGAAGGATTAACTTAAGTTATTATTCACATTTCAAAAATGAGTTTAAAGTTTTCCCCAATTGCTATAGATGATTTGAAATATTCAAAATTGTTTATGCACCGCCATGCGGGTCACTCGTCATTTAGAAACAATTTTTATGAACCGCCATACGGGTCACTCGTCACGAAAGGGTTAAACCCCTCTCAGTTTGAGGGGGCTGCAACTTTTATATAGTCATAATTTCTGTGTATTTCATACTTTTATATTTTTGCGCAGTGTACACAACTTGGTTGTGGGTTTGCGCATGCTTCACTTACCCAGGTTAATTTCGACCAAACCGCATGATTTTTGCTATCATCATTTAATTTTCAAATTATGTTTTTATATTATGAAACATTGGAGACTTGGGCAGCATATTTAATTTTAGTGGGAGTTTTATTTATTCCAATATAAAAATTTTTTTAAATCTACAATAGAGGTAGAGCCGTAACCGCCGGGGAGGGGGTGTCCAGAGAAGCCTACTCCCCCCTCCTCGGTCCTCCGCTGGGGGCTAGGAGCCTTCCCTCCCTTAAAAGAACCATAGGCCCCCTAATTTCAAAATTGTGGTGACGGCTCTGATAAAGGTAACCTCAAAAGACAGTTGATTGGTATGCAATGCTGCTCATCAAGCAATTGTTGGGAAGAAAGAAAAAAAGTGTATTTGTTTTAATTCAGATATTTTTGTTAACTGTCCGAATTCTTTTTTTTTTGCTGTGCGAATTAAATATTGGTTTTGTGTTTGGCATGCAACTGTAGGTCTCTAACATAGTGTTCGTGTTAATTTTTATTTAGTTTGGGTAATTGGAAAATATTTTTCTATACAATTTAAAAAAGATTTTCTTATATTTGCGATGAGATATTTACTAAAAGCTTTTTTTTTTAGCTTTTTTTTTTAACATAGGCAAATAGGAGAGATTGTGTATTAATCAAATTTTACCAATGTTGTATTATATATAAGTACATCTTTTTTTAATATCTCTTTACTATATATTTTAAGACAATCTTAGTTTAACAGAGTGAGGTATTTGTTTTAGGAGATCAGGAGGAGGATTAGATTGAGCATGTATATAGTGTAAAGTATTATCAGGTTTGAAGAATGATTAGTAAGATTGGTAACGTTCGGAGTTACATAAGCGTAGATAAAATAATTTTAGGTTGCACTGTGTAGATATGAAAAGAACTTTTAAATAAATACGCGATGTGCTTTTTAATCGTCTCTATGTAGTATTTTTAAAAATTGCCAATCTATTATTTCGGTTTTAAAGAAATGTAAGTTTATATGTATAAGCTTAAGGTGGTAGTATAGTAATTAGCAAAAAAAAAATCACCTTTTTCAAATAAAAAAAAATTCTACAATGTGTAATATAACATCAATAAGCAAAAAAAAAAAAAAAAATTATGACAAATCTTCTTCAGCATAATTATCGCTGAAGGCCCATAAATGGGGTAAACTGTGACAGAGATTTTTCAAGAACCCTTATATATTTTTTATTGAAAATTTGGCTGGTGATATATTACATGTGGCATTGCAACATAGACTAGAAGATTTTGATATGGTCAAAAAAATCAAAAAATATTTGCATTTGTGTAAAATTTTGCAATTTTGGGGGTAATTTATGAAAAAAAATGATTAAAAATTACTGAACGAGAGAAGCAATAAAAATTATCCTAGTGTATGTTGTAGATACTAATGTAGTGAGTATGTGTGCCAAATTTCAAGTAAATCTGATAATTGGTTTTTTAAAAAATCCACGTCGCAAACCCCAAATACATGATTTTGAGAAAAACGCAATTAAAAAAAAAAGAAGAATAAAATAGTTCAAAATTCACCACTTTTATAAGTTACACCTTCCAGTTCTTCATTTTGGTCACAAAAAAACCTTATTTTATTGCTCTTAACTTTTTTCTTCTTGATTTTACTTTAGTACTACATTGTTTTTCTGCTTTAATGATTCGTTTATTGTCTTTACGTAAACAGTAATTTTGCGCATTTACACCGAATTCCATGCCAAGCTCATTAAGCAATTTATTTAAGAACTGCTGCCCTTCATTAAAATTTAGTACAGCTGAGGCTACTCCTATACTTAGAGCAGTTCTTTCAATAAATATATCTTTTGGGCATCGCTTCCATATCAAGTAACTGAAAAACTGATTGGGATTCTGCGTTTTTCCATGCAAACATTTTTCAAGAAGTTTATCGGAACCAAGGTCTATAAATATTGGTTTGATGGTGTTGCAGACAGCAGCGGGAATACAAATATTTTCTTTATATGAAATTTTGCCAGTCAGTTTGTCAGACTGGAATTTGCACCAAGAATCTTTGGTACGCAAACAAAACTGATGACGCGTTTCGCCATCACAACTTTCAGAACAGTGAAAAAGTACAGCTGCAACACTCTTTTTCATTCCATATAAATTTCCAACGTTTTGCCTTATTGCCTTACCATAACAATTTTGCAATGTATTTATAACATGTTCTGTTAAGCGACCTGCTCCTCCTAACTTTTTGCCATCACATAAAGTTTCTTTATTTTGTTTTTTTAAGTTTCTTAATCTAGTACCAACACGTTTTTGAATATGCCCAATGCACTCTGCTTTTTTTTATTTCAAAATCTCCATAAGGTTTTGCAGAAACGACATTAACATATGAACTGCTATCTCCATCTCCTAGAAACGTTGTATATCTCAAATTATTTTTTTTTTCAGAACGCAAAAATATTTTTATTGTACCACTTGATTCCATAGAGGAGGCTGAACCGGTATGACTGATTTTGCACTTTTTATAATGTAAGGAGTGAAAATCATTATATTCTTCATGATGTGTGTACTTTTTTAACTCCCATATAGAACACAACTTACAAGTTTTTGTTTCTATTTCGTAATCAACACACTTACCATTTTCTACAGCAACAGCTGTTACTAATCCATTGTTTGAGGTGTATCCACGTTTCTGCCATGATCCATCAAACCCACAAATAATATCTTTAGATGTTTCATTGATTGATAGTAACTCATTTGCTGCATTTGACATGCTTTTGTAAACCAAACTTTGATAGACATCCAACATTATGTGCAATGTGTCATTATAGCAGTTTTTATTCATTGGAGGGTTCATGTTCATAATTCCACAAAATGTTTCTATTGCTGAAAATCCCTTACCCATTTCACAAAATGCAATTACTGTACGAGTGTTTATGTCAAAGCGTTTTCGTCCAACACAATTAATTTTTTTATCCATTTTAGCAGATGAAAAAAAAATCGTTTCCCATTCACAATCACTGCAACAAATTTTTAGTCCAATACTTAGGCCATATTTTTTTAAAGAATCAAACTGCAAATTTACTAACTTGTTACATTCTGGGCATTTAAGGACCATTATTGCTTTTTTAAGTAAACCAAAGTTCATAATAAAGTTAAAGTCTTCATTTATCTGTTGAGGTTCATTTACAACTTCTTTGTTGAACAACTTCTTGTAGGATGAGGAACATGGTATGTTTTCAACTGAAGGTATGGCTACGGTTTCATTATTTTTGCAGACATTTGTATGTCTGTTTCCATAAAACTTTCTTTTCTTATTTTGGTATACTCTTTTAGAAGATTGTTTTCTTTTCGTTCGACCCATTACACTTTTATTAAAATAAGATATTTAAAAAATTGACTGATGTATACTACACTATAGACTATTGGTGAACTTATAAAGAGCATAAAATAGCAATAAAGCGTGCTCATTCGCGTATAAATCGAGTCAATAAACAAGAAGTAACTGCTGATTAACAATTTTCATTATAAAAGTTTAGCATGAAACTGTTTTTATTGTTTATATATAACTTTGATTGCAAAAACCCGTAGCAACCTGGTAAATAAAGCGTTGCTACGGATAAAAATTGATATTGAACAATTTAAAAGCAATTTCAGAGGTATATACTGATTTTTTTATTATAAAGCAAGATAAGATTTCGACTCTACAATAGTTATCTAGCTAAAAAATGTATTTTTGAAAAAATGAATTTTTCAATTTTAATTACTATACTACCACCTTAAAATCTGTTAGTGCAATAAGGTAAAGTGGGGTAACATAGACACATCTTAAGATAAAAAAAAAATGGTTTTTTTATCTGTGGCAAACTAAATTTGGTAAGCAATAGTTCTACGTGTTTACCAATCATATTGCTGCCATTAACTAATAAAAAATTTAATTAGCTATGTAATATTATTGATAGATAATTAATTTTGTTTAGCGGTCAACTGTCAGTGTTGCCTCTATATGGGGTAACATTGACAGTAGTATGTTTTATGCTGTAAATGTTAAAGTTTCGTCATGAGAGGTAACATTATTATTAGAATATTGACTAACAAAATAGGGAAAAAATTTTAAATAATATTTAAATATATTTATATATTTTATATTATATATATTAAATAATATTTAAATATATATAATATTTAAATATATATTATATATAAGCACCAACCTACATTTTCGTTTTAAAAATAAGCAGCATTAAAAAGTTGTAAAATTGCAATCTAAATGTAATGTTATATTATTTTCTGAAAGATATAAAATAGCTTCATTGCTGATAGTGTCTTATTAAAGATATAAAAATTTTTAATTAAAACTTTTTTTCTCTAAGAATTGTCATATTATCATCACATTAATGAGTCAATATTTGATTAAGACAAAATCCCGCAGCGCTGAAATTTTTGGTTGGATTTCATCGTTACAAATATTTTAGTGTTAGGTTTTATTTTAGAAACAACAAGATTTTACATATATATGTTTTGATGTTTTGTTCTTACCAAGATTTTTAGGTGTGGATATACAACATTGCACTAAGAAGCGAAAAGCTCAAAAATTGGCCATAAGTGGAATTTTTTTAATACACCATTTTCATTAATTTTTTTTTACAACTTATTTGAAAAAATATCAAATGATAAGAAAAATATATATTTTGGTTCTCTCATGTCTACTTTTTTTTTTATCATTAAGCTTTATTTAGGCATTCTTTTATCTTTTTCAAAAGTAAAAAGCTTAAAATATTGAATATAGCTTTTGCCAAATGAGTAATTAAAATATTAGGTGAAAATATAAATTTTTCGATAAATATTGTTTTTGAAAGTAATATATCTCATAAGTTCTGCAGAGTTCCACCCTGAAATGACTTTTTTATCCTAGGGGATGTTATTTGGATAACTAAAAAAAATCAGCTGCTCCAAACTGCCCGAAATGGATTTATGGGCATAAGTATAAAAAATAAAAAACTGTTTAAAATATTTTTCCCCCACAATGGGGGGGGGGGGTTGTAAACTGTACGTGGCCATTACTTCTGAACGCCAAAAGATTTTTTTATGAAAATTAAATTCTATTGAATAAATTAAATTTTATTTTAAGTTTTGAAAACATTTATGTTTAAAGTACTGTCCCCCCTCTCAAAGGGTTGGAGGGGGCCGTTATTTGGGTTCCTCATGTTCCCAAGCTCCAATAACCGTAATTTTTTGTAACACATCCTCATTTGACAATAGTATTATGTGTTTATTAATGTTCGCAACTAGAGCAAAAGTCTAGTCACTATTTGGAACACATCAGGCTGTCAAACCCTAAGTGAAAATGGAACACATTTTCAAAAAGCCAACCATTTAGAGACGGTAAAATCACTAAACTCTTTTAAGTTTCTAATAAAAATGAAATTTTTAAACATTATAAATAATTTTTTAATTTTTCTAAATGAACATCGAATTCCATTATTCTTAGTTTTTTTATTTTTTTTTATTTGATTGTCTCTTATTTTTTATCTTTAAAATAATTTGTCAGCATTTTAAATGACTATTGTTAAAATTATATTGATACTATTTACTTTCTTTCTTTAAATGTAAATATTTATGAATGTTTTTTTTATCTTTTTATTATATTGAAATTGTACATAGTATTTTTAACAATCTTATTCTATTTAAAACTTGTAAAGCCCACATAGGGGCTCTATGAAAAGATTGTGGTGACTTGAGCCATCCATATCTTCTTTGAGCCTCTGGCTGTTTTTTATAAATCAACTTATTTTTGTATGTAAATGTTTCTTTGTAATTATATTTTCTTATTATATAACAGTAAATACATATTAAAAAAAAAAAAAAAAAAGAACCACACTTTATCAAGAATTATAAACATATCTAATACAGAGTGTCTAAATGGATCGAAAACAACTGGAAAATTCTAAATGAAAGCTGAAATGGATGGAGCCTCATCTCAAAGTGTATACAATCAAAGGTTTGATGACACAGATCTTTCAACAGGAGTTGAAAACAAAAAATCCTTGTTCCAAACTGCATGTGTTCCGTTGAAACTGGAAATAGGGGCTATCACTGTATGGTCAAACCCAATGCCTTCAAGCCCCCACTTTTGCAGGCCTCTTCACCTGCAATACCAAAAAGTAACAAAAGAGTCAACAAGAGCTTTAAAATGAGATGTTAGGAAGCAAATAGAAAGTCTTCAAGATTTTGAACTTGAAATCCTTTTCTCTAACCAGAAAGCATATAAAAGTAAAAATTGAGATGACCATGTTGGACGGCAAGGCAATGAATGCTATAACAGATACAAACTCAAGTCAATATTGCAATGTTTGTTTTGCCAAGCCTAGTGAAATGAACAAGCTGGATATAATAAGAGAAAAAGTTTACAATAAGCAAGCTATAGCTTTAGGATTTTCCACACTGCGCTGTTGGATACGAATTTTTGAATTCATTATACACTTGGGATATAAAATGGATTTTAAAATATACAGTCCTGATCTCAAGAAGATAAATTATCCGTAAAATCTCGAAAAAAAGATATCAAAAGAAAGCTTAGAGAGGTGTTAAGCTTAGTTGTTGAGACTCCTAAGCAGGATTTGGAAATACTAATACAGGAAACACTGCAAGGAGGGCATTTCTAGCAGCAGAATTTTTCTCTGAAATAACAGGAGTTAGTTTGGACATCATTTTAAGACTAAAAAACATATTGAATGCCGTTTGCAGTGTATTCCGCCTGAACTTGGATGCCTTTAAAGCATACTGTTAAAAAACTTCAGAGCTGATAGTGGAAACCTATTCTTGATACATTATGCCACCTACAATTCATAAGGTTCTTGAGGAACATGAATTTTTAATTGCTGAGCATTTGGATCTTCTCATTGGAGCATATTCGGAGGAGGCTCAGGAAGCACAAAATAAGGCCATCGAAATGCAAGACTCAATCACACATGCAAAATATCTAGAATTAATGTGATGCAGAACCAATTCCAATATTTACGAATAAGAAGCGACCCTGTCATCTCTTCGATTGCTTTTAGGAACCCCAAGATAATTTCTCGCCCTAACCTTGATCCTGATGTACAGGACCTCCTCAGAGGGGATCGAATAGTTATTTATTTCTTAAAGTTAAAAATTTTAAAAACAGAAATGAACTTTATCTAAACTTTTGATAGGACTCTTATGAGGTTAACATTTTCAATAATAACCTACGTTTCACAGGATTTATCACAATTCATTTGGATTCGTTTCTAAAATATTTTCTTTTATTATTTAAAACATAATAATTAGTATATTTACTTATGTTTAACATTTAGGTTTTTCTGTTTTAAACCAGTAAAGTTTAGACTATAGTTCAAAAGATTTTATTAGGGAATATACAAATAGTTTTATAGAGTTTATAATTAGATGTGCACACATTATGTTTGTCCATTCTAGATTAGTATAGCAAAAATATTAATCAAATCGCGTTTTATCAAACATAACATAATTACCTAATTATGGCGAGTAACTTAAGAGTAGAAAAAAAAATCGTCGGAATGAGAAAAGCTAGGCTAGACAATAAGAACTAAATCGTCGCCAAAACGGAAGAAATGAGGCTTGGCGAGGAGAAACTAATCGTCGATGAAACGAAAGAAATGAGGCTAGACGAGTTGTAACTAGACGAGGAATGCATTTGCATAAATATATATATTTGTGCGTTAGTGTAGTCATGCGTGTGCGTCTATTGAATAATATACTCAATAATATGAATCTTTTATAAAGATAGAGACAGCCCGTGACCTGCTAATTTAGCAGGGCTAAAAATATCTCATAGTTATTACAGCCCTGCTGAAGCAACACGTCACGGGCTGTCTCTATCTTTTTAAAAGATTCATAATATTGAGTATATTATTGAATAGAAGCACGCGCATGACTACACTAACGCACACAAGTAAATATTTAAGTATGCATGATTAAACAGGACCGGCTAAACCCATTAGAGCGAATACACTGAAAAACGTATAAATAAGGCAGTGGGCTGTACAAAATCGTTCAAACAAAAATGTGTGAAGAACAATGATGTCTAGTAAAGATGGAAAGCGATGAAAACGATATTCCAGACGAAATTTGCTTACGACCGACGAAGTTCTTCCCAGACAGCAGAAGAAACCCATTAGTAGACCTACCTCCCCTACTCCTCCAAACATCGATTCTTTGCACCACCCGTCCTTTACTACCAATGAGCCCAATCCTTGTACATTTAAGAATGACAGTGCCACTATCAGCCGCACAAAACAAACTTGAAGATACTAGGGAAAAATTATTATGTGATAACTACGATGTACAACAATTTGAAAAGCATAACAATGAAATGCATGCCAAAACGCAGAAAATATTACTGAATGGACTGCAAGGAATGAAGAGAAAGACAACCAACTCATTAATAGACAACCAGCTTCACAAAAAATGGAGAATATTGATGCCCCGATGTCCTCAGGACATAATAAGAAAAGAAAGCATGAAGGAGGAGATAAAGAAACTGATGGTATTGGAAACAAGTGCAGAATTGTACGAGAACGACCTAATAGAACAAATAACAGTACTGCAAACATGGATCTTAGCAAGGAGAGAACAGAGAATCACCTTGAAATCACTTGAAACACCTACACAAATTGTTAACAACGAGAACGAAAGAACTGGAGATGATGCCTTCTTATCAGAATTGCTCCCTGGAATATAAACGCTTAAAGACTTTGACGATTTTGATATGTTAATGATGAACTTAGCTGAAGCAGAATTTATCGTTCTTGATGATTCAGTTAGTATATTTAAATATAATTATTATATGAATTTGTGGTCACGTTTCTCGGGAGAATTGAAAATATTACTACATGAAAAATACGAGCATGCTTTTCCAACAGCAATGTGGATGCATAACAAACGTATAATTAATGAAAGCGATATATTTAAAGATAAAGATATATTTGATTATAGTGATGTATTTGAAGAAAGTTGTGAATATAATTAATAAAACAAAATAATTCGAGTAGTGTTTTGTCTTTTCAGAACAAAGTAAACGGGAATATTACTTATACCGCGTCACCTATGAAGGGGCTGAAAATAATACCCCATGGTACAACTTCAACACAATCAAGTATATTCCAGTTCTACAAGCCAGTCACACAAAATGCTTGTATGGAGATGGACAACCAGACCTCGACTGGAATGGACAACTACACACACATTACATGCTCGCAATAGCAGCAAGAAACAATTCACTCGATGCGATACATAAATCATTATGCTGATTGTTGTTCCGTCAAAGAAAATACAAATGCCCCGGATGTCACGAATTATTTAAGCGACGATACGGTATACAGTGAAAGAGATGCAACTTTAAAACTAAATGCAAGCATATTAACTCATATAAATACTACAAAAACCTCAATGCGTACATTAAATGCATTCTCTGCACTATTATCCAAAATAATAAAAACTGAACTCCCAGAAAAAGAAGAACAGACAAAGAAAGTATATAGTAAAGAAGCCTATAAAAACTGCTTGATCGAAAAAGATATCATAAGTAATACACTATGATAGCACATGAAGAAGACGCATATTTAAGATCATTAGAACTAACGGGTGGTTACTAAAAATCCGGACTAACTTTAACTGAATTTTAAATGCCACAAGCTAAATCTTTTTTTTCATACTGATATCCATTTTAAAGCTTATTTAATTCTCTATAAGTTAATTTACTTGTTTTTAGATAATTAATAATAATTAAGAAAACAATGATGGCCGAGCAAGAAGAGGTAAGAAAATGGATTTACGAATTTTATTTGAATAATAAATTGCAAGGTAAAAAGTTCACAGTAGCTCACTTCAATGCCGAAAAAATTCCAAGAAGCACTATCTTTGACATAATCAAACGTGTTGAGAATAATTCTGGGCACAAAAGAGTGCAAGGAAGTGGTCGTGCCGCCAAAATCATGACCCCGAAGGGTATCAAGCGCCTGAAAACCATATTTGATCACAGTGAACAAGTTTCGATGAGGCAAGCTGGTCGAACATATGGATGCAGTCATTCACATATCATTAAAACGCTTGCCAAGTACACAGACATCAAAAGTTATACAAAACAGGGTATACCTCATCGACAAAAGAACCAGAATGAGCGAATCAAAACCGGCATTTTATCGTCCTTATCGTAATTTTAAAGGAAAATCTTAGTCTTACTATACGCTGTCACACTCAACAATTAATGGAAACAGCACCTACTACTCTAGCAACAGAGGCAAGACTCCACCAAGTGTTAAACATCGCAAAAAGCTCATGTTCGAACCCAAGGCGCTTGCCTTGGCCGACCGCTTCTGAAAAAGGTATTTCAAAGCCATTTTTTGTCCTCAGCGGCCTTGCAGTCAATAAAGCCATCTATGAAATTAATTGTATAAAGAGAATATTAGTGCCGTTCATCAACGCTCATCATGCAGATAGTAATTATATATTTTGGCCAGACCTGGCGTCATTACATTATGCCAAAACCATGACCAACTGCTATGAGACTCATAACATCAATTTTATCAAAAAAGTTGACAATCCGCCAGCCGTACCGGAGTGTCGTCCAGTAAAAGACTTATGGGCTATTTTGAAAGGCAAAGTGTATGAGTGTAACTGGCAAGCAAAAGACGTGAAGCAACTACAAACCAGAATAAAGCTTTGCCTGAAAAAAATTGACCTTAACCTTGTATTTTCACTTTTTGAGTCAACTCGTGTTAGAGTTGGCCGAATCCGAAGAAACTGGTTGAAGACAAGCTTAATTAAAATATATAAATAACTAAAAAACTCTTTTAAATGATAGTTTTATTTAATCTCTACCATAAAAACTATGAGAATAATTGCCCATGAAACTTTGTCCGGATTTTTAGTAACCACCCGTTATCTGTTAAGAAATGCAATGATATTTAAACTATGAAGAAAACTGCATTTAGACAGAATTATTTACGATTACGAAATTGTGATATCTTATCGCCACGAGTTAAGATGTGCGACAACAAAGGTAGATTAGGATTAACAATGTATTTTTTAAAAGCTGTAGCTACACAAAATTAATTAGAAGTAAACGATATGCTAAAACGATTGTCATCTTTCATATTTAATACGAACACTAAGAAGAAAGGTTTAATATTGTGCGGACCTTCTGATACAGGAAAATCATTTTTTGCTAATTTACTTTACAGTCAGTTTAAAGACTTCAATTACCCTACTAATACTACAATTACCCTACTAATACTTCAATTGCCCTACTTCTAAAAACGTATCAACATTCATGTCACTATCACTGTGTAATGCTTTTGCACACAGAGCAGATGAATTTGTATTCGAGGAAGCTGCTATTATTCAAATGATAAAAGTGAATACCCAACGTTCGAATGCCGCTGCTTAATACTATTCTTAGGAACACTATTAAAACGTATATTATCAGAAGACGAAATTAGTATCTTAGCCACGTGTGGAGAGGAATTATTATTTATATTACCCAAACATAATCAACAAATTATTAAGCCAAGTGTAAATCTTTCTAAATTTGAAAAATATCTTTACAATTTACGTATCTTTTTTTAAATTTAGTCCTTGTCTTCATTAGCAGGTGCAATGTTTAAAAACGTAGTTGTATATTTAGGGATAAACATACGTATACCACCATTATATATAGACAACTTTTTAGCAGTATTAATAGAAAATGGGTCCGTCATTGTAGTTTTATGATGTAGTACATTTTTACCAAAATAGATTTGATACTGTGTATTTCTATTCTTAGTATCAGGATACAATAACGGCTTCTCATAGTTCCATCTTTGCCACATCCTTCAGTAGTGAAATTATAATGTAAACGGAACTTTTTATTAATAGGCATAACAGTATTACCAAAATAAGCGGGATCAAAACACAAAAACAGTGGTCGAACAGAATTATTTCCTTGAAATGGTGTAATACGAGGTAAGTAATTATATTGAGTATTCTTTTGACTAATCAGCTTTGTTCCACTTGCGACTTCATAATCGAATTTATCTTTAAACATACTACCATCCCATTCATAATAGGATGTAGGCATACAATGAATATCAAAATTATTCTCATATGTATAAGGAAAATCATCGTAATATTTTAGCGCAGTATCTTCTAAAGTAGGAGCAACAGACCTAACAATAGGCATAACAGTCCCTGCAGCAAACCCAGTACCTTCTAATGCTTTAAAACCACGATCAGTCAAATACAGTCAAATACATAGTATGCTGCAGCAAAACCAATACCTTCCAATGCTTTAAAACCACGATCAGTCAAATACATAGTATGCTGCTCCCATAAACGATTTAAACCATCACCAGGGCAATTCATCCATCCATCAGCATAATCTAATCGAGGAACATTAACAACATTCAAATGCTCGGTAACAATACCTACTTTAGCAAACATATCATTAGGTTGATCAGAACTAACCTAAACACCATTTTCAGCATGAACACCTGAAGTAGGTTTCAAAAATACTAAAGTAGAAACTTGATAAAGATCAAACAATAAATGATTTATATGCATTCGCAATGCAACCATAAGAGTACTAATCACTACTATCAGCAAAAGGATAAAAGCTGTTTAAAATAGTTTGATTATCATCGACATTAAATATTTGCATACCAATATTAGACATTTCTAAAGAAACAGCTTGAACACCAGTACTTTTCAACTGATTCTCCACTCTAACATCAAATATCTTTTATTTAATAGATTTAGTTACAAAATATAACAGATGACTAAGTGGCAAAAACTTAATTCTGCCTGTTATATTAGTAGGAAACTCTATAGGTAAATAATAAATATTAGGTATAGTAGATTCTCACAACTCTAAACCTATATAAAACTCTTCAGACATTGTGTCTTCTTCAAAGTAAGTTTGATTATGTTGAAAATCAGGCTGAAGCATGAAGTCTGGTGCGGCTCGGGGTTCTGTGTTGGGAGGTTGCTCCGCCATGAATACGACTACCACGCGAGCGCAAAACGTCTCATCTTTTTGGATGAACAAAGTATCTCCGAGACGACCTCACCAATTGCTGCAAAGGCATCAAATGAATGATCAAAATGTTGAGAGGGTTTTAATTAATCTGCTTGCTTAGGTCTAGGTCTAAAAACGTTACTAGTAAATTGATAAGCAGGATCATTATAAAAACGACGCATTAATATAGAGCGACGAAAAGATAAATGTTGTGTGATATCAGGAATATCTTTAGGAGTATATTCAACTAAAGAATCGTACTTTACACGAGGCTTTGCGATTAAAGGTTGCTTCGCCCAGTCAGCTAACTTATCGTTATCTTAAAAATCAGCGTCTGTTCTCCAGTCAGTCTAAGAATTTAATGATGAAAGAGAAGAGGTTTCCGAAGTATTTGTAGACTGTGTAGACTTGGACGATGGGGCTGTTGAAGAACCAAAAGATGTAGAGGAAACAGAATCAGGAATAAATTATCCAGATCATAACCAGGTTTGGATCTGCCTTTTAACTCCAGATTTATTTCCGTCCATCTTCTGTCTGTATTAGTAAATACTCTAGGACCTAATAACTCATACTTACATTGCCGACCAATATTCTTAACAGCACTAGGAATACGTGGTACAGCCTTAGCAACATTAGCTGATAACCCTAACCCTGACCCTAACCTTAACCCTATTATATTTTTTTTATTTTTTTTTTATTTTTTTAATTTTTATTTATTATATTTCCATAATATAGTTTACATAGCTTACATTTTTTTCTTTATAACTTGTTTGTGGTGAAAATGTTTACTTTCAGAACTTGTGTGTCTTTAGTTAGAAATTTGTTTTTCGAGTTTTTATATCCGATTATAATTTTGTACAAAGTCACAATTATTTTTTAGTTGTTACACATCCATATCTTCAGTTTTTAAAGAAATTTATTAATCTTTTTTCCTTTCATCGTAATGTTCGTTTCTCATCTTTAATAAAATAACACTTCATTTTTTTTTTTTTTTTTTCTTTTTTTCTTTTTCTTCTTCTTCTTCTTCTTCCTCTTTTACTTCTTCTTTTAAATCGTTTCAAGTTCTTGACAATCAATAAAGCGTAGATACTAAGAAATTGCTGTTTTGACCAATGTGTTCAGGTGTGATAAATTTTTTATTTTTTATTATTATTATTATTTTTTTTATTGTTTGTATGTAAACACATACATAAATACACACACTTACACACATAAATATATATACACACATACATACATACATACATTTTTTATTTATATATTGTCCTCTTTTTTAAAATAAAGTTTTACGTTTACAAATATTGGAATTTTTATATTTTTAATAAATTATAATAGAGAATATAATCACCACATTAATAAGATTAAAAAATAAAATAACAAAAAAAAAAGTTTAAATAAAAACTTGGTATCTGATAGAAGATCTAATGATCTTGTCGCCAGAACCATAAATCGTTATAATAAAATATAACTTAAGCTATTAATAAATATAAACAAATAAAAATGACAAAATACAAAAACAAAGAGCGTATTTATATAAATTACTTATTTTTAAAAGTATTTCAAAATATTGTCATTAAAAAGAATGAATTCTTTTAATTTCTTTTTAAAGACTGGGAAGGTAATTGATAAATCAAAATTAGGTAAAATAATTTTGTTCCAGAGATTTGGTGCACGATAAGCTATACAGAACTGATTGAATTTTGTTCGACAAAAGGGTTCATAGAGTAAGTTATCATTTCGTAGTGTATACTTATTTTTTGTTTTTATAGTAATAAAATCTTTAAAAATGTGTAATGACGGATTGATTTTACATTGAAACATAAAACATAATATTTTATATACATTCACTTCATAAATATTAAGTACTTTTATATTTTTAAATAAAAACCTTGAATGCGTAAGTCGATTTTCAAAACAAACTAAGCGTATTGCATGTTTCTGACGATGACAAAGAGTATGCAACTTACTTTTGTTTGTACTTCCCCAAGCAATATTTGCATAGTTAATATAACTATGTATAAATGAGTAATAGAGTTGGATTAAAATGGTTTTGTTTAAATAATTTCTTGACTTATAGAGGACTCCTATATTTTTAGAAACTTTAGTGCAAATGTAGTCAATATGCGGTTTCCATGTAACATTCTAATCAAGATAAATGCCAAGACAACTAGTAAAAGCTTCCCTTTTTATTTCAAGTTCATTAATAACAATTTTTGGCATAGTTGTTGGTAAAAAACGTTTTTTAGATATAGGGTGAAACAGAATGTATTTTGTTTTATCAAGGTTTAAGGTTAATTTGTTACATTTAAACCACTCAGAGACACATTTAAGTTCTTTATTCATATCAGAAAACAGCTCATTAATATTACTGTTTGATAAGAACAAATTCGTATCATCAGCAAACATAATACTCCGAAGATTAGCTGCTTTACTTAAATCATTAACATAAATTAAAAACATAAGAGGACCTAGAATAGAACTTTGTGGAACACCACAGGTTATTTTAATATAGTCACTTTGAAGGCCATCATTATAGGTAACAAATTGCTTTCTATTTGATAAGTAACTATGAAATCATTTTAGCATATTGTTATTAATTCCATAATATTCGAGCTTTTTAAGCAATATTTTATGGTCAACGGTATTGAAAGCCTTCGAAAGATCAATAAAGACTCCTAGGGTATATTGTTTTTTTTCGAAAGATTCTGAGATTTCCCTAACAAATTAAATAATTGCGTGCTCAGTTGAAATATTTTTTTTAAAGCCAAACTGTTTCGTATATAGTATATTATTTTGGTCAAAATATTTAAATATTCTATTATATATTATTCTTTCTAATAATTTTGAAAAAGTTGATAGAACCGAAATTGGGCGATAGTTGTTAATATTTGTTTTGTCGCCTTGTTTGTAAATTGGTATAACTTTCGCAATTTTCAATTGATCCGGGAAAACTCCTTGTTTTATAGATGCATTAAATACTTTATAAAGAATGTCTTTCAGACTTTCATAACAATCTATGACTATGTTACCACTTACTTCATCAGCACCAATACTATTATTTCTTTTTAGAGATTTAAAGGCTCTATCAAGCTCGTCCTGGGATAATTCAGAAGAACACTCATTGTTATAATAAGATTTATTTATAGGACACAAGTAGTCTTCAAACGAACTCTCGGTCGTAGGAATTTTTTTAGAGAGATTGGTTCCAATTTCAGTAAAAAATTTGTTAAAAATGTATGCAATTTTGTTCGGTTCACTTATATTTACGTTATCAAATTTTATAGTTTGTGGTAAAGAACTTAAGTGATTTTTTGATTTTCCTGTTATTTCTTTTATTATTTTCCAGGTGCGCGTTGAGTTATTTTTAAATTTATTGATCAGATTAGAATAATAATTTTTTTTTAGATTTTTACGAATTTTTTCAAATAAATTTTTATAATTTTTATATATTTTTTCATTTGCGGAAGATTTAGTCTTTAAATATTTTATATACAACTTTTGCTTTATTTTTGAAGATTTTTTTAAGCCTTTTGCAATCCAAGGACTGTTAAAGGTTTTATGACTTATTAATTTTTCACATACTGGAAAGTTTGCGTCATATACTAAGTAGAATGTTTCGAAGAATTTATTATAAATACTACTTGCATCTTCATTAAAGTTGATATGCCCCCAGTGAAGTAATGATAGTTGATGTTTAAAATCATTTATTTTTTTATCGTTGTAAATACGTTTTTTTACAGTTCTATTTTGTTTAATTTCATTAGATAATGTTGTGTTAAAGGTTAGGAAAATAGGGAAGTGGTCCAATAAATCAGTTTTTATGATACCTTTTTGAATGGATTTATTAATGATGTCTGTAGTAAAAATATTGTCAATGAGGGTAGCAGAATTCTTAGTTACTCTAGTTGGATGATTGATTAGGGGAACTCCGCCTGCTAAAACAATTTCATCATAGAAACTTCTCACTTTTTTGTCGTCGTTATAAATAAAACAGTCCATATTAAAATCCCTAATTATAAAGTTTTTATTTCTTTCGTTGTTACCAGCGTGAACTATATTACGTTGCAAATAAGAGCTAAAATTTTCGCACGCGCCGTCAGGTGGCCTATAGCAGCTGCTTATAAGTATGTTTTTTCCTTTGTTAATAATTAATTCAATTGTTGCGATCTCTTTATCTTCGTCAGAAACGCTCAAATCGATTCTAACTTTATACGCAAAGTTTTCTTTAACGTATATCAAAACTCCTCCACCGCGTTTATTTGTTTGTCTTTCTAATGAGACTAATTCAAAATTCTTAAGATGAAAATTAGAATTTTTTTCAAGTTCGTAAGTAGAGCACCAAGTTTCCGTAACACATATAATATTAAAAATGTTTTTAGTTTCTTCTAGAAAATGCCGAAAGTTTTCATTATTTTTGCTTAAACTCCTTATATTAATGTGGAGGATTCTGATTTTTTCACTGTTTATATCATTTATAATTTTAAAAAAGAAATTCTTTAATGGTGCTGGGGTAATGATATAAACTGTCAGTGTACATATCACTAAAAAAATTTACATCTGGGTCTGCGTTTTCATCTGATATAATGTATTTTTCGTAAAAATTATAGGTTAGCGATTGAAAGTCATTCATTTTTATAATTATTTTTTCATGTGCACAGGTTTAAAGAATTTCTTTTCGTTATTGATATTATTAATCGCGTGTTATCAGTTTGTTATAGACTACTTTTGCATACTTACCTGAGGATCTTAATTCTTTGGCTTTTGCAAAGAGTATTTTTCTTTTTTCAATCGTTCTTTCGCTGTAGTCGTTGAGATATATTCGTTCATTCCAAAGCTTTAGTCGCTTGTAATGATCTAATATTTTTTCTTTATCTTTATAGTTAAGGAACTTTACAACTATTGTTCGTCGCTTTTTTTGTCCAGATTCTTTTTGTTTTCCAGTTCTGTGGGCTCTTTCTATTTGTATGTCATGTTTTATATTTAACTTTTCTTTAATAAAACATTTTACTTTCAACTCGCTTTCTTCCCATGATTCGTTTTCTTTTTCTTCAAAACCTTCGAACCTCAAGTTGTTTCTCCTACTACGATCTTCTAATTCAGCAATTTTGTCGATAAAAAGTTCGCTTGAAATTTTTTTTTCACTTTCTTTGATATATGATTTTTTAGTTTTTCATTAAGTTCGTTCGTTTCCTTTATGGTTTTTTCGTATAGTTCGTTTTGAAAATTCATCCCGTTGTTTATTAAAGCAATTTCATTTTTTAGTGATATATTTTCATTTTTTAATTGATCTATTTTTCCTTCCAATTTGTCAATTTTCTCTCCAAAGATTTTTAAAAAAGTATTTTCATAGGCTTCTAATAGCTCTTTTACTTGCGTGATTGTTAAACTTTTAGCCATTTTTTTTAAAGAAAAAGAGCGTTTTATCTCGACGAAAGCCTTACGCAAAAAAAAAAAAATTACGAAAAAAAACGCAAAAAAAAAAAAATTGCAAAAACAAACTGCGAAAAAAAATTGCGAAAAAACTTGCAAAAAAAAAATGCGAAAAAAATTGCGAAAAAAAACGCAAAAAAAAAAAATATATTGCTCCTGATGATATAATAAGGTCAGGTTGCTAAAGTCAAGGAAGTAATTAAACAAAAGAGACGTAAATTCTATTAAAAATATTTATGAACTTCAGACAGATTTACATTTGGTTCAATATTTTGTAGTTTGATATGCATAAATGTGTGTGTGTGTGTATATATATATATATATGTATATATATATATATATATATATATATATATATATATATATATATATATATATATATATATATATATATATATATATATTTATATATATATATATATATATATATGTATATATATATATATATATATATATATATATATATATATATATATATATATATATATATATATATATATATATATAATAAATATTCGACTAGATGGTTATATTAAAAATTAGCCAATTATTATTCCGATATCTTTAATTGTTAGTTAAGTTTCTTTCTTAGTTTTTATTGTTTTTTAGTTCTCCTTTAAAGGCGAGTTCGTAAGTTAGGCATACTGTTTTTAATTTAGTTTGTAATTAAATTAAACTAATATTAGTTTAATAAAGTCGTCATTATTTATTTTTTCCTGTTTTTATAAATTTTTTCTACTTAGGTAGATGTACATATGTTACGGACTTATATAAATGTATTTATATAAAAACGTCAAATGTTCATATATTTACTAAGTTTTTTTATCTAGATGAGTTGTTAAATGGCTAGGTAAAATTTCATTAAAAATGGTTTTTGCATTTTTTTATTTATCTATTAGCAAGCAAAAAGACTATTTAGGCTTACGCTTTTTTTGTTTAGATAAAAACACCAAACGGTAATTATAAGTTCTCAATTGCTATAATATTTAGTTCAATGAAATAAAAACCTGATTAAAAGTGATAAAAAACACAGAATTTAAATTCAAAATTAGGTTAAAAAAATATATTAAATGAATTTAATTTTTAGAACTTACGTATAAAGAATATATAACTATTCAAAACATAAGTCTCGACTTTGACCCACCGGTCATTTCAAAGGTAAATAAAGTATGGGGGTCTTATCACCCATCATTTAGACAAGGTGACCATTGGCCTTCATACAAAGGTCGAAGGTCCAGATGGATAATTGAAACCTTATATATACTTATATGTGTCTATATATATAAATATATACATATATATATATACATATATATATATATATATATATATATATATATATATATATATATATATATATATATATATATATATATATATATATATACACATACATAAATATATGGATCTATATATATATATATATATATATATATATATATATATATATATATATATATATATATATATATGTATATATATATATATATATATATATATATATATATATATATATATATATATATATATATATATATATATATATGGGTCTATATATATATATATATATATATATATATATATATATATATATATATATATATATATATATATATATATATATGTATTTATATTTAAATATATACTTAAATGTGTCTATATATATAAATAAATAAATACATATACATATATATATTTTGGTTGCTTAAAACTACACTAATACCATATATATATATATATATATATATATATATATATATATATATATATATATTCGGTTAAATATATACATATATATATATATATATATATATATATATATATATATTCGGTTGCTAAAAACTACACTATTACCAGCTGAAAAACTAAGAACCTTAACAGTTATATGGCTACATGTTGCATTCTTATTTTCAATTATAAAATTCTCATTTTTTAACAGTTATGTGATTAATTTTAGGAATTTCAACAAATTTTTACACTAATACTATCTATCTATCTATCTATATATATATATATATATATATATATATATATATATATATATATATATATATATATATATATATATATATATATATATATTTAGATAGATACATTTTTAAATGAAATTTTGCGTAAGCGTGTCAATTTATACTACAATTATGAAAAACAAAACAAAAATTCCCTTTTTGGAGTAATTACTCAAAATTTTGCTAAAAGAGTGGAAATGATTGGCTCAAAAGTAATTGGACAAACTAAATTCAAACAATGTTGATATAACTTAAACTATTTTAACTTCTTTTTCTGAAGCCAGATTTTTTTAAAAACATTCAATGATCAATAATTTGCAATGGGACATAATAAATATTTAAGCGAGGCAGTGAAAAAGTTGATCGTGCAAGCATTTAATAACGGTAAGACTGTGCGGCAAATTTCAATAGATATGAACATTCCACGATCAACAGTTGGTTATACATTAAAAGTTTTTCAACAACGGAGTCACTTCCAAGTTTCAACAAAGTCAGGACGCCTGAGATCAACAACTTTTCGCCAAGATAATGTTGTAGTAAGATCGTCAAAGGCAGTACCGCGCAAGAGTGCTAAGAAAAATCATAGAGAATTTACACAGTCACATCAAATTTCTTGCTCTTATGCAACAGTAAAGCGTCGCTTAAGACAAAACAACCATTTTGGCCGTCGTCCTGTTAAAAAACCTTTTGTTTCTGCAAAAAATCGTAGTGCACGGTTAAAATTCGCTAAAGAACATCTAAATTGGACAGCAAATCAATGGTCGAAAATACTATGGAGTGATGAGTCAAAGTTTAATATGTTTGGTTCTGATGGTATTAAATATGTTCGACGTCCAATAGATCTTCGAAATAATGTTAAGTACCAAGTTCCTTCAGTAAAGCATGGTGGTGGTTCAGTAATGGTTTGGTCATGTTTTAGCCGTGATGGAGTAGGTCCAATCTATCGAGTTCAAGGCATTATGGACCAAAACATGTATAAAGGAATAATCAAAGATATAATGCTGCCACATACAAAAGACAAAATGTTGCGTGGTTGCACTTTCCTACACGACAACGATCCGAAACACACCTCCAAGCTAGTCACGGAATTTTTAGCTTAAAAGAAAGTTCGTATCTTGGAATGGCCGTCACAATCTCCGGACCTGAACCCAATAGAACATCTTTGGGAACATATTGAGAGAAAAATTAGTGTTCGGAAACCATCTAATCAGCACAATTTGTTTGAGTTGATTAAGCGCACTTGGGAGGAAATACCAATTTATGTTTTAATTAATTTGGTTGATTCAATGCGACGTAGATGTAATGCTGTTGTTGCGGCAAAAGGTTTTCAAACGAAGTACTAGGATTATGCACAGATTATATACATTATGTAACAGAATATAACACTATCTAACATTATATGTATTATTTAACAGAAACCTTTATAAAAAATGCTGAAAATTTATCCTTTGTTGAGAAAGTTTTATTTTTAAACGACATATTTAGTTTGTCCAATTACTTTTGAGCCAATCATATTCATTCTTTTAGCAAAATTTTGAGTAATTACTCCCAAATTAGGATTTGTGTTTTCTTTTTCATAATTGTGGTATAACTTGACATGCTTATGCAAAATTTCTTTTAAAAATGTTAACTCGATGAGAAAATATAACCAAAAAGGTGTTTGTCCAATTACTTTTGGACGCTACTGTATATATATATATATATATATATATATATATATATATATATATATATATATATATATATATATATATATATATATATATATATATATATATATATATATATATATATATATATTCGGTTGCTTAAAACTACACTAATACCAGCTGAAAAACTAAGAACCTCAACAGTTATATGGCTACATATTGCATCATTATTTTTAATTATAAATATCTCATTTTTTAACAGTTATGTAATTAATTTTAGGAATTTCAACAAATTTTTTGTAACCTCTTTTAATGATTTTCTAGTTCGTAAGGTTTCGTTAAGTAACTAAATGTAAAGATTAGCTGCTCCTAACAACTCGAAATTAGCGATTTTTCTTTTTACCGTCATATCAGGTATTACATTTCGCTAAGATTCCATCGCGCAATCAATTAAACGTACAAGTCCTCGTTCTCGGGCATATGCATGCAAACGTTTCAGCCAAGAACAATGTGTATCGTAACGATAAACATCTAAATTTTCTGAGGGATTTTCAGAGTCACTTGCAAATGACTCAGAAGAAGATCTTGTATTGTTCATGATCTTATAATAAAAGTAATAATAAAATTAGAAATCATAGAAATGTAAAAGCCAGGATAAAAAATTGTCAAGAGAAACACGATTTACAAGTTTATAATAAAATATTACGACAAACATACTTTCTTACGCCATTAAGACAAACAACACCTGTGTTAAACATTTTTAAAGCAAACGGTTTAATGATTGACTAATTAAAAGACCGTTTAACTCAATCGGCCATTGAGTTAAACATTTTAAAAAGATAGCATAAAGATCGCGGAGAGACCGCTCATTTAAGAAACACAATTAAGAAAACTATATCCTCCATTACGGATTCAAATGTTCCAGGGCGCGTTTTTTTCCTTCAAAACACTCATGCCTAATTTTTAAGATAGATTGAAAAAAAAATTACTCTTCAAATAATCACTACACTTACTATCAAGCAACGTAACTATATCTAATAATTTAGTACTCATTTTTAAATATACTAATATCGTAATAATGAAAATCTTAAACTTGAGAATTATTTTCCTAATTATTCTCAAACAATATAATTACTTTCTTCATACTTAGTTTGCTAAATCTGTTAGAAACGATAGTAATTAGTTTTCTATTGCCAATTTAAATATTTTTTAGGATTTATTTTCGTAATGTTTCGCACTGCAACAGACCTTTTATGCTTAACAGCTAAATTTACCATTAATTAAAATTACATTTTTTTAAATAATCATAAATTTTAAATTTTCTTATAATAAAAACATTAAGTGTAATCTTCTGTTTTATTTTGTTATAATTACGCTGAAGTTGTGACTTCTAATTTAGATCATATAATACCAACCTCATTACGGCATAGTTTTAAGATGACACGACTGGTTTTCAGATCTCCAAGTTTTATAGCCAAATAAAGTTTACAACTTCTATGCCTTAGTTTATTGTAACAAATAGTTAATGGAAAGACTCTAGCTTTATAAAAGCCTTACTACTTTTGAGCACCATATTTTACTTTTACATTATTATTTGATTAATCTCAGGTGCTTAATACACGGGAATAGAGGTTTATTTATTTTTGAAAAATAAATAAACCTCTTTGGCATTATTCTTTCAATAATTATTTTTTTTTTTCAACCCTCCCCCCTACTGTTTTATCAATTTTACTTGTTGTTAACTTAGATACAATAGGCTGGGTGTTTAAGAAAAAATAGCAATTGCTCACAAGCAATTTTCCTGAGTAAAATGAAAAGCTGAAAAAGCAAATGCTCGCGGCAAAGGCAGTTGCTCAAAAATAGGTGAATAAAGATTTGCTCATAACCAATACATCAATGTAATATATATATATATATATATATATATATATATATATATATATATATATATATATATATATATATATATATATATATATATATATATATATATATATATATATATATATATATATATATATATACATATATACTGTTAGTGATCTTTCAAGCGGTTGTAACATAATAAAAATACTCAATCCTGATCTGGAAAAAATGAATAACGTCAGAAAAGGGCTGGTTCTAAAAAATTGTCTAAAAAAAGAGTAGCAAAAAAAATAAGCACACAAGATACATCCAAGCAATCAAGTGGTGGACTTTGATTAAGCGCCGGCATTTTTTTAAGGTCAGCTACTAAATACAAACATAAATCTGAATAATAAAAGTAACGAATGGGTGCCTTAAAATACCTTCATAACAGTTTTATAAAATTCTTGTTTTACAGCAGCGAAAATTGAAAACGAATGCTGTTATTAGTTGTTACAGCAGCTGGTAATAATGAAGTTCTGAGTAGCCGTTCTAAATTTTTTAAAGTCAGCTGCTAAATATAAACGACCAGGTTAATAAATAAAATTAGGAACGGCTGCATTAAACTTGGTTCATTACAGTTTCTTAAAAACCTTATTTTAGGGCAACGAAAATTGAAAATTCACATTGTTATTTGTTTTTCTAGGAGCTTGTATGAGTGTATTTTTAAGCAGCCGTTCTATTTATGCAGCATTTTATTTAAGCAGCCGTTGTATTTATGCATTAAATGGCTATATAAAGTTGATTTAGTTATTGAACGTTTTCCATATTTAAGATATATATATATATATATATATATATATATATATATATATATATATATATATATATATATATATATATATATATATATATATATATATATATATGCAGTATCGGACAAAACGAGTGCAACTATATAATGCTAATTTAGTTTCTTTATATAAAAGTGCTGCATTTTTTCAATTTAGAGAAATAACTATGTAACTGTTTAGAGACAAAGTTCTTCAAGTTTTATTCATCACAAAGTTCATTATTTGTTCAAGAAAACTAATAAGTTAATCAAAAGTTTTTAAAAAAAGTTGATTACCTTCTCGACAAAACAAGTGCAACTCGACAAAAATGTTGAATAAGCTGTATTTCGCTATCAATATTTCGTGGCGAATCCTTTGTTGTTGATCACAGCCTTACATCTTCGAGGCATAGATTCGATCAGGTGATCAATGAAACTCTGTGGAATCGCTGCCCAGGACTTTTGGATTTGTTGAAACAGTTGATCATTATTGCGAACACCTTCACGATTAGTTCTGCGGTTGACGATCTCCCAAAGGTTTTCGATAGGATTGAGATCCGGAGATTGAGGCGGCCAATCCATCACCGATAGGTGGTTGTCTTGAAACCACTGCTTGACTACTTTTGCAGTGTGTATCGGATCGTTGTCTTGCTGAAAAACCCATTTTATTGGCATATTCCATTCAGCATGAGGTAACATAAAATCTTTCAGGATCTTTTTATACAATAAACGGTCCATTATTCCATCGTTTCGATGTATTGGACCTAGACTGTTAGCAGAAAAACACCCCCAGACCATTACATTGCCTCCACCATGCTTTACGGTCTTATGGCAGTAACGTAAATCAAGGCGTTTTATGGCCGGTCGACGTACACGGCAAATGCAATCGCTCCCAATGATGTTGAACTTCGATTCATCACTGCACAGGACAGTTCGCCATTTCTGCACATTCCAGTCAATATGAGATGTAGCAAACAGTTTAGTGATCTCAGCGGTTTCTTTGCAGGGCGTCAGAAAACAATTCGGCTTCAACAGCACGTCGTCTGATTGTTCGGTCCGATACAGGCAGCTCTAATTGCTTTTGTATCTCGACTGATGATATCCAGGGATCCTTCTTGATAGATATTACGATCATAGAATACTCTCTAGAAGTGGTGGAACGCGGTCTTACACCTTTGTTATCTGCTGGCAACAACCCCGGAGAACGATATTTGGAACATGGTCTTGATACAGTCCATTTTTTCGCGCGATATTTATCACAAATACTTTTTTGTGACATTCCACTTACGTAATGGCCAATAATTTTCTTTCTTAGTTCCAATCCAAGACTGTCGGGAGCCATTTTTGCACTTAAAGTCATAAAAGTAATAAAAATAAATAATCACGCTTCCCAAGGCATACCGTGTCACATTTACCTTGTGATGATACAACAATGTCTTGGTTAGATGTGGACTGTATTGATGTAATGAAACACTTGTTGTGTTTCACTTCTTGTATTGATGTTCTTCGATAAAACACTTTGATAAAACTCACTTCGATAAGCTGTCTTGATAATACTGACTGATTGACTTCCATATACTGACTGAATTACATGTCGATTTACATGTCTCTTATATAGTAAAATGAGCTTGTGTAAACCTGTTCTGGAAGATTCTGGATGCTTCTTTTCGATGCTTCTGGAAGCTTCTGGATGCTACTCAATTTTTCTGGATATTTCTAGAAAAAGCTTCTTCTAGAAACTTCTGGAAGCTTCTGCATGCTTCTGGAAACTTCTGGATACTTCCTTTAATTATTAAAAAACTTCCGTGACGTTGACACGGACCAGACTTAAGAAAATGAAACAAACCAAAAAAGTTGCACTTGTTTTGTCCGCTGCAAAATGGCACTTGTCAACGAAATTATGCCTGTGTGCTGTAACCTGTCAGCTGATTGCTCAGGCCATGGCATGCTTTGACTCCAGATTCCTGAACTGTTTGCTGTGGTAGTATAGTTCGTTTCGTTTTTAAGACATGTAAAATTAGGAACACTTTTTAGCTTTTCCGATGATGGTCGCAAAGTTTTGTCCAATACTGTATATATGTTAGTGTATATTTATGAATAAAGAAAAAGTCTTTATATTATTATGTATAATATTGTATACTTAAAAGAGTGCCCAATAGATAAACTAGAACTAATATAATTTAATATTGCAAACTCTGAGTTTCATGTGTTATCGCAATCATCAGGCAAGTAGCAAAAGTAGCGAAATTAAATTTTTACTATTTGCTTGATAGTAGTGATAGCACATGAAACTCAGAGTTGCAATATTAAATTATATTATAAACATTAGCTTTTAGCTAATTCCTGGTACTGCGGGTAACAGTAATATATATATGTATATATATGATAAGTTTTCTTTTTAGATCGGAATTAGAAGAAGATAAAGGAGATAGGAAAGATAATAGGATAAATAAATAAAAAAAGAGATCTTTTTCATTAAAAAATACATTTTACGCACGGTTATGTAATTTTTGGGGGTTTAAAATTCTATATTTTTTGTTTAACCAGTTATTCTTAAATAATTTTTTGATAAACAATTCAGTTTTTGCTATTTTTTTATGATTAACTTTCGACTTCAGTTTTTAACATTTTAAACAACTCTAGAAATCTTTGCAGCGTGTTCTTTGCCTTTAAAGTTACGCAACTTTTTGTTAAAATTTATTCAAAGTTGTGATTGGATACTTAGAATTAAAATGAATAAAAGTTGATTTAATTTTCTTCGCTTTTAATTTTGTAAACTAAGTTTATAATAGACCAGTTGTAAAATATTGAAAAAATAAGTAACAAACTAGTTAATAATTAAATCATAAACTAGTAAACATATAAATCAAAACTAGTAAACTTCTTAAGATATTTCTCATTAGTTCACGAATTTTATCGCACAAAGTTAACTTAACTCAGGGTTGTTTTTGTACTTGTCTTTAATAAAGTCAACAAATAGATTTAGATAATTTAGAGAAATTTGTCTCTGTTAAAAAATTTAAAAATATAAAATAGAGTCAGAACTAGTGCCAGAAACAACTGAGACGGCGGGTTAGCAAAGCTTTACATTAGGCGTGGAAGAGCAATTTAACTAGGAAGTGGTAACTAGGAATTAGGTCAGAGTTGACATTGAACCTCAGACCTCTTGATTCTGAGAAAGAGCTCATATCACTTTATAAGGTGATTTGTAGGAGCAGTTTTAAACCACGGCTAATATAAAGTTATTTTGTATTTTTACAATTATTGTTGCAAATTGTTCCTTCAACTGGACTAATTTCATGTTTAATGCTTAATATTTGTTTAACTGCACAAAATGATAAAGTATTTTATTGATAAAATAAAAAGAAAAAAAATTTACCACCCACTTTGATAATAATAATGATTTCATTTAATTAACAATTGTCTGTTTTGTCAAAATAATCACTTATATTGAAATTGTAGTAGAAGGCCAAATTTTTATAACAAAAAAAAAAAGGATTAAGTAATCTTGCCCCTGTTATTTGTATTTATATTATGGAAATATATCGGCTACCCAGCTATGAAACCGCTTAACCCAGCCAGAAAAGTAATATTTCGTGGCTTGGAGGTCTAGTAGCTTGCCTCTTTGCGGCAATTTAAAAAAAAATTTGTTCATTACCCGTTTTGAAAAGTTCGAATTATTATTATTATTTTTTCTCATTGAACATAGTGTAACATTTTAAACGTTTTTCATTCTGCATTTTTTCAAAACAGTAACTTGCCTATATAAATTAATACCATCATAAAAATAAACGTTAAGTTTATATAATTTTATAAATAATGTAAAAAGAAAAAGCTCAATGATGATGGCATAGTCTCATTGAAAACTTACTTTAGAACAATATAAGGATATAAAACAATTCTCTCTCTTCTTATAAAAATTGTTTAAAAAGGTTGGTGTTTAAAAAGGTTGGTGTTTAAAAAAGTTGGTGTTTAAAAAGGTTGGGGGATTGAAAGGTTAACGTGTTTAAAGGGTGTTGAAAGGTGGCGTTAGAAGGGGCGTTAGCAGGGTGTTGGTGTTTAAAGCGTGATTATCAGGTGCGTTAGCAGGGTGTTGGTGTTAAAAGTGTGATTATCAGGTGTTAGTAGGTGTTGAAAGGTTGGCTTTGACAGGTGTCAAGGGCGGCGAGGCGCGTATATAACAAAATAATATATACGGTATATAATAAAAACGGGTTATAAAATATAAAAAGTAAAAAAAAATTAATATAAAAAAATATTCATCGTATAATGCTTAATAATGGCTAGAAGTAAAGCTACTGTGCGACATTCTGAAGAGTATGCAGAAGCGCGAGAAGAAAAAAGAAAAAAAAAGGTTCGAAGCAAAGATTCCGTTCGACATTCTGAAGAATATAAAAGAGCGCGAGAGGAAAACAGAAAATACGTTCCTCTTCAAAATAACGCAGAGGACGTGGTTTTTACTGTGTTTATAAAAAACAAATAACTAATAAAATCAATGTTTTTTAAAAAATTGTTTATGATATCATTTTACACATGTTTTTTTATTAAAAAAGTATAAATATTATTTGAAAAACGTGCAATTTACATTTCTAATTTAATACGCTTGTTACAAAGTTTATTATCTTCAGGCAAACGTTTAGTTAAGTTTAAATAAAAAGACTCAACAGACGGGTGAATTTTAATATTGTTTAAAAAAGTTTGATAAAATGATTGTTGGGCTTTAATGTAAATGCTTTTGCGTGTTTGTGCTCTCGACAGAGCCTCATAAAACAAATGCCACGTAAACTGTGGTCTATTTAAATGAATAACAACTTTTGAAAGAGTGAGACCTTGCACTTTGCGAATAGTGAGTGCGTAGGCTACCACAAGAGGCATTCCTTTGCATTCGGCCATAACGTTTCTTTTAGAGTCATATAACATTTCCGTTTGGAGCGTGATTACAATTTCTTGTTCGTTTACCGTCAGGACGACTCGCTCTTGATTCACTGACTTTACAACGCCTTGCGTGCCATTAACAATGCCTAGCTCGGGTATATTTCGAACACATATAACGGGTACTCCTTTTTTTTAACGTCACACTTTGCGGCGTTTTAAATGCCCATTTTTCATCGACTTTGAAATTCTTAAATGTTTTTATTTCGCTTTTAAACACAAAATCAGGAAAATTTGTTTTTTTTTAAATATTCCTCGTTGTGCGCAATCCGATCTTTGTTATAGATGAACAACCTGGTGAAAGTAGGATCCAAATGCTTATCGGCGGGCTCCAATCTTTTTCTTAAAAAAGCAAACGTAGACTCGCAAAGAACACCCTCTCGTACGTTGTTCAAATGTGTTTGAAAAGTAACTGTTTTGCCTAAAGTTTTTTACGAGTTCGACATTAACAAATTGGCACTCCTTCCAGAAAGGATCTTCAAACAACAGTGTTTCCCCGCCCACTGGCGTCAGCTGGTAAAAATCTCCAGCAACGAGCAACACGCATCCACCAAATAGTTGATTGGAATTTTTAATGTTTCTTAATATTATATTTAATGTTTTTAATATATGTACAGGTAACATGGATATTTCGTCTATAATTAACATTTGAACGGTCTTGATACGTTCTTTTACCACGTCAGTGATATTTTTTAAAATAACGGCAACGGACTCGAGTTCATAGCCGAGTCCAGCAAACGAGTGAACTGTGCTTGCTTCAGGATACATTTGCGCAGCGATAGCCGTACTTGCCGTTACCCATGTTTTTTTTTGGACTTTAAAAACCGCTCGTAGATGACATTGATCGTAAACGATTTTCCAGTGCCAGCCTTTCCTGTGAGAAAAACATTTTCGTTGTTCAACAAAGGATATAAGCTTTTTCTTGATCTTTGTTCATTTTTACCCCCTTTGTTTTTTTAAAATTTCAAAAAATTGTGTTGTTTTTATATGAAGCAGTGACGAAAAATACTTAAGACTACTTGAGACATAGCAAATAAAAAAATGTTTAAAAAATATAAGCCGCAAAAATTTTCGCTTTGTTGTTTACTTTTGCGACGTTGCAAAAATGTTTATTTAAGCAAAACTCGCTGTTGTAAGAAAAAATATTTGGCAAACTATTACATTATAAAAAGTGGATGTCGTAAAGATGAAAGTAGAAAAAAGGATCGAGTGTCCTCTGACATGGCTTAAGTTTTACAAATGGAAGTTACAAGGTACGTTTTAGAGTTTAAAAGCGACTGTGTAATAATATTATTTTAAGAAACCAACGGCGAGATTAATAAGAATTATGAAAATGAAAGTCAAGTTTTGAGACTATAGTTTCGAAATAAAAAGTCATCTGACGCAGAGTTATGTTACAAAATGAATTAAATTTTTTGAAAAAACAACTGAGAGATAATATTTTTTAAAAAAAAGCACGGTGAGATAAAAAAATCGATGTTGACAAAAATTGGCGTTATTGATTTAAAAAAACATATAAAAAGAGGTACTTTTGGCAGCAAAAAATCAAAAAACAAGTTGAAGCTAACAAAGTCACAAGCTCGCAAAAGTAAAGAAGAAAAGAACGTAAAAGAAAACTGCAAAATTTATTGGTAGCGATTCTTTTGCACCAGGAATTTATCAATTCTCAGATGTTGAATTTCAAAATAAGTCATCGTATTTTTTGGCGACAGTGCGAAGGATTGCCCAATACGACCAAATAAAAAAAAGTTTAATTTTCGTGATGGAAGCGACTTTAATCGAAGCATACTGGTATATCCTTCTCAAGTGACATTTTGAATAATTCGCTTGTCGGACAGTTTTTCATCCGTGCGCATTTTCCTAACGTGACTAGAGTTAACAAGAAGGGGGAAACAGTGTTTGTTGTGCGAGATAAGTTTTTCAGGTTGGATAGAAAGAAAAAAGTAAATGCAAAAAATTTGTCGCAATTTAAGCCATTGTTGCGCAAGTATCAGATTGAAGTATACGACGAATATCTTGTTTTAAAAGGCACAGAGTTAAAAACAGCAAACGAGTATTTAAAAATGGAGGTTGGCGCAGTTAGTCAATTTCATTCGTATCACTTTGAATATGAAACAGCTAACTCTACTGAATTTGAAAATGTTCTCATCGATGAAAAGATCAAAAATGCAAATGCAGTGATGCAACAGATAGCTGTTTCGATCGATAACATTGAGGAACCGCAAACAAAAAAAAGAAGACAAAAAATAGTTTCAGATGAGGAAGACAATTAATAAAAAGTATTTTATTTTTTTTGGAAAAAAGATTTTTAAAAATTATTTGTTATTTTCTTTTTTTTATTATATATTTGAAAGCAAAGAAATGCAAAAAATATTTTTATAAAATAACATTATTTTTTTAAAAAACCTTTTAAAACAACCTATTTTTATTTGTTTGCTTTTGAACAATAAAAATATTCTTTTTTAATTTTTTTGAAAAAAAACCATGAAAACAGCATGTTTTATTTGTTTATCTTTGTTATTGTATTCATATTGCTATTGTTTATCTTTATTCTTTTTTTAAATGTTTTATTTTTTGTTATTTCAAATTTTTTCTGTTTTTTCACAGAAAATAAAAATATTTTGCATTAAGAAGCTTTTTAATGGCTCATTCGAGCGAGTTGTGTGCTGGATTTGGAAACTGTTCATACGAGCCTTGTTCTTTTTTAGAATAGTTTATTTAGATTCACAATTGCAATGCATTTATGACATCGCTGCAGAATATTTTCGACAAACAAATCATGAGAAGTTGTGATATAGTAGTTTTTTGTACACAGATTATTCGTCAACAATTGCAAACGTTAAAAAAGATAACGTATTCTGATTTTGATGCTGAAGTTTACGAAGTTATTTTTTATATTTATTTTTTGAAAAATATGAAAATAATAAAAAGCGAAATGATCAACTCGGTTACGGTGGAGTCAAAGTTAAAGGTATTTTTAGAGCGTATTCAATTTGTTTATGAGTTGAGGAAAAGAAAAGTAAATATTACATTTCGTCTTCAACGAAACATTCAAAGTGATGACAACTACTATTATTACGAGATGTCGCTTTACCGATACATATCAAGTATATTAGCTAATGATCGTGATCGAGTTCAAAGATCAAGATTAAAGGGATGTGAAAAAATAGATTGTCTTATCGATTTAATATTGGACCCTGGTACTAGTTACCAAAGTAGGGACGGTTGCGCGTATGGTGTTAATGTTTTTGCAAGTTGCTACGATAATCCGCCGTTGGTTATAAGTTTTTTGTGAGTTTTTTGCTATCTTGCATTCATATGGCAGTACGTTTTAAAATACACTTTTTCTTTTTGTTGTGAAACCAACGGTAGGTCAGATATTATAAGAAAGGATTTGTTTATGCAGAGTGAGGATTTTTTAAAAATTCAAGACGAAATGAAAAGTGGGGACGGCAACAAATGGTCTACATTTATAGATTACTTGAAAAAAAATTTGAAGGATTTTTAGGCTTTAATTTGAAATTAGACGAAAATTTATCGACTTTTAACGACGCTTGTTCTTGTGCGCTTGAACTTTTGGATAAAAAAACACACGATGATAATTACGGAATTACAGACACGTGGCTTTAGAGAAAAAACTTTTTTCTTTTCTATGTAAGAAATGTTTTTTTTTAAAATATACTTTTTTAAATATTTGAAAAAGTCTTTTTTATTAAATATATAAAAAAATTTAAATTATTATTTTTTTGCTTTATAAATTTAGTTATTTCTATAAATTAATTTTTTTATTAATTTTTTTGTAGGTTAAACATAAAAAATGAAGTTCAAAACATCTTACAAAATGTCGTGTTTCAAAGTATTTTTTGTACGGTAAAATGAGTTACGAAGACGTTGAACAGTTAGATAGCAGTTTGGAAAAAGTGAGAGCGCCAAGTCCATATTTTTCTTTAACCAATTTATTTGCACCCACTTGGGAATAATTAAACTATTCGATTTTTGCGAAATTACAAAAAGCTTCAACCGAGTTTTCACATCGAAAAGCATTTTATGTTGGACCAATAGCGCATTGCAAATATGAGGAGAAGCTATGGTTGATATTTCTTTACATCTATCTGCAACAAGTTTATTTTAAAAAAATGGCCCATTATGAGTTAATAACGACTAGTTTTCGTTTGTCGCGTTCTGATTTGGAAGAAGACCGATTTCATTACGATATGGTTGAATTATTTAATAGTTATTTAGTGCGTGCTAATTGTTACCTCGACGATTGTCAAATAGAAGCTACAAAAAAACCATAACGAACATTGCAAATTACGAAGCTGTAAAAAATATATATCTTTCACTAAAATTTTAAGCACGCCTGTATTCGCAATTTAATTAAAAAAATATATATTTTTTTATTAATTTGTTTTGTGTGTTTTTTCTTTATAAAAAAAGATGTTTATAAAAAAAGACTTTTAAAAAACCAGTAAGTCTTTTAAAAAATAAAAATTTTTTGCAGTTTTGTTTATAAAAACAAAAAATCTACTTAAAATAATGCCATTTTTTAATGTCATTCCAATATTTCTTTTAAAATTTATTGTTTGTATATTTTAGGTTATTTAAAAAAAAAAACATGGAAACGCTTGAAGATGAAAAATTTGAAAAGTCAGCAAACTGTATAACAGTAAACCTGAATGAGACGGAGTTGCGATCTTTTTTTAAAATCATTGCGAGTGAAGATGAAAATCAATATAAATCGTTAACGCTGCTCTTACAAGAATTAACGACGCTGAGCTTACATGAAGGAGATATCGGAAAATTTTCGAGTGTTTTAATTAGAAATCTGCAAAAACAAGAGAAAATAATTGAAGAATTGAAGGACGTTATAAAAGTTTTGATGACTAATATGCAAAATAGCTTTGACAAATGGGCGAAAAATAATGACTCCGCCATTTTAAAATGTGAAAAATTGGGAATATTTTTAAAAGAGCAACTCAATATTGATTTGTCAGAAAACGAAATGGCGGTTTTTAAAAAAGTAGTCGAAAATAATAACGTTTCAACATCGGAGCTCAAAGAATCACTTATTCTTTTAAGTTACAACCAAAGCGATATAGGAAAATTGGCATCTGCAATCATGTGTTTGATCCCAAATAGAGATATGAAGATTCACGTTTTAGAGAAGGACATAGAAAGTTTTTCTAAAGCAAAAGAGCAGTATGAAGAAGTAATAGAAAAGTTAAAGGAAAAAAACAAAAAATTAAAAGAAGATAATGAAATGCATTCAATTTTATTTAAAAAACATTTTTTAGATTAAAAAAATTGTATTGATTCTTTTTAAAAAAAAAAAGTAATGACTTCATATTCGCTTTTTTTGTTTTGTTGTTTAGTTTACAGCATTTATTTTTTATTAAAAATATTTTTATTCTTTTTTTTAACATTTAAAGGAGACTATAAGACATTTTAAAAAACAGGCTTTTTAAAACTGCAACCTTTAAATAAACTATTTTTATATTTTAGAAAAAAACTAAAAAAATGTTAATGTCTTTGAGTGCTACGGCAAAAATGCCAAATCAAGCTACAATGGGTAGCGCTGGTTACGATATTTTTGCGTTAGAAGATGTGTATTTATTGAAGAATCAAACCGTTAAAGTGCCTACAGGCATCCGAATGCAAATTCCCGCAGGTTATTACGGACAATTGTCATCGAGATCATCGTTAGCCTTACAAAATATAACAGTAGTGGGAGGGGTTATCGATAGCGATTATCGAGGAGAAATTATTGTCTTGTTAAAAAACAGCAACGATGCTAATTTTATAATTAGTAAAGAT
The DNA here is from genome assembly GCF_038396675.1 of Hydra vulgaris. Taxonomy (NCBI): domain Eukaryota; kingdom Metazoa; phylum Cnidaria; class Hydrozoa; order Anthoathecata; family Hydridae; genus Hydra; species Hydra vulgaris. The sequence goes on from NC_088933.1 coordinate 4,464,183, forward strand.
TTGGCAATTGCTCAACTTGTATTTTTGCAAAGTTTTTCGCCGAAAATGTTCTTGATCGTTTCCGATAACCAGTTATCATACACAGAGAGAGAGGAAATGGCGGATTTGGATCAATCAATGGCCAAGTAAACGATAATAAAACATTGTAAAAAGTTAATTTTTTACAGAATAAAAAAAATATTGTAAGATTAACTTTTTTTTTTATGATGATTATTAAGATTGTGATAAATTGGTTTACATTGTGAGAGAAAAAAAGTTTTACGTTAATATATAACCGTTATTAAAAAAAAAATTATTTTTTTTTGTAAGATGACAAGTTACACATGTAATATATCTTTTTGTTTTAGCACAAAAAAATATGAAATATAAAAAAGATATCACTGAAGAAACATATAATACAATAAATACAATAAAAACATAGAATTCAATAAATGCGGCTGCGTATAAATTTTTTTTAAAATATATATATATATTTTTTATTAATATATAATTATTTCGATATTTTGCTGATCTATCGTGATCAGCGTCATCAGGTATAATAAATAAAATAGTTACAAAGAAATCGTTATAGTAAAAACAAACCGTTAAAAAGATAACACTAAAAAGCCAAAATATAATACAAAAAATTTTCTCAAATAACTGACGTCAGCAGGTTTTATTAAAAAATGGCCCCCAGGTTTTAGTTGTCACGTTATCACCGTCATCCCGATTGAGAACCACATCACCATTTCTCAACTCCTGTCGAACCCTAGCTTTGCTTATTTCGAGTGACTCTCTGATTTTCCGAGTTCGATATTCTGGGGCTACAGATAATATTTTGGGGTGCAACCAATCAAACTTACCATGGCATGTTTTGGAATGTTCAGTTGCACCCGAACTGGACCATTTTTCTTTTAAGCTGTTTTTCTGGTGTTCAATACATCTCGATATCACCTTCTTTTTAGTTTCACCAATGTATATCGAACCGCATGAACATTTTAGCTGGTATACGCCAGGGTTTGTGTTTAGTGGTAGTTTAGTTTTATTGTTGCAAAAAATATTTTTTAAATTGAGAGCTGATCTGAAAATAATCTTTATGTTTTGTTTTCGAAATTCTTTACGAAGTTTTGGACCAACAATTGGTATCCAAGGTAGTTTTATAAAGGGTTGGGTATCTAATAGTTAACATGTGGTGTTTTTTGAACCGTTTTTTAAATAGTCTATAGTAATATTATTTAGAATGTTCTTGTCGTGGCCATTTTCAACAAATATGTCTATTAGAAAATCAATTTCTTTTTGAAGGTGTTTTTGAGAGCAAATTCTTTTTGCACGACATAAAAATCCTTTGAAAACGCCAATAATAATGTTAGGATTAATGTTCGAGTTAGGTTTAAGTTGAACATTTGTAAAAGCTTCTTTTCGATGTATTTGAAATTCATAAGCTCCAGAGCCTGTGTTTGTAATATTAATATCTAGGAAATTGAGTTGTTTGAGGTCGTTTTCAAGTTCCACTGTGTATTTTATGGCAGGATGTTGTTCATTAAGGATGTTCAGGAACATTTGTTGTTGTTTTATTGAAGCGAAGCGAGCGTGACAATCATCTACATATCTCTTGTAAGTTTTGGTTCGGATGTATAAACAATTGCTATGCTAAGGGCCTTTCTTTCTATATTTTGTAAAAACGCTTCCGCCATAACATCCATTAAAGATAAACCTATAGGACCTGAATTAGGTATTACTCGGATATTGTTTTCATATAAAAAATAGCATATACTTAATGAAAGTTCAATTAATTGGTGAATGTCTGCAAGAGTAAGTTTAGTTCGAGTTTTTAAGTCATCAATGTCAGCGTTCAATATATCAATAATAACCGGAATTGCTTCGTCAATGGGTATGGATGGATATAAATTGACTATATCAAATGAAACTTGAACTTCGTTAGGATCTATTATCCATAGCTTAGCTTCATATACAAAACTATTAGAATTCATAAGTCTACTTTTATTTTTGTTCAGAGTCGGTTGAATAACTTTAACAAGATAATCAGATGTTCCATAAGGTGGTGTGTTAATTGTTGATACAACGGGGAGCATTGGGTAATCTTTTTCTGGTTTGTGAGCTTTAATCATTCCGTAAATCCTTGGTAGGTTACAATCTGATGGATACATTTTAAAGTATGTATTTTTGGCATGTTTTTTTACAATAACCAAAACATACCAAAAGTTTTTTCGTATGTTTTTTTACAATAAAAGTTTCACCAACGTATTTTAGTTTCTTTAAAAGTTTCAAGATTTTCTGAGCTTCTATAAAGAACTTTAGCAAGGTTGTCGAATCTTGCTCTTTTATTTGGGTGTGCAAAAGATTCTTTAGCTACCTTTTCTATATTGTCAAATAAATGGTCCAGTTCGGGTGCAACTGAATATTCCAAAACATGCCATGGTAAGTTTAATTGGTTGCACCCCAAAACATTATCTGTAGCTTTAGAATATCGAACTCGGAAAATCAGAGAGTCACTCGAAATAAGCAAAGCTAGGGTTCGACAGGAGTTGAGAAATGGTGATGTGGTTCTCAATCAGGATGACGGTGATAACGTGACAACTAAAACCTGGGGGCCATTTTTTAATAAAATCTGCTGACGTCAGTTATTTGAGAAAACTTTTTGTATTATATTTTGGCTTTTTAGTGTTATCTTTTTAATGGTTTGTTTTTACTATAACGATTTCTTTGTAACTATTTTATTTATTATACCTGATGACGCTGATCACGATAGATCAGCAAAATATCGAAATAATTATATACTATTAAAAAATATATATATATATTTTAAAAAGAATTTATATGCAGCCGTATTTATTGAATTCTACCCATATTTTAACGTATAACAAGAAAATGACTTTCAAAGATTATATATATATATATATATATATATATATATATATATATATATATATATATATATATATATATATATATATATATATATATATATATACTATATATATATATATATATATATATATATATATATATATATATATATATATATATATATATATATATATATATATATATATATATATATATATATATATATATATATATATATATATATATATATATATATATATATATATATATATATATATATATATATATATATATATATATATAGTTTTGAGAAAAATATTAAACTCAATAAGCTTGCGATGGGAGGGAAAAATTTCCGATAATTAATAAACGTCCTCTCTCATGTATTAAACACCTAAGAGAAATGAAAGCGAGCTTCAAAAAAAAAAAAGTTTGATTTGTTAATGTTTTTACAAGGCGGTCTTGAAATTTTTATGTACATATACGGGTCTTGAAAAAAAAAAGCTGCTTTGTACAAAAGAATGATGGGGAGGGACGGCAAAATTAGTGGTTTAGTACGTACTCACATTATGGAAGTCCTTTACTATAATATAGTATACTTATAGTATATATTTTAATTTTATATTATAATTTTTTTGTAGGGATGGGAAGGAGCTTCTTGAGTAACACAAAATTCTAAATCAGACAAACTAGATAGCAGCTGAATTAATGCATTTCTAACAAAAATTATATGTTTTATATTTAATAAACATAAAAAATATTATTATACATAAATTGTTTACATTAAATATCAAGTTAAATATTTATCAAACATTTAATTGAATTATAAATGGATTTATCAAGTACTCTTGAATTTATTTTAAATCTCTTTAAAAAAAGTTTTAAAAATTTTCAAATCGAAACAAATAAAATAAATTTATACTTTTTTATATCCATTATGCAAAATTGGAAATCCACTATGCAAAAAACTTTTAAAACCGCCTAAATTTAATTTTTTTTAATTGTTTAATGTTGTGTTGAAGTTTATTATAGTTATTTTACGCAACAACTTATTAACATGGATGCGTAGTGGTTTAATACTTCTAAAGTTGGGAATTCGACGAAAGTTTTCCTTTTCTAAAGCTGCAAATAATTAGTACTCTTTATGTGGCCAGTCTGATATTGTTGTGTTTAAAAGGATACTGTCTATTAAACATTTTACTACATCCCAAAAAATGTTGTTTTTCTAGATAAGGAACTACTTTGCAGATTTTGATTCAGGATGATAGGGTATGAGAAAGATGGATTGCGTACATACCATTTGAAGTCGTGTTTGAATAAAACAGCCAGGTGATTTAGATAAGTTTGCAAGTAGTTGTTTTGACTTTTTTTCTCTGACTTTTATTTAAAGTAACAAGTTTGGAGATACCAATTTATCAGGACATGAGCCATATGAGTCAACTTTTGTAAAAGTAAAGAAACCACATGGCATAGTATTTGATATAAAGACTGGTTTCGAAAAAATAACAGTGCTTTTTTTCAAACTAGGTACTACATCAGAATTTTTAAAACTTTCAAATATCTTAATTGTCTAAATTTTGTTGAATACTATTGCTTTCATCGCTTGCAGATTTATTGTCATTATTTATGTTTGTTTTAGGAACAGTATTTTTTTAGAAGATTTTGTAGAGAGGAATTTTTTGTTTTTAAAGTAAATCTCGAATCCTTAATACAAGGGGAGGGGTGGGACTAAAAGGAGAGTGGGAATTTTAGTTCAGATTTTATAAAATGATGGATGGGGGGGGGGGGGCTTGGGTAATAAAAGGGTTGGGGATGGGGAATTTTTAATTTTTTTAATTTAGGTTTAGTGGCTTTTGTTAAAGACTTTTAAACTTTGCGTCAAATTATCTCATTTCAACATGTTCGTTGTATAGGCTGAGTTGGCGCTAAGTCATCCATTTGTTCCCCGTGAGATTTTTTTATAAGTCCTCTTTACAAACAACGCATTAGGTGAACTAAAATCTGTTAAAGCTTTAACACTCACAACTTTTTTGCTCTTCAAAAAAGAATACCTTTTTTATTGTTGTCCTAAACTGCCTTCTCTTATATTTAAAGCATACCTTTAAAGTATAGATGAAGTTATAAAAAGGTACAACGAATCGTCACTAATCCAAGAAGCATTTAAAAGTGGGATGCTTGTAGGATTCAAGAAGGTTACGAATAAAAAACGTCTTTCTGCTTTTCTTTTTAGTTTTTGACTTAGGAAAGGATACAGTTTAAATTTATTTATTCTGATACGTAGCTCATGTAAAGTGCCTCTTGTAGATAAGCCTTGGTCAGTTAACCTTTTTATACAATCGTTTTTTTTTTATTCGGAGTATCATCCATTGTTTTTTATTAAAAAAAGATAGAGTTTATATATTATTATATCATAACGGTTTGATTCATTTATCCCCTATATAGATGGCACCGAAATCTCATACGCCAAACCTACCCCGTACGAAAGTGCCTAATTAGGTTTAGCGTATACGAAACAAAATGAAAACTATGCTTTCAAAACGAAGTTTTAATTAAAATATAACGAAAGTTATAGTAGTTATAGAAAGTTTTAGTAACTTATAAAAGTTAACATCTTAGGCAAATTTTTTTATAATTAAATTAAGTTAAAACTATTGTTATAGTATAAAAACTTATTCTTATACAAATGTTGACAATAGGTATAGGCTTATACTATAACATCAGCGCATTAAAAAATTCAAAGAAAAACGCAGCAAAATCAAAAAACCAATGAGTATTTCTTCAAAGGTGTGTTAAACACTGCATCATTCCAAGATTTCTTTTAATAAAAAATTCACTGAACAGTAAATTTAGTAAAATCTTAATGATAAAAATTTAAAAAAATCTAGCAAAAAAAAGATATTTTTGATTAAAATTATTTTATACAAAATAATTTTAATCAAAAAATGGTATGAACTCAAAATCGTGTGTAAAC